>NW_026947498.1:35982632-36582632 GCF_034190915.1 Cavia porcellus | reverse complement strand
TGACCACAAGGAAAACTGGGCACGATGGTGCACACCTGCAATCTCAACAGGAGGACATTGAGGCAGAAGGATAGATGAGACTTCAAGATCATCAGTCTAGACTGCAGAGCAAGGCTATGTGTCAAAAACTAAGAAAAGGGGCCAGGGATGTAGCTCAGTAGCACAGCACCTGCCTGGCAAGCCAAGGCCCTGAATTCAATTTTCGCTACCAAAAACAACAACAACAATAACAAAAACACTACGAAAAAAATGACCAGAAAAGCCAGCAATACTATTGGGTACAGTATAAATGTACTCATTCTTCATTGGCAGTAAAGCCAAACAAGATTAAAAACAAATTAGATAGCAGTAAAAGGTGTTCTTTAATTTTTCTAGGCCTACATTTCTTGGATAAGGTCTTCTTCCTTGAATTCCAGATATATTCTCAGGATCCATATAAATGAGAAAGGATAACATTGGAAGTGTGAGGCAATCCAGGAATGAATGGGTCACTGGGTCACAAACTGAGGAAGAAGAAACTCAGCCTTGAAAAAGCCAAATTGGTCATTTATTAAATACAGAATACAAATACTACCAGGCATGGTGTGCAAACCCATAACCCCAGCACTCCAGAGGCTGAGGTAGGAGGACTGTTGCAAGTTTCAGGCCAGCTTGAGCCACAACGTTGAGTTCAAGGCTACCCTGAACTACTTAGTGAAACTCAGTCTCAAAAAGCAAAAAAAAAAAAAAAAGACTGAAGACATATGGAAGCCAAATTATGTGCAGGTTCAACAAATGAAGTTCTATCCATACTTGACTCAGTCTAAGAATAAGGTAAACCATAATCAGCAGCATCTAAACTCACTGGTAATGACAGTAGCAGAAATACTACAGAAACACATAGCAGACTATGAATTTACAGAGATAAGGTAATATGTAAGGTCCCGGTACCTCTATCCATGTGAAAACTTTATCTGCATGATCAATCCGCAAAACATGAATTTACTTCTTAAGGAAGCAATGAAATAATTAGAATCAAATTATATTATTTGAATAATTCATAATCATAAATTGAATAACTAATAGACTAATAAATGACAACAAGATAAATAAAAGTAATTTCTTGAACAAAATATAGTAAATGATTATACAGAGAAGATGAATAATGGAGCATATTAAATATGTTTTAGGTAATTCAAATTACTAGAACACAGTGAATTACTTTAAAATAATTTTAACATTAAATTCATGTCACTTGTTCTGTAGTTACTTATAAAAAAACAATCCACGTTTCTGGCTTAGTTTGCATTATTTATCCCAACAAAATTTAGCACTCATTATACAGTGCAAACAAAAAGCTACAGTTCTTGCCATCATAAGTCTTAGAATACAGCAAAAAAAAAAAAAAAATCCAGAAATGAAGAGATAATTTCAGGAATGTGGGACAACTGTTCAAAAGTGGAAGCACTTCAGTCAGAAAGCAGATGGCGGTTTATTCTACAAGTCCAAGATCTACAAATAAACATCTGCTATGCCAGCAGTTGTAGGACAAAATCACGGAGATCTTTTACATACTTTGTTTTTGAAAGGAAAATGATCATTCATTATTACAAGGCGACATATTTTCTTTATTCTTGTCAATATTTCAGTCTAAGAGCTTCCATACACACATACACAGACACGCACACACACACACATGTGCGTGCGCAACAGACACATACACAGACACACAGACACACACACGTGCGTGCGTAGCACATTTTAACATTGCTTTTATTTTATTTTGTTTGTTTTACTACATTTTCCTCTACTTTTGTGATGCTGTGGGTCAGACTCAGGGCCCCATACATGTGGAGCCAATGTTCCACCACCTGCCTGCATCCTCAGCCCTTATTAGCATTTCTTTTAAAGTGACAAAAGATACTCACTTTTATCTTAGAGCTTGCCTTTTTAAATAAGCTGTTAAGTTCAAACAAAGCAGAAAAAGTCATTGATGAAAATCACTTTGGAAAATTATAACCATGCTGAGACTGACAAGAAATAAGCCTCTCTGGATTTCTATTTATACTCAGACTAGTAAATTTTTAAGATTATGTCATAAACTTGAAAAAGCTTTAATTAAATATTTGAGATAATTAAAGCCCCTCAGTGAATAAATATAACATCAGTAGTGCAAATAAAAGTCATAGCCTGAATTACTACAATGCCTGAGAGCAAACCATTAAGTTTATATTTGGAGAACAAAATGGGTTTAGAAAGTTAACATTTACCTAAAACTCAAAATTCTGTGCAACTTTTAATGTAATAAAGAATCCAACCTATTTAAAACACAAGTAAAATGTACATGTTGTTACAGTTTTTAACAGTAGCTATTTGTGGGGGGCACATTCCTGTAATCCTAGCACTGGAGAGGCTGAGAACCCTGAGTTCCAGGCCAGCCTGAGCTACATAATGATTTTTAGGCCAGATTTCTTAACTATATGACAAGACCTTGTCTCAGAAAAAAATGAAAGACAATAACAATAGCTATTACAGCATTTTAAATTATCAATGGGTACAGTTTGGCTGTGGTGCCATATGACAATAGAAAGATGAAAAATTATAGTTTAATCTCATGATTAACAATCAATTATAATAGCCCCTCAATTTGAAAAAAAATAATGTACAGTGTTCTTAAGTTTTCACTGTCTGGAAAACTTAGAACTAGGAATAAAACAAACATTTAATAATTTGGCCAGGCAATAATTCAAAATAAGCTCATTAGGTATTATGGACACCAAAATATCTCAGATACAAATGATTTCCACCCCAAAATGCTCATCCAGAACTAGAACATACTTATTAATACATTGTGACACTATAAATGTTGTTGTATATATGTGTAATGATAAAGGAATACAGAGCAAGAGGGCTTCATCTATCCCAGAAAAAGAGAAGGTCCAGAAAACTACACAAAGTGATGCCAGAGCTAAATTCTTAAATTAAGAAGACTGTCAAGGAAGGGGTAGGTAAGGATAGGAGGGGAGATGAAGGAATTCTAGACCAAGAACATTGTGTAAGAAGATATCCTAAACTCAGGGGATAAGAGTACATCTCACTATACCAACCTGAAATGAAAAAGAACACAGAACAACTGAATACAACTATACACTGAAGGAACTTGACACACTTGTACCTAAGAAACCAATGCATTCAAACGGTTAATCAATGAGGTACACCCAGAAGTTAGAAGTCATAGCCTCTTACTATTTCATTTGTCTTTATGTCCTTGATTACATACCAAACTAGAAAGGCCCAGACACAAAGGGCTCCATAATATTCTAAAATTTAGAGTATACCTGTACTAGTAATAAGTAACATAAAAGGGACTGCAACACCTCTCTTAAACAGCCACAAACTTGGACTTAGAGAGAGCTGGGTTCAAATACCAGATTTATTATTTCCAAGCTGTATGACCTGGGACACATCACTTCTCAAAATTCTAAGCAAAACAGGACAATAATACCCACTTCAAACAGATGTGGTGAAAATTAAATTAGACAAGGAAAATAGTATATGCAATATCTGAGACAAACAGCAAGTACTCAACCAAGAGCTATTCTTACCACAGCATAAAGTTTAACACAGGGAATCCACAAGATAAGACCCGAGGTTTGTGGTGGAAGCAGATTAGGAAAGAGGATTAAGATAGCAGTTTTGGACATGTTGGCAGGAGTGTGAAGTCTGAAACTGGAAGAGAGATCTGGACCAGAGTTATGAGTCAAAATAGGTGACAGCTAATACCTTATAACAGATGTAATGGCCCAGAAAAGGCACAGAGGAAAAGCTAGGGGAGAGGAAGAATGGAGTCCAAGAACCTTTAAAGAAATCCGAAGAAATGGCATCACTAGGAAACAGCTTCCTAAAGAGTTAAAGGTTGTGTGGTAACAAATGGTTTGACTTTATGTCCTACGTCTTGACTCTGCAACCAGAGCATATAGAAGTCACTTAAGGTCTTCATATTAAGAACTGGGAGCCAGGCATGTTGCAGCATGCCTGCAATCCCAGCACCGTAATCCAGGCTGAGGCAGGAGGATCACTGTGAATTCAGGGCCAGACTGGGCTACACAGTGAGTCAAAGCCAGCATGGACTACACAGTAAGACCTGTCTCAAAATAAATAAATAATATTGAGGCTTGAGGATGTAGTTCAGTATAAAGGCCTTGGGTTTAATCCTCAACAACAAAAAGAAAAAAATAAAAGACAATACAAACAGACAGACAGAAAGGAAGAAAGAAAAGGGGAAAAAAAAAAGAAGTAGTCACTAGCAACTTCTACAAGAAGTTGAAATGCAATAAAAATATAAAGTATTATTAAGAATAATAATATACACTATTATTTTATAGAACAACTTGAGGCATTTTATCCTAAAACTTACTTATATACACAAACCAAATCAGTGCCAGATAGTATGGCTCATTTCCAATGGATAATTTGTAATATTTCTAAAATCAACTATTACCCATTACCTAGGACCATCACAATCATGATGATTACTTAAAAGATGATTACCTAGACCCAGTCTGAAAGCTGGTGGAACCCACGCGGCTGCACAAGAAGACAGCTGGCCTGCCCTCTTGGTAAGCGCCTCCCTCCTGCTTGAGCCAGCAGGAAACCCAGTCAGCAGTTCCCTGAGCCTACTTGACTGAAAATCAGACATCCCAACCAACACCCCCACCCCTGCCCTGTCAGCAACTGGGGACAGAGGTCTGAGCACCTCTTGGGAGGATGACTGTATGCAATACAGCAAATACGGGATTTCCTTCTATCTTCTGTTTGAAGGCAAGTTTTTTTCACTGTTTTGTTTCACTACGATTAACTGTTTTATTTTATTCAATATTCTCTTTTGAAATGTTTTATAATGTTCTGTTTTTTATTTGATTTCGCTATACCTAATTGACTGGACAACTATTGTAAAGATAATGAGATATACTATGGTACCTATTACTGATATCCCAGTATCCTGCTGTGAAGTTCTGTACCAATCTCACTGCATTGTCTTGACTGGCTTTGTTCTGTCTTGTTCTGTTGTATTTTTACTACCTTCAAAAAAAAAAAGATGATTACCTCATAACAAGTAGACTGACTACACTCATAAATTGCATGTTTATAATAAAACCTACCATGAAGTTTCTAAAATCCTAACCATAGCATTTTTCTTCCCGAAAATATAGGTACCAGACAGCTGTGGTGGTACATGCCTTTAATACCAGGCATTTAGAAGGTTGAGGCAAAAGGATCACAAGTAAGAGCCCAAACTAAGCCACTTAGCAAGATCCTGTCTCAAAACTAATAAAAGAAAAAAAAAAAAAAATGACTGGACATGTAGCTCAGTGCAAAGGCCTTGGATTTAATCCTAAGCACCAAAAACAAAAGAAGGCAAGAAAAAACAAGACAGAAAAAGAAACAAAAAAAAAAAGAAAAGAGTGGGGAGGAATGAGGAGGAAGGGAGGGACACAAAAGCCCCAATTCATTAACTGGTTCTTCTGTCACTCTCCAACACACATACAAAGCCCAAAATTCCCCCAGCTTCACAACTATCCCATGCAAATTTTCATACAGTCTCT
This sequence comes from Cavia porcellus, assembly GCF_034190915.1. Classification (NCBI taxonomy): domain Eukaryota; kingdom Metazoa; phylum Chordata; class Mammalia; order Rodentia; family Caviidae; genus Cavia; species Cavia porcellus. The sequence goes on along the minus strand of NW_026947498.1, from coordinate 36,577,047 downwards.
TCTACCAGAATTTGTCTTAACCAATTCTTTGTCACCAGTATTAAATATAATACTGGGCACAGTAGGCATCTTTACTAAACAAAACACAAATATTTTCTGATCTCCAAGTTGCTGAATAAATACTAAATGAAACTAAAATATATAATGAAACTAAAATATATAATCTTGAGAAAGTACTTCGATGAATTGTAATAAAATTAACATAAATTTTCATATCAAAACAACAGCTCAGTTCAGTGGCACAAGTGCCTGCCTGGCAAGTACAAGGTCCTGAGTTCAACTGCCATACCAAAACAACAACAATAACAACAACAGCAAAACACAACAGCTCAATGAGAATTAACAGAATTAACATAAGTCAAGCATCTTACATCAAATTGGCTTAAGTTTTTCCAAAAAAGGCTACATGCTCATGGATTTAGGTACTAATTAACAAGATGATTTTTGAACAGAAATAATCCTTAGGAAAAATATTAAAGTTAGGGATTAAGAGACCCAGAAGTCTATTTTATATTATTTTAGCTATTTGTCTCAATGAGTAAGGAGTTTCATGATGTTCAAGTCAATACAGTGGCTCGTAGATCTACAATTGAGTAAATGAGGCTATATTATCTCAGGATCCCTTTTTTCAACGTACATGCAAATTCATATATCAGAAATATAAGCAGATTATAGTGCTTATCTCCAAAATTATATCTAAATGTGTGTGTGTGTGTGTGTGTGTGTGTGCGTGCAGGCGTGTGTGTAAAATAGAAAAAATGGACTGGGGATGTAGTTCAGTGCTAACAGTATTCTCATATATACACAGTATATGAGAGGAATAGAGAAATATTATACATACTATTGAGCAAAGTTTGACACATGAAAACTCCTACATAAAACCCTTAAAACTACACTGAGAAAGTTCCAAATTTTGACATACACACATATAAATTCTAAAAGTAATATAAACACATATATGAAAAGGAATTTAGAGATATTAATTTATGACATATGTATAAGAGAATGAAAAAGATGATACAATGAACATATTTACCAAAACATTTATGTTATGGTATGACTTTATTGTACGAGTAATCTCCAAATCACTACATTGACTAATCACAAATAAGTAAGGCGAGGACCAAACTTGGTGTCACATCCTAATTTTAAGCCTTAAATCAAATTATCAGTGTCAGTTTTTCCTATATCTAAAATATAAGGGAGGAGAACAGGGGTAAAAGTCAGAGGTTCAGCTTAGATTTAGCATGCAGGAAGCCCTGTGTTAAATATCTAACATCCTCAAAATTATATCTAAATGTGTGTGTGTGTGTGTGTGTGTGTGTGTGTGTGTGTGCACATGCATGTCAAATAGAAAAAATGGACTGGGGATGTAGCTCAGTGCTACCAGAGTATTCTCATATATACACAGTATATGAGAGGAACAGAGAAATGTCTCTAGGTCTTTTTTTATCTGAAAGTTCTACAATTCTTACTAACTATAAACAAGCACAAAAGGGATAAAAAGAAATGTAGCACACTCTTTGTTACATCAACATACAGCACATGAGATAATCCTTCCTAATCTACATGTTTAGTTTAATGAGGAAACTAAGGCTTCAACAACTTCTATAAGTAGTCTAGATTTAGTTATATATATTTAGGCCAAAAAATGGTGGTATTAAGGAGTGACTCCTCAATTCAAAAAAAATCATAGTAGGGATGATTATATATGTCTATTTTCAGGAACAGATGGTTGTTTATAGTAATGAAATAATAGCCTCCCAAAGATATCCCCCGTCTCCTAGAATGTGTGCATAAATTTGCTTACATACTAGAAGGAATCTTGTAGATGTGATGAAAGATTTTTAAATGGGAAGCTTATTTTGGATCACATAAATGGGTCCAATATAATCACAAAGTTTCTTACAAGAAGGAGGTAGGAGATCAGAGAGGAAAGGTGTTCGGCTGTTGGCATTAAAGAAGAGAAAAAGGACTGTGCTGGTTAATCTTGGTTGTCAGCTTCACTGGAGTAAGACTCGTGGAGAGGAAAAATACACACACACACACACACACACACACACACACACATTTACCAAACATGCTTCTGATTTGAGTAAAAGGAAAGCAGAACAAACACTCATTTCTGCTCCCGCTCATTGATAGTTCACAGCTGAAAGAGCTATTGGAAAGAAGGGCACAGTTGGAGGAAATGTGCCAGAGGGTGTGACCTTGGGGACTCTATCTGGTCCAGGGCCTCTTCCTCTCCAGCTCTCCCGCTGTTGTTTCCCAGATGCCAGAAGATGAGTCATAATCCCCTACCACCATGATGTTCATGCCTTGGAGCCCACTAAACATGGGCTGAGAACTCTAAAATTATAAACTAAAGTTTATAATCCTCTCGCCTTTAGGCAGTGAGTGTTGGGTACTGGTCCCAGCAAGGAAAGCTGACCAATACAGGGCTACCGACAAGGAACATGGGTAGCCTCTAAAAGCCAGAAAAGGCAAAGGAAAGTAAGATTATCCCCACCTGAAAGATTTTAGTTTTTTTTTTTAACCACAAAACTGAAAGATAAAAAATGTATATTGCATTAAGTCCTTAAGATTATAGTAATGTGTATAGCAGCAATAGAAAACTGAAGAAAAAAATATGAGATGTTTTGAAGACTAAAGACTTGATAGTAAAACTGAACAACACATTTTCAGACAAAAGTTTATCTTTATATACCAGAAATTCTCTCTGTGATCTCTAGCTTCAGTTGTCTGTCTGAATTTTACATTTTAGGTTTGAATGAATGACAGTACTTGAAGGGAAAAAATGAAACAGAGCACAGTGTAGATACACGATTGTGACCTCAGCCCTCTGGGTGGCTGAAGGAGAATCTTAAGTTTTGGATTTAGCCTGGATAACCTTAGTGACTTAGTGAGAACCTGTCTCAAAAAAAAAGTCTAGGGTTATAGCTCAGTTCAAAGTTCCTGGGTTCAATCCTCAGTACCACAAAATTAAAAAAAAAAAAAATTAACTTGGAAAAGAAAATGACTCCTTTTACCAAAATAAGATGGAGAAACTTCATTACTAATAAATTGAAAATGTAAACTGAGAAGAGTAAATTACTTATTAATACTTGTTTCCCAGAATCAGAAGTATTATTTACTGAATGACTACTATATGCCAAGGATCAACTATTTACATGGATTTTCTCTCTCAAAACAGTGCAAGGCAAATTATCAACACCTGACAAAGGGAAAAGGCACTAAAACTCCTAGGATTCAGAAGCCAGTATATTTGACTCAAATATTAGATTGAGAAGCCTGGCAGATACTACCTTGATTAAGTGATAAAGATGACCATGACTGGGGCCAGGGTTTTAGCTCAGCATCATAAGCACTTGCTTTGCAAGCATTGGGTCATGAGTTCGATCCCTGGTGCAAAAACAAACAAACAAACAAAAAAAAAAACTAACAACAAAGCAAAAAAGATGACCATGACTCATAATAAGACATGCCAGCATCATCATTTTCACTCCTTCACACAGCAAGACTGTGAAGGACACACAGTCTCTCTGTATTCTTCTCAATAGTGCAAATCACAACAGTCAAATCACAACAAAAGACAGACAAGTTGAGGAATATCAGAAAAGTTTTTGATCAGTACTATTCAAATTCTCAAGATTAGGAAATACAAGGAAAGACTGAGGAACTGTCACAAGTTGGAGAAGACTGCAGAGACTTGTAAAAATGTAGTGTGGAATCTTAGATTACATTGTGGACAGAAAAAAAAAGGACATTAATCAAAAACCAATGAAGTCTGGACACAGCAGCTCACACTATCATCCCAGCATTTAGGAGGCTGAGGCGTGAGGATTACTGTGAATTCAAGACTAACCTGGGCTACACAGTGAATTCAAGACCCATCTGAATTACAGTGAGATCCTGTCTCAAAAAAACAAAACAAAACAAACATACACCTAATGAATTTAGGAATACTAAGTCTGAAGATTTATTACCAAACAAAGTTTGGTACAGAAGTTACTTTTTTCATGTACTGTGTGACCTAAAAACTTTAAGCAACAACAACATTGCACTGCAGTGCTTCTACAGGAGCAACACATTTGTCTATTTGATCCAGGATTATAGTTTATTCAAGACTAATTTACAAAGCTTGAAAGCCTAGGTTCAGGTTCTGACTTGTTGCTAGCAACAGCAAACATGGTCTGAGCACTGGCTGAGTTCCTGGCATCTCCGGCCATTCATCCTGATTAGGGCTAGTGCCTCACACTTGATCTGTGACTCCTGCCTTGACTGTAACACACAAATCTAATCTCTCAGCTCAGTGTCTACAATAATATGCTCAGTGAGAGAAAATTTAAGTGAGGATATGTGAGTAAATACGAAGGTTTTGAAACAGATGAGTCAGCAAAGGAATCTTAGAACATACACTGCATGTTAACAGTCATTATCTTCTCACATTTGCAAATACATCTGCAGAAAATATAAACAATACTGAGGTAATTTTTCTTTTAAAAAGAACTGAGTTTTTTAAGAAGTAGATTATTATTCTAATTTATTCCAGCAAAATAAATGGAACTACTTGATGCATTATTTACTCAACGATCATTACTAGTAAAGGATGACTGAATTAGGTATAGTACTTAGCAAATATTTACTCAGTTACTGTTATGACAAGGGTTCCTTTCTTTTTCCCCCTCTTTTTCAGACAGGGTCTTGCTATGCAGTTCAGGCTGACCTGGGCCCACTTTGTAGCCCAAGTCGCAGGATCCTCCTGCTTCAGCCTCCAGAATGCTGGGATTATACATGTGTGCCACCATGCCCAACTAAGGATTCTTAGAAGATGGCAGAACTCAACTTATTTTCAAATCATTTTATAGTCAATTCTAACACTGAGAGATATTTACCTATGTCCTTTATATTAAGATCACCATGGTCTAATAGATATATGCAATCCATATGTGAGTTTAAATTTTCTAATGACCACATATAATTTTAAATTTTCTAGTGATCACTTTAAATTTTCTACTTACTTTTCAAAAGTAAAAAAGAAAAAAAAGTAAAATGAATTTTAATAGCCAGGGATATAGCTCAGCAGCACAGCCCCTGCCTGGCAAGTATGAGGTTATGAGTACAATTCCCAGTAATCAAAACAAAAGAAGTTTAATATTACATTTGATTTAACCCACTCTATGCAGAAGTTATAATTTGGGAGGGTATCAGGAATCGAACTCAGGATCTTGCACTTGCTAGGCAGGCGTTTATTCCACTGAGGTATATCCCCAGCAAAAGTTGTAATATTAAAATGTAATCAACTTTTAAAAACTGTTAGCTGGGCATGGTGGCACACACCTGTAATCCCAGTAATGGAGAAGCTGAGGCAGGAGAATTGCAATGATGCCAGCCTGGGCGACACAGCAAAACTCTGACAGAAACAAACAAAAACCAATTTAAGTACGGTCTTTTGTAGAGCTGGGGATGTAGTTCAGTATCAGAACTCTTGCTTAGCATACGCCCCAGGCCTTGCATGCCAATCCCCATTATTGGGGTGACACACAACTTTTTTCCACAATGAATCTTCAAAATTTACTCCACCCTTAACAGTGTTTCATTCTGTCACATTTCATATGTTTAGCAGTCTACTGAACAGTGTAAGATTAAGTTGTATCTTATTAAAGAATATAAATTCTAAATTGAAGAGGGTTTAATTTTAATCCTCCTTTACTAATAAAATTCAATGACCTGATCTACTTGGAAATCAATATATTCTCCTTTCTTTTTAACTCTAAACAAATCTCAGAGAATACAGTATAGTTGCTATGAGAAGTAAAAAGTAAGTGATAAACTGAAAACTTCTTTGAATTACAAATTTTGAGTGTTTTTAGTTAAAATGAGCATATACTTTACAGCTCTCATAAACATCAAATACATTTTTAAAAAACCAACAGAGAAACATGATCATATATTATCAATAACTTTTAAGCCCTATAATGAGACCAGAGCATAATTGAAATATCTTTGACTCTTTTTAATTTTTCAACAGATTAAGACAAAGCAACACATAACAAAGCAGATCAGAACAATGTAAGCAACACAGTAGTTCACCAGAAGACAACCCGTAATTAACAGTAACTACCACAATGTCTCTTTCTTTGAAATAGTTGAGTATAACTTCATATACAATAGCATCAAACATAACAAAATAGTATAAAAACATTCAAGAGAATGAGAGTATTACAGAGCATTCAGAACCAAATAACAGAAAACAAACAATGGCTACTACATTATCTCATTTTCCATAGAAAATTTGTTTATACTTTCACACCTAATACAATCCAATAAGGTACAACATGATAGAGCCAATGGTAACAGAGGAGCAAAAGCATGGTAGGACTTCAGAGTAAGATGATATTATATCAGTACTGGCTATTATAATGACTTGTTTCCCTCAAATTAGCTGCTCATACCATCACAGTTAATAAAATCAAACAAACAAGGACAAACCCATCACAACTAACTAATGTGATCATTATAAGGCTTCAAAACAATGCAATGGGGAATCATGATTACCATAAACTCTTATGTACTCTTACTATTCCTTACACTAGGGAGACTATACGGTATTTATACATGTGAGTTTGATTTATTTCACTTATGAGTATGGTCTCAAGTTGTGCCATTTATTAGTAAATATCTCAATGTAATCATTCTTTATAGTTGAGTAGTACTCCATTGTATAAAAATACCACAACTTATATTTAAAATACTGAAATCCAGTTAAGAGTTAATACAGAGGAAGGAATTTTAAAAGCTCCATGTTGCTGATTTATTTTCCCAACATTGATCTTCCTTATAAAGTGTAAATGTAGCTTTTCAGATTCATTCTTTAAATAGTTGATCCCTGTAACTAGTATTATGTTTGGAATATTGACAATTCAAAATACTTTGGTATATTTTACCTTCAATCTAACTCCAAAGAGTTATATAAGGCCAACATTATTTATAAAGAATAAAAAACTCTTTTTCTAGTTAGGTCCTCTCGATTTTAAACGCATAATTTTCATTGAATCCTTTCTTGCACAGTGCCTGGTGCATGTTATTTTTGTGAATGAGTATTTACTTAGCAAACGACAAAACACAGGCACTTAATATCAACAGCACTGCAAAATTAAATGTTAAATTAGTGGACTTTTTAATTAAAAGGTTTTACTAGACTTCATTTAAGAAATTAAGTTGGATTACAGTTAGAAAAACACTACCCACCACTTATCCTCCTTGAATTCAAAACTTGTGAGATTCAGATATTATCACCTTCATATAAAGTGGGGCCAAAAAGGATTGATTGAGTCATTTAATTATTAAGTAGCAGAGCCAGATTTCAAGCCCAAATCCCCAAGCAAAATAGCGTTAGTGCGTGTATGTGAGTAAGAAAGAGAGACAGACAGGGAGGGAGAGGGACAAGGGGCGAACGAACATTAGAGAGAAAAGGGGAAGGGAGCGGGGAAAGGATGTGTACCGATTATAGAAAGCATATCCCACGCTTCTATCTTCAAAAAAATATCCATTATAAAACTTTCAAAAGAAAAATACATTACGGATAGTTTCCGATCATACAAAACAACTTTTTAAGAAACTCAAACTCATTTAAATTACATCCTAGGCAACAACTGCTAAGCATAACTTAGAGGCAGACAGGGGACACAGAAACACACACAGACACACCCCGCTCTCCCTCCGGGATGCTTCCTCGCGGCCTGGCAGAGTCCTCCGGGCTTCGCGAGGGGAGGCGGCGCCCGACCCGGCGCCAAAAAGCAGCTGGCGCTCCCTCTCTGGATAGCACCTACCTGACAGGCTCCCGCCAGCGTTTGAACCAGCTGCAGCAATTGGCCATCAGGCCAAACATCCCAGGTCGCTCTTCTTGCCACCGCCCATCCGAGCCAGCAGCAGGGACAGGCCCCCAGCTTGCCCAGGCCGATCCTGTAGCCCCGACCTCTCGGACAAGACTAAGCGGTGGGTAGGCCCGGAGGAAAAGCTGGCGGCAGGGAAGGCGACCCGTCTGAGCACCACGCGCCGCCGCGTCCGCCTGTGAGAAGAGAACAACTATCCTTCTCCCCAAGGGACGGCGAAACCCCCAGCGCCCATTCACCCAACCCTGGTTAGCTGGTCCCGGCCACAGAAAAACCCCCGCATCGACGTGCTGACGTTCTCTGAGGCGCGGAAGACCTTCCCCCCCAAGCACCGCCCACATAGTAGTTCTCCAATCATTGATTGCAGACCTGGTTGGGGCCCCCTGAGTGGCTAAATGGGCCTAGCCCTCCGCCCACTCCGAGAGGTAGAAAGGGAAAGTAGGCGGGCTTTAGAAAAAGAAGGCGGAGCTCCACGTAGATGGCTCTCGTAACTAGGCAACGGGAGCGTCCAGAGATAAGCCGAGGCTCCCAGATAAATCTGAGTTAAGGCTTAATCTTGTATATCCATCCAAAATGTGTTACTTGCCAAGGTTCTGGTTTTGTTGTATCTCCAAGTAAGGTCCTAAGATCTCGGAATTTGTACGTAGGTTTGTTTTGTTTGTGCAAGCAGGAATGGGAATCCTGTATGATTCTAGCAGACTCGGGACATAGAAGTACAGAGGAAAAAAAAACACTCTGAGACGGTTATTACTAAGTAATCACAAATCGCCTTTTGTTACATAAATAGACATGTAATTATATTTGCTGGAGGAGAGGATCATAATTACAAAAGAAAGAAATACATGTTTAGAAGCACTGAAAGGAACAAAATGAAGGCAATACTTTATACCCATTACTAAAAGATAAACTCATTCTTTCCCAGATTTTTTAGATGTGTAGTTCGGTGGCTATTTGACTTCTGCAAATTAGAAAATGTTACCTACTAGCTATTTTGTAATATTTTATTTTTTAAAGAGTTATGTGATTGCTGGATTTCCGGTATGTTCTTTTTTTAAAAATGCACTTCCCTCAAAAAATGTAGGAATGTGTTTGTGTCCATTCAGTTTTCACTTACATGTATAGTTTTAAATTCTGATAAAAGAAAGAGATCACTGAAAATCCCAGTAAATTCAAGGGAAAATTGTGTTTTAGGACAAATATTGATCTATAAATTATTGTTCTTTAGTAGCACATTAGAACTTATTTTCTGCTCCTCTGAAACTCATCAGTGAGACTAGAAATGAAAATATCTACTTTGCAGTTACTAAAATGATGAAAAGAGGGAAATACAATTTGAATATACTTTCTCAAAAATAATAGCAGTTTGGAAATTGGTATCATCTATCTCACAAACATAGCATGTCATATATCCTTGTAGCTCTTATTCTCCATGGTGGGAGGATAGTAGGGGAGGGTAAGGTCAAAATTCTTCAGTAGCTAAGAGTTATTGTTTCTGCTGACTATTTTTACCACATTGTTTGTAAAGCTAGCGGGTCCCAAATTTAAAATCTCTATTACTGATGTTCACAATTGTAGTTATTTACTATGATCTGGCTTCAGCTCTATCAAACTACTCAAAAACATGCTTTTTAGATATAACTTCTGTCTTACTAATCACCCTCTTGGTTCTCCTTTCCTTTGCAGCTTTTATACATTTAATGCAGTTAAATGTATAAACTCTTGACATTTGCCTAAAACTCTTGCCTTGACCTGTCACAATTTTATGATGTTGCTATTCTCTTCTTTTATCTCCCTGACCATTCTTCCTCTGGCTTTCTATATGTGTTCTCTATGATCTGGCCATATCTCTCTGCTTTCTTTATTTAAGAGAAGTAGTAGAAGGAGAAGGGAAAGGAGAAGGAGAAGACTAAGAGGCAGGGAAAAGAGGAGGAGGGGAGGAGAGAGGGGGGGTGAAGGAAAAAGTTCTCTTGAGATTACAACTAGTACTTCCGTGCCTAAAGTGTCTTACTATGTGAAGATTTTTTGAGCATTTCTGAAACCATACTCAACACTATTTTTTTGGGAAAACATACTCACTTTATAGGCTCTCTGAAAAGTTGTCCATCAGTTTTAGTTCTCTTTTCTCTGTAGGTGCATGAAATAGTTATTCTCACACTCTGGAATTGAGCATGCCATGTGACTTGCCTTGTCCCATGAAATGTAAATAGCATGTCCCCTTTTGATGAATGTGTTTATGAGCTGGTACACAATTCTCCATGTTTTCTCCTCCCTTGCAATAGTGCAGACTCTGTTGATATTGAGGAACTATAAAATCAAAGCAGCATGAAATGTTGAGCGAACACATGGAAAACACCTTCTTAGAAGTTATGCAGACATAAAAATGATTATAGAAGGCCCTTTTTCAATCTGACAAAGCCATTTGTGATAAACCTATTTATGACAAATCTATTGCCAACATCATATCAAATTAGGAATATGTCAAGAATGTTCACCATCACCACTCTGCTCAACATAGCCCTTAAAATATTAACCAGAGCAATGAGCCTAGTGACAGAAATAAAAGTGATACATATAGAAAAGAAAGAATTCAATTTATTATTATTTATAGGTGACATGATCCTCTACTTACAAGACCCCAAAAAAGTCCAATAAAAAGACTTTTAAAACTGGTAACCAAATTCAATGATATAGCAGTATATAAAATAAATGCACAAAACTCTATAATGTTCCTGTAAACTATTAAGGAACTTACTGGGAAAGAAATTAGAAAAACATTCACAGTAGTATCAAGAAAAATTGAAAATTTAAGAATTATCCAAACTAAGAATATGGAGGACTTCTACAACAAAAATTATACCACCCTGAAAAAGGAGATAAAAGCAGATGTCAGAAAATGAAAAGATATCTGTCATAGGTAGGGGTTGTGAGGAAAACAATTAGAATCGAGACACAGAATTTATAATATTTTATGATGGTCACCCAGGGTTAAACACAGAAAGTGCAGGAAATCTGTCCACAACAGATTCAGAATATTCAGCCAAGGGCCTGGATACTACAGCAATGTCTTCATGAGTCCAGATGAAAACCTAGAGCCCATGACAATGCCTTCCACAAGTTCAACTGGAGGTCTAGAGCCCACAAGAAGGACTCACATCAGTCTGCTTTATGGACCCGTGCTGGGAAGACCCAAAGGTCAGCAGTGAAAGCTAGAAAGTCTATGCCAGGAGGGTGAAGGAGCTGTGCTGGTAGGTTGAGGGTTCTACACTGGAGCCAAGAAGTCACACTCAAGAACCAGGGCTTCCCTAAAAAGTACCACAGCCATCCTCAGGGAGATGGAGGTCCCAAGCTCCTCCAATGATAACAGTTGAGTACATGCCAGAAAGCCAGCGTGATGAGTTTCTCCTGGAGATTAAATGGCACACGTCCTCTTCTCTGGAGCCAGGAAGCAATGCTGGATGTAAGGACCCAAAGTGAATCACAGCCACTCTCACCAACAAGGTCCCAAGTCCTCTGATGACAATGGTGGAACTCATGCTGGGGAAGCTAGTCATGACAAGCTCCTCCAGGAGAACCAATGGCTCAAAACAACACTTAGAGAAACCCATAATGTCTCACTCGTCTTCTCTGGGTCTCTATGCTGACAACTTTCCTCAGGTGGAACATCTATGATCAGCACTATGCTGATTTAATCCAGCTGGTGTTAAAATGACCACCAGTTTTTAATCCATAACGATATCCCATATCCCTGGACAGCCAGAGCCAGTATAGTCAATATACTTTCAAAACTGATATATAGACTGAAGGCAATCCAATTCAAAATACCACTAACATTCCCCATAGAGCTACATAAAACAATCCAAAAATTCGTGTGGGACAAGACAAGACCCAGAACAGGAAAAGCAATTCTGGGCAACAACAGCAAAGAAGAAAGTGTCATAATCCCAGAATTGCAGTTATTACAAGAGCATTGTGGGACCAGAGATATAGCTCAGTAGCACAGGGCCTGCCGGGAAAGCTCAAGGTTGTGAGTTTGATATCCATTTCAAAAATAAAACAAAACAAAACACATAAAAAGTTACAGGGATTAAAAACATCATGGTACTGGCCCCAAAACAGAGATGTAGATCAATGGAACAGAGTAGAGGAAGCAGAAACAAGTTGAGACATACTCAGCTATTTTATCTTTTGAAAAATTAAGCTGGGAGAAATGGATATCTACACACAAAAAATCGATTGAGTCTAGAGCCATATATCTCAATATATACTAAACAAAATTCAAAATGGATCAAAGATCTAAATGTTAAAACAGAAAAAAATCTGCTGGAAGATAAAATAGGCACAACTCTTGAAAATATTCTGTTCTATCAGAACAGAATTTCAATGACATAAATAATACCAAGAATGAACACATGGGATCATATTAAAAAGCTTCTGCACAGAAACAAACAAACAAAAACCCCAATAGAATAAAGAGACAACCTACAGAATGGGAAAATATTTTTGTGAGCTCTTCCCCAAAGGACTAAAACCTAGCATATATAAAGAACTCAAAAAAAATTAAGAATATGGTTGTGAACAACGTATTAAAAAAAATTGCTGCCTTCCTGACTCTTATATCCTACTGGTGGGGAAGGATGATGAGGAAGATAGAAAACACAAAAGTAAGTATATTAGGGGACTTACTAGACAATGGTACGGAAAAATGTAAATTCAGGTAAGGGTATAGGATTAAAAATGGGATTAGAATAAGAATTAAACTAAGATAGATTTTGTTGTATATTTAGAAATATGCTCAGAACAAATTGTGGCTGAAAGATATTGCCTGAATATTGATAAACGATGAGCTAAATCAAAAATTATCATCATAGAGGGGGCTGGGGATTTAGCTCAGCGGCATAAGCGCCTGCCTTGCAAGCAGGCAGTCGTGAGTTCGATCCCTGGTACCGATAAAAAATGAAAAAGACAAAAAAAAAAAAAATTATCATCATAGAGTAAAATCCTGAGATAAATTAAAAGCCAGCAATTTGCATAAGCATTTCAGATCTTTTTTTTCAGATTTTGACTTTATTGTATAGGATTCACTGTTTCTTCAGTGGCACTCATTGCTATAATATACCACTGTGAGACTAAAAAGATAACTTTATTCACTGGAAGTCTTTTGAAGAGCACGGTTTCTTCCTTTCTCTTCTTTTAAGTACTTTATTAACATGCCTTTCTTTTCTTCATACTGTATATTTTTAATGTGTGTTAGAGATTTTTAAATGAATGTTACTGCTCTATTATTTTGGAAGTTTTCCTATTTTAAGAATTTTTGAGGTTTAAAAATTGATATTCTCCTCAAAACCTGAGGACATTCCTAAGTGGTGCTTTTATTTGAAGGCTTATGACTTATATATTTTAAGTATTTATCAATTAAATATAGTATGTAAAGTAATCCAAAGAATTCTACAGAGACTGGAATTACATTTATATTTAAATCACTTAGGCTTGAGATTAAAATGGTAAACCCACTGACTCAGAGATACTAAAAGAAGAAAGAATTTAAAAGAGGAAAGCATAGGCTGGGTGAGATGGCACAAGCTTGCAATCCCAGCACTCAAAAGGCTGAGGCAGTAGGATTGATGAGAGTTCTGGACCAGCTTGGACTACAAAGTGAGTTCACAGCCAGTCTGAACAGCATAGGGAAACTGTCTCAAAAAAGAACAACAAAAAGAAAAAGAAAAGAAAAGGGAGTCATAGATATATTTAGTGTTTTTTTTCCCAATTGACAAGGTTCAGAAAGTGCCATTCTAAAATATTTTACTTTGATAAATAGATATTATAAGATAAAAGCAATCAAGAACCAGCAGAACCAGAGAACTCAACTAACTAAAGGAGAAATTTCCTCTTTTGGAAAAGAAATTGTGTGAGGTAACTATTCTTATACAAAATACCTGAGAAAATCAACTTGAAAGGAGAAATTTATGCTGATTTCAGAGGTTCCCTGGTTCCCTGTCTCAGTTGTTTTGGGCAGATGGTGGCCCTGAGCATCATGGTAATAGTGAGACTTCTGGGCTAGAGAAAACTGCTTACCTCCCAGCAGCTGGGAAGCACAGAAAAAGGATGGAAATGGTTAGGGCTCCCAAAGTCCTTTTTAAGGGTAAGCCAATAACCTGCCCTAGGCCCTTCCTCTTCAAGTTTTCATGGCCAGTAGCATCACAGGCAGGTGACTAAGCTTTTAATACAGAATTATTAGAGGGCAGTCTAGATCCAAACTATAACAGAAAGTTACATTTATAAAGGGAATTTCACTGCTAATTAGGGCTACTCCTAAAGACAGTTTTTATTTCCTTACTCTTAGTAGCATAACAAGGCAATCCTTCCAGACCAGGTACTTCTTTCTTTTCCCTTCCCCACTGCCAAGAAACCTCAAACATCTCTGCCTTCCACAGCTCAGAATGATATATATCTCAAGCCCTAAGCCACCTCCTCAGTCTTAGATTTTTGTTAAATTCCCCTGTACGTAGGTGACTATGCCTTGATTTCTTCTGTTACTCTATCTCCTGTCAATTTAGTTCTTAGTGCAGGTGATATAGGGGAAATAAATGCAACTCCTCTCAACCTGCTCAATAGCAGATACTCTTGAGTTCCTATTCCCCAAAGCTGAAGAATGCATTCTAAGGAGCAATGGAGCTTAAGAGCAGTAAAAAAACTATTGAGAGGGAAAGAGGAGCGAGATAGAGATAAGAGTTAGAGAGCAAGAGAGAGAGAGCTCCTGGGACAGGAGAGGACCTGAAAACTGGGTTGCTGGGGAACTCATTTTATAGAGGACTTTCAGGAGGTGGGTACAGTGTGGGATAAGACTACAATCAACCAATAAGATTACAAGGTTAGCCACTTAAGTAACAGTGATCCAATGGGGCAAAAGGGCATGTAGCAAGTGTACCTGGAAAGAACAAGGACTTTTTAGGAAGAGATGAATTGGGGGTCTTGGTCACTCACTAGGGTGACATGTGAATATATTCTTTACCTCTCAGGGAGGCATATAGGCCTGGTCATTTTATCTTTGAGGCTTGGTCTCCAACAGATGTGCCTTCAGCCACAGTTGAAATGTGTTTTTATCTTCTCTGTTGACTCCTCAGAGGGTCTAGTCCTGTCTCACTGCCTGTAATATTTTTACCTAACTTGGTTGTTTATGACATAGAACATAAAAGATTATAGTAGGAAATTTTCTGTCCCTACTGACTGACAATTCTCCAGCCCATACTCTTATCAGAAGTGACTAGCATAGCTGGGTGTGGTCGTGCATGACTGTAATCCCAGCACTCAGGAGGCTGAGGCAGGAGCATCACTGCAAATTTCAGGCTGCTTTGGGCTACAAAACGAGTTGAAGGCCATCCTGAACCCTGTAGTAGAACCTTGCCTAAAAAAAAAAAAAGAAAAAAGAAAGAAAGAACGGAAAGTGACTAATATTAATGAACATCCAGCCAGCTGGATCACAAAACAAAATCTCGAGCAGAAGACATACTTAAAGTATTATTTTTCTGTTGGATTTCACTTAAACGCTTAGGAAATCTGCTGATACTTTATTTGGGCAGAAAATATTGTTTTGATGTTATCTACTGAAAGCCTTCTATTAACACTATGAAAACCTATTACTATCCCTCTTTTAAAAACAAAAAGGCAAGTAACACAATTTAAAATTACACAATAAATAGCTGAGTATATATATGATTTGAACTCACTCAATTTAGCTTCATAAGCAACTATAAACATATTTTACATGTGTATCCCTATGGACAAAAACCACTGCAAAGAATAAAAAGCTGCATCACTGTTGGAATTTGATAAGTTCTTTTTTTCAAAACTTTTTTTTTTTTTTTTTTTTTTTTTTTTTTGCTGCTATTTTACACAGCAGATACAAACAACAGCCAACCCAAAATGTGGATGGTCAAAATGATCCCAATTTTCTTCCATTATTTGCGCTCTATATAGTCTTCAAAAAGTCCTCCCTAGCTAGCTCCTAGGCGTCGGCTAACATCTTCATCGCCAACATCATGGCTCACGCTTTCTTCCTAATCCTGGAGATCCTGACCTCTGTGTGCCCAGAGTGCTCCTGGTCCCTCAAGTCCCCAACCCAGCTCGCGGCAGGGTTTTCCTGCGTTCCCCTCCGCTTTGGAAACCTAGCATTCTGGAGTGGCAGAGTTTGGGAAGGGTGAGGAAGGAGGAGCCGCCGGTTTTCTCTAGGCCTCCAACACTGTCCCTGACCCCTCCCCCAGCTCCGAAAAGCTTCCTGGAAATGTCCCCACTATCACCTCCCCTCTGGGCGGGGGTGGGCGCGGGCGGGCCCCTCCGCCGAGCGCCCTCCCGCGCTCGCCCGCACTGCGCTCCGAGAAGCCGCCGCTGGGCTCGCTGCTCCGCGCGCCCCCGCCGCCGCCGCCGCGCCGCTGCCTCCGCGCTCAGGTCCCCGAGCGAGCGCCGCGCCACGGTCCCGCCCGCCCCGCGCCCGCTTCGCGATGAGGGTTCTGGGGGGGCGCTGCGGGGCGCTGCTGGCGTGCCTAGCCCTAGTGCTTCCCGTCTCGGAGGCGAACTGTGAGTAATCCGTAGCGACGCGTCTTCTCCCTTCCCCGCCGCTGCAGACGGAGCTACGTGCTGTGGTTGGCATGATTGTATTCTCTAGGGCTGCAGCCTCCTAGAAAGTTTCCCCGAAGTCCCGACCGCCCCCAGCCGATGGAGGCAGCCGTGGATCTAGCGAGCGGTGTAATGGTGGGCAGGATCAATGTTTGCCCCGCTGTGCAGTTCATGTGTGGTTTACCGAACTGATGCAAGAACCTGGGTGACAGACATAATTATCAATGAAGGGATTAGAACACCTACTCCTTTCCCCTCGACTGCTGAAGTTCCCAATCGGAGGACTAGGATGAGCACACTACAAATCTAGAAGGGAAACGAAGTCAACCACTTTCTCCTCCCTTTGTAAAAGACCGCCCCCCTCCCTTTTGCAATATCTGAACTTTGAACTTGGTTTGCCTGTCTCACATTAACAAACGAACTGTTCTACGATGATCGAGGTTTTGCATTGCACTGAAATAAAAAAGACTTAAATATTACATTTCTCAGATCATTTGGCACTAAGGAATTTTTTTGGACACTGTGCCACTGAACTGAGGTGACATGAATTCTTTGCCCTTTATCTTTGAATTTCCAGTTCTTTGTATTTCCATATTCAGATTCAAGGAAGCACATTGAGTTTTCTCTGAAAAATATATAAAGGATATCAATGGTTTTAGTACACTTTGATTGTTAATTTGTTTTCTAATGTTTAAGAATGTTCATGATTAAAAATGCTTTCTCATGCTGTTTTATTCTTGGGAACTGACTTGGAAGCAATAATTTTGAACTAATGTTTAGGCTGCTCAGAATTCCAAAGTAAAATTTTGAAAGATGGTAATTATTAAGATTCCATTATTAAATTATTATTATAATTAAATTATTATTATTATAATTAAATTATTATTAACATTATTAAAATTCCACTAGTCTTATTAATTAGTGATCAGGATGAATGAGGTAATTTTAACTTCTAACTTAAAGACTAAATCTATTTGTTGGTCTTATACTAAAGAGTTGCAGTTGCAAAACAATCCATAATCCTATAAAATTAATACTATACCTATGTGGTTACATGGACTAACTCACTGTCTGTATAGTCTATTTGGACAACCCAATAATCCTGCTAACCCGTGTTTTGGAAGAGAGAAAGAGATAAAATCAGCTTACACATTTACTGCTTGTCGTAGCACAATTTGCTAGATCATTTTAATAGAGATTGTTACATTTGGACTGATATCTAGAAGAGGTAAATATGTGTGTGTTGTGTTATGTGTCTTACATAGTATGTGGAGAATTACCTTACTGTATACAGGAACAGATAAGAGTAAATAAATAAATTCTACAAGTCTGACATGGCCCTATAATAGACATTTAACATTTTTTGATTACCTAATTGGATTAAAAATCTCTGATATATGATGAAGAAACATGGATACAATGGCTAGAGATGGGGTGTCTTACACTACGTCCCTCTTTTACTTGCTTCCTTGCTTCTTGGCTTTAGACTTCCCTCCCTCCCTTCCTCCCTTTCTTTCTTTCCTTTGTTTCTCCTTTTTCTCTCTTTTTTGTACTGGGGATTGAACCCAAGGCTTCGCTTATGCTAGCTGGGCAAGTGCTGTGCTTCTTAGCCCTATCCCATCCCCCTAGCTCTGTAACATGTTAGATTGAAGATAAAATAGAACTCTAAATACTTTCTTTATAATCCATTGTAGAGTTCATAGGAATGTAATCGTTGTTTAAATAGAAACTTCTGTTTTACAAATCACAGGTTTATTTTTGAGTTGTCAGAAGTTAGGTAGTTCAATTTCTTCACTTTAACGAAATTCAGTTATTCCAAGATGTTAGATATTGTGTATATGTGTGTGTATAATGAGATATATTTTTCTCTTTTTGTGCTTTTTTTCTGTTATTTTGATGCATATTCTTGACTTTTCTTAAAATTTATTTCAAGACTTCAAATGTTATGCTCTGCCCTGCCCCTTTGCCATGCTACCCTCCCTTGGAGCCAGCTGACTGTGAACGGAAACCTCTACAACTTTTGAGCTAAATAAAGCTTTCTTCCTTTAACTTCCAGTGTTGGGTATTCTGTCTCATCAATGAAAAAAGTTACCAACACACATCATTTGAAATTATTTGTCTAGGACCAGGCATGGGAAGTGCAAACCTGTAATCCCAGGACCCAGGAGCCTGAGGCAGGAGGATCTCCATGAGTTCAAGGCCAGCCTGAGCTACATAAGCAAATTCAAGGCCAGTTTGCACTACATAGTGGGACTCTGTTTCAAAAATAATAAAAATTAATCAGTTAATAAAAATAAAAAAGGAAACTTTGTTTAATTTAATAAATACTGTATAGTAGAAATAACCCCCTTAATAGGTTTGACCATATTCAGAGATGAGATGAGACTGCTGTTTCCTGCTGTCACTTGATGACCATGCTTCCACTGGTTCTGTGCTACAATTAATGAATGAAATGATACATTGTACTGCATCAAAGCATCCTGTATGCATCCTACTCTAACAAAATAACAAACAAGCAAATATATACAATGGCTTTGGGGATTGCTTATCTTGCTCTTGGGACAGTGTAGACCTTGGTAGTAACTTATCACTACCCATTTCCTATCTCTTATCCTGAGAAAGCTCCTAATGTTTGTTTCTCCTTAATGAAATGAAACGCACTATTATTCAAGAAGGATTGGAGTCTTTGTTCCTACCTCTAACATAGTGCATCCATTTCTTCTTTTATGATTTCTGTTGTGTACAATACTCATCCTGGAGAGTTTCTATTATGCTAACCCTGGCTTAAATGCAATACCAATACTCTTTGCCTTGATTATTGTATTCTTTACTTAAGAAAGTGTGGTAAAGAATTTCAAATGGCTACATAACAATCTTGATTTCTAATTCAGTGGAAAATATAATTAGTTCTTATAATAAATGCTTTCCTTTTTTGGTTTTCAAATTTCTAAATGAATAGAGCCCAGAGCTGAGGAAAGAGTACAAAAATTTAAGAATAGGTCATTCATTGGCTGTTTGGAAAGTAGAACTAAATGGCTTATATACAAAAAAAATTTGCCTTATCCGTCTGAAGACTGGAAGTGCTAGGACAGGAGATAAGCATGGTTGATGCCTTCTGAGGCATATGAAAGAGAATCTGTTCTATGCCTTTTTCCTAATCTAGTAAATTGACATGTTTTTTGGCGTATCCCTTATGTTTTTGTTTTGTTTTTCCTCTTTTATGTCTGAATTTCCGTTTTGGTAAGTATACTGCTTATACTGGATTAGAGCCTATCTTTTTAAAAAAAAATTTATTCTAAAGAGAAAAATAGCACAGAAAAATAAAAAAGCTATCAAAAAAACAACAACAAAAGCCAATCAACAGCAACAGCAACAACAAAAACAAGAGTGATACAGGATTTTAAAACAGGATGATAGGAATTTAACAATGGGTGTTATATTGCATATTGTTATCTTCAAAATAGTTGTCAGGTTACCAGATACAGGCATGGAAAATAGATTAAGTGTATGATTTTCCTTTGAACACTTTCTTTCTCTTTCACTATATCTGTTGTAACTTTTGGATCTTACTTACTTTCAGTTTCTTACATCAACAAGGCAAAACAGTCTCATTTATTTCACTTATGAGTATGGTCTCTAGTTGCATCCATTTACATGCAAAAGCCTTTAGTTTATTCTTTATAGCTGAGTAGTACTCCATTGTACAAAAATACCACATCTTTTTATCCACTCCACAGTTGATGGGCTTTTGCGTTGTTTCCGAGTTCTGCCTATTACAAATTGTGCAGCTACAAACACAGGTCCACATGTGTGGTATGATGTTTTCAGTTCTTCTGGGAAAATATCCAGGAGGGGAATAGCTAGATTGAATGGAACATGTAGTCCTAATTTTTTGAGAAATCTCCACACTGATTTCTATATGGTCAGTCCATACTCCTACCAACTATGTAGAAGGTTTCCTTTTTCCCCACAGCTTTCCAGCATTTTTTATATATTGATTTCTTGATGTTAGCCATTTTTCCTTGAGTGAGATGACATCTCAGTATTGTTTTAATTTGCATTTGTCAATTGACCAAAGATGCTGAACATTTTTTCATGCATTTATTTGCCATTGAATTTTATCATCTGAGAATTGTATACTCATTTCAGATGCCCATTTTTGGATTGGGCCTGAGTTTCTTCAGTTCTTTATATGTTCTAGATAGAAGTCCTTTGTCAGAGTGACAGTTGACAAAAATCTTTGGGTTTTCATTTTACTCTCTTGGTGATTTCTTTGAATGTGCAAAATCTTTTTTTAAAATTTTATTTAAGGAGGAAAAAAAAAGCAGAGAAAGGGTACAAGTTATACAGATTTACAGAAAAAAATAAACAGTAGAAAATCACTAGTTAATGGATTACACATTGTCATCTTAGAAATAATTGTTCAAGTCACAAAATTAAAGCTTGTAAAGTGGACATTCCAACAGTGAGACTGCAAACAGTTCTGTTCAATGATCCAACAAAACTCAGTGATATCATTATCTGTCTTATACACTTATATATACATGCACTTTCTTTTCCTCTCTTTTGTACAATGACAATTACCCATTTTGGGTTTTGTTGCTCCCATAGTTCTTACTACTTTTTTGGAAGGGAGTAGAACCAAATGTGACATAATAGAACAGAGTCAATCAAATCAAAAGGGTGGACATAATAGATAATGTAAAAGCATAATACAAAGTGATCAACAATGGTTACCATAATGCCTCCCGCTATCTCTAATAGAATTACCTATATCATCAGTTATAATAAAATTGAACAAAACAGTAAAGAACAAAACTGACAAAACCAAAACATTGGAGACATTATAGGTCTTCAAAAGTAGGTAATAGTCAACGAGAATGGGCATCATATTGAATCCCACTATCTTCACAGCTGTTGCTTAAACTTTCGAACCTGGTACTATCAAGCAAAACAGAATAGGGGGACATCAGTCAAAAACAAGATGGTGAGAGTAATACAGGGCTTTAAATCAAGATAATGGAAAGTCAAAGTGGGTTACTATAATATATCCTGCTATTTTTAATTTATTTTTCCCTTAATTAAAAGGATAAAAATAAAAAAGTAAATAATGAAGTGGAGATTGAGATAAAAGAGGGCATAACAGGAAAACAACGCAGAGCAAAACATAACCATTTAAGCAGAATAGTGTTTCACCACAAGATAATCCTGACATAAAAGTAGTTACCATATTGTCTCTTTCCTTGAAATCTTTGAGTATAACTTCGTATACTGTAGCATCAAATATATCAAAACAATGTAAAACCATTTAAGAGAATGACAGCATTACTGGGTATTTAGAATCAACCAACAGAAAACGAACAATGGTTTCTGTATAATCTCCTTGTCTTTAAAAGTTTTGTGCAAAATCTTTTTAATAAGAAAAGTTCCAATTTGTTGATTCTTTGAAGTACTTCCTATGCAGTTTGGTTTTTATTCACGAGCACTCTGCTTACTCCTATGTCTTCAAGATTTCTACCTTCTTTGTCTTGCAGTAAATTTAGTGTTTCTATCTTAATGTTTAGATCTTTGATTCATTCTGACTTTAGTTTAGTGCATTGTGATAAGCATGGGTCTACTTTGGCATGTGGAAAGCCAATTTTCCCAGCACCATTTATTAAAGAGATTATCTTTCTTCCAATGAACATGTTTGGCCCCTTTGTCAAACATAAGATGGCTGAGTATGTTTTTGTGTCTGTATCTTTTATTCTATTCCATTGATCTTCATGTCTGTTTATTTATCAGTACCATACTGATTTTATTATAGCAACTTTGTAGTATAATTTCAGGTCAGGGATTGTGATGTCTCCTGCCTTGCCTTTGTTTCCTAGAATTGCCTTTGCTATTCTAGGTCTCTTCTGGTTCTGGATGAATTTTAGGAGTAATTTCTCTGGATCTGCAAGGTATGTTAAGAGAATTTTTATCAGGATTGCATTAAATCTGTGTAACAGTTTTGGGAGTATGGCCATTTTCATTATGTTGATTCTTCCTTTCCATGAGCAAGGAATATCTTTCCATTTTCTGATATTCTCTTCGATACCTTTTTTCAATATATAAATCTTTTACTTCCTTTGTTAGATTGATTCCTAAGTATTTCATTTTTGGGATGTTATTGTGAAGGGTGTGGTTTCTCTAATTTCTGTCTCAGCAAGTTTTTTATTTGTGTACAGAAATACAATTGACTTTTGAGTGTTGATTTTGTGCCCAGGTACACCGCTGAATTTGCTTATTAAATCTAGAAGTCTGTTGATGGAGTTTTTTATGGTCCTTTATGTAGAGTATTATGTCATCTGCAAATAAGGATAATTTAACTTTTCTCTTCCTATATTATTTCTTATATTTCTCTCTCTTCTCTGATTGCTCTGGCTAATGTTTCCAGAACTATAGTGAGTAGGAGTGGTGATAGAGGACATCCTTGTCTTGTGCCTGATATTAGAGTGCAAGCTTTCAGTTTTTGTCCACTTAGTATGATGTTGGCTATTGGTTTTTCATAAATAGCTTTTATCATATGGAGGTAAAAACCATCTATTCTGATTTTCTGTAGCGTTTTTACCATGAATGAGTGTTGGATTTTATCAAAAACTTTTTCTGCATCTATTGAGATGATCATGTGATTTTTGTCTTTGGATCTGTTAATATGGTATGTTATGTATATTGATTTGTGTATGTTGACCCATCCCTGCATTCATGGAATGAATTTCACTTGGTCATGGTGTACAATGTTCTTGATGATTTGCTGTATTCTGTTTACTAGTATTATATTGAGATTTTTTTGTATATGTTTTCATTAGGGAGATTGGCCTATAGTCCTCTTTTTTGATTGGGTTTCTCTGGTTTTGGTATTAGGGTAATACTTGCCTTCAGGAATGATTTGGGGAGAATTTCCTCCTTTTAAATCGTATTAAAGAATTTGAGGAGTATTGGTATTAAATGTTTTCTAAATTCCTTGTGGAATTCAGCTGTGAATCCATCAGGTTCTGGGCTTGTCTTTGTTGTTAAGTTTTTGATTATATTTTCCCTTTCAATAACTAATATTATTAGAGTCTGTCTTAATGACCTCGGTATAACTTGATCATTTGCCAAAGCTCTGCTTCCACATATGGTTACATTCATAGGGGTGCTGAAGGAGCAATCCAACCCTAACAATCTCCAAGCTCCAAATCATGGTAGTCTTCCTACCTCAGCCTCCCAGAGTGCTGAAATTACAGATGTGCTTCACCATTCCTAACTTAGACTTTTAAAAAAGCATTTTACTAGATTTTGTGCCTATTTTCGGGTGAACTTCTGGAAGAAATAATTTATTTTGGCTATCTCTGCTTCCTTCTTACTATTTGTTACTGGCAATTGATGTTAATAGTAATCTTTTTTTACTAACAGTAATATTTATGGCTTATGAATAACTTCTTTGCAACATTTAGTATTGTGGAAAATCATTTTGAAATTTACTTTTTTATATATCTGTCCATTGTTTTTTGTAAATTTCACTTCTCTCTACATATATGTTACTAATTCTCTTTCTATGTTTTGATCTTTATTTTCCTTTAAAGTAGGACTTTGCTGGAGTTTAACCTTTAATTAGCAAATAACTGCATACATTTATGTGGTATGATGTGATAATTCAATACATTTATACATTTTAAAATGATCGAACCAGGATAATTTAGGATATCTTGAAAAACATCATTCTTTTTTGATGAAAGCGTTTAAAGTAACCTACTTAGGTATTTTGAAATATGCAATACATTATTATTTACCTGGAGTTTTACCTAGGTATTCTTATCTCATTGGAAATGTTCTATAGGTTAAACTACTGGGCATATTCTACTCAGTCCTAAATATAATGCATTATGCATTGTATATTAAAACTACTCAACTGAAGTTTAATGCAATCTAATTTTTAAAATGTGCACTAAAAATATGTCTGTGTTACCACTAACCAGACACCTTTTGCTTTATATTCTGCTAAACTTCTTGGCCTACATGTATCAAACTATATAAGTACAAGAATGAAAATGTGCTCTATATATTATATCTAACTTGACATTATACCTAGAAGAATAATAATTTTTCATGTCAGTAAATTAAAATCTGGGCCAGGGATTTAGCTTAGCGGCACAAGTGCCTGCCTGGCAAGCACGAAGTTGTGTTTTATCCCTGATACCAAAAAGGAAAAAAATTAAAATCTGTATCTTCCTTTTAAATAGACTCATAATTTCCCATTGTAAGTGTTCCTCATATTTTTGAACTATATTTAAGTTATTTGCAATGTTTGTCTATACAAGTAGTGTGGCATGGAACATATTCATGAATATTTCTTTATATAGGTCCTTATTCATTTTTTCATGTTCATTTTATAGAAACAAAATTGTAAACTGATTATCTAGATATGCAGCTGATTTAAAAGGTTTTAGATAACGTATCATTAGATATTTCCCTAAAAAATGGTTTTAAAAGTAGATTTTAAGGATTCTTTATTCCTCTTATTGTCAATATGGGACATTAACTTAAAGACATCTTTGTCAGTTCATTATTTAAAAAAATAGTGACAGGTGGAGTAAGTGGGAAGTACGGGTAGCCTTAGCTTGACTTAAGGCTTTTGGAAAATGCTTAAGCCATACTTGGTGAGACTAGAGTTTCTTCCCCTCTTAAAATAAGGAGAAGGAGACTAAAATTCAGCCACAAGTGTTAATGTAAACTATACTATCCACTGTCTGGTGAGGCCTTAAAGAATTCTGGTCATTTATGCTTCATTTTTCATATATTTACTAGTCTCTTTATTTTTTTCATAAAATGCTTACTGATACTTTTAGTCCATTTTTCTTGTAGAATTTTTATATGGTATGCTAAGTTCCCTGAATATGTTAAAAATGTTAGACAATTGCATCATTTTTTTCTTGTTTTATTTTACATATTTATTCTTTTCTGGTACCAGAAATTGAACTCACAACCTCACGCTTGCCAGGCAGGCATGCTATGCCACCAAGCTATATCTCCTGCATCTTTTTTTTCTAATTTAAACCTTAACTTTTATTGGACTGGATTGTGTTTGGGAAGGAGCAGATATTTGTGCTACTTATGAGCCCAACCTGTCTTCATATTTTTTCTTTTCAATTTGGAGAAAATGTGAGGTAGAAGGATGGTTCTCCCATTTCAGTAGAAACATAATAAAGCACTGCCAGATTTAGTCAGTAGAGTACAAAACGTTCATTAAGAATATACAGAGCTACTGACTGCAAAGGAAGTAGAGGTAACTGAAGACATAGAAGACAAATTTAAAAATATGATAGCTAATGTCATAAATAAATTTGAGATCTGGTATCCATGAAACAAAAATAGAATATCAAAAAGGAAAATTAGAGAACTGAAATACAGTTTTCAGATTTAAAATATTACTTACATTTATTTTCTTTTTTCTAAGAAATTTTTTTCTTCCAAATGAACATTTTAAACAATTTATAAAATTCTACAACAATTAGGGTTTTGAGTGAAATTATATCAGAATTACAGACTACTTTGAGGGACAGTATATGGTTGATTTTTTTGCTGTGACATAGCAAAACTTTTTTTGTCTTTCTGTTCTGTTCCTGTGTTTAATGGATGTTTCCATAATTCGTGTCCTTGGTCCATCTCTTTTTACCATTCATCTCTGATATGTAGTCTTTGTCATGTTAAAATGAGGCTCTTTTTTTGATTCCTAACACATTTATTTTTATTATCAGTCTTCTTAAATCAGAAATGTTTTCTGTTTTTGTCCAGTGGTTTCTAGGCAGCTAATTTGACATTGTAATCATTACTTAATCCCTAATGATATCTACTTTCCTTTTGCTACAGGACCTCCCTGTTTTGTCCAGGCTGGCTTTAAACTTTTGATCCTCTTGTCTCAGCCTTCATAATAGCTGGGATTACAAATGAACAGCACTGCATTGGCTGGCTTTATGTATTTTGAAGGAGGTCCTAAATTAGATAAATTATGCGGTTGGCCTAGGCTTCTTCTCTGGTTTGTTTAGGAAAGCCTAACAGAATTTCCCTTAATTTCAATTCCAGTACTAGGCAATGAACCATTCACAAACTCCAGATTCAGCAGCCTTCAAAAAGCCTGCCCCACCCCATGCTACATGAGGCTTTGAGGGGACATCCAGACACAAACCATAACATCAGTGCTATTGTGGAATTGATGGAATTTCAAATCAATCCTGTTGCTTCTATTTGCCTTTTCTCCCACCCTCCTACTAATGCTGTAGAAGAGTCCATTTGAGGTTTTATTACCCAGGAAGATTCTGACTTATGCTGTAACAGTCTATATTGGCTCAAGTCTTCCTCTTTTTATTTATTCACTAAGCAGTGTATATTAGCTCTCCAGTTTGAAGCAATGATTGGAATCATTTATCTAACAGTCACCTTTTCTATGCTGTTAACTGTTGCAAGTTATTCCTTATATTAAAAAGTATTTACTATAATTTTTACAGACTCAGAGGAATAGCATGTAAAAACTTTCTACCATCTTTAACCATAAACATTGCTTTCTATGTCTTTAAAGTGCAGCTAGATATAGCTGCTAACTTCTTTGCCTTTTGTGTTAGTGTTATAATAAAATGGCATTGGGTTTTGTGGCTTAAATGATAGAAAATTATTTTGTCATATTTTTGGAAACTGGTAAGTCCAAGATCAGGGTTCTGACCAGTTTTGTTTCTGATGTGGGTTCTTTTCCTTGCTTACAGACAAGTGCCTTCTCATTATGTTCTTGCATAGCTTTTCATTGATGTCTGCACAGGGAGAGACAACATGGGAGAACCATGAGAACTCTGCAATAAGGACTCTAATCCTGTTAGATCAAGTGTCTACTTATAAGACCACATTTAATCTCATTACTTTCTTAGAGAGTCTGTTTCTAGATGGGGACACAATAGGGACCAGGGATCCATTGTATAGATTTTTGGATGGCACAGACAGTTAGACTACAACATTCTGGTTTTGACCACATAAATTCATGTCCTTGCAAATACAATACACCATTCCATCCAAAACAACTTCAAAACGCTTAACTTAGTCCAGGATTATCTACAAAGTTTAAAGTCTAACATATCATCTAAATCAAATATGAGTGTGATTCCTGAGGCAAGATTTCTCTTTGATTGGGAAACTATAACAGAAAAATTATATACTTCTAAAGTATATTGGTAGGACAAGACCTTCACAAATCCAAAAGGCAGAAATTAGAAAGAAGGAGCTACAGGTCCCACACAAATCTCAATGCTAACAAAGCAAATTCCATTAGATCTTGAGGGCTGAGAATAATTTTCATCTGTGCTCTTCCTTCTGGCTTAGTAGGGTGGTGGTCTATTCGGGACCTGGCTAAAATCCCTCACTGGCTGTATGAGAGTATACCACAGGATGGAGAAAAAGTAAACAGTAATTTATAAAGGAAGGAGACAAGGACAAATGACCTGTAGTGCAGGGAGAAGAGGAGGGTACTTTTCTGGAAATAAGAACTATGTAGAATGAGGAACAAATTTAGGATCACAAAAGAAACAAGTTAAGATCCATCTCCACACAAGGGTACTTGTCTTCAGTAGACCTCATCCTGCCCTGTGAGCACCATGGTAGTGAGAGTCCTTAAGATCTCCTAGCTTTAGAACAAATTTATAATTTGTGGTCTCCAACAGTTGTCTTTTTAATAGAGCCATCCAAGTGGTTGTTCTGCCTTCTGGATTAAGTGGCAACCCTTCCCCTACTGTATTGCTGGGTTCAAGTATTTCCCAAAGGTCTGTTGAGTTCTGGCCCTGTATCTCCAAGGCCAGTGGCATCCTGTTATAACCACAGCTGCTCTCAGAAACCAAAGAGGAAATAGTTATGTCCCTGGGTTTATCATGGAAATGACAGTCCTGATGCTCTTGCATTACTTTTAGGCTACTTTCTTTTTCTTCAAAAAATAAGCATGTGGAAGGTCATTCATCATCCCACCCCATTTTGTCTGTTTCCTTTATTCCCAGCAGGCTACGTATTTCTAGTAGTACAATTCCATCTCAGTGTCTGATTGGATCTTTCGTTTACAAACCATATTAATCTCCTTAGCAAATGGCTTTTCTACCACACCCTTAGTTTCCTTTCAGAACAAGCAACAAGCTTCTTCATTTTTCACAATATGGATAAGCTGAAAATACTTCAAAACTTCAAATGCTGGGTCCTTTTTTACTTAACAACTCTTTCTTCAGTTTTATACTTTTCTGAGATAGTAGGAAGAGCTCAAGCCACATCTTTGATACTTTGGCTAGAAATCTCCTCTCAAAATCCAATTTCGGGGCTGGGGATTTAGCTCAGCGGCATAAGCGCCCAATTTCATCATCACGATTCTACCTTCCACAAAATAGTACCACACAATTGAGCCATTTCCTGGCTAAGTTTATGCTTTCTTCCAATTTCTCATCTCTTTAGTCTGAAAGCTTACCTAAATGCACTTTAAAGTCCATATTTCTAACAATGTACTTAGTTAGTATTCATGGTTTTTTATGTTATATCTGAGTAGATGAACAGTCTTCTAAAGAACATGTTCTTTCTCTCTGTTTTTCTTCTTTTTTTCTGAGTCCTCTTTCATGTAGTCCACTGATACATCGTTCATTGCAGTCTGCTCTTTTAGCACAACCTCCAAACTTTTCTAGGCTCCACTCAGAACCCAGGCCCAAGTACAGTTCCACACCGGTAGTTATTTGTTGGAATAATACCCCACCTCTCAGTATCAAAATCTGTACTAGTCTCGTTGAGTGTCTATAACAGAATACCACAAACTATTTATTAAACCATAGAAATTTATGTTCTCACTGATGTGTAGGCTGTAGGGATCAAGACCAGTTCAAATTCAGGAGAGATTTCTTTTTTTCTTTTTGCCTTTTCAGTATGTTCTCCCGTGGCTTTCCTCAGTTCATGCATGTAAAGAGACCACCTTCACCAGTCACCTGATGTTTCTTCTTCTAAGGTGGCTAATCATTTGAATCAGGGTCTCAACCTTGTGATCTCCTTAATTTTACCTCTTTAAAAGAGTCATCTTCAAATACTGCCACTGGGTGTTAGGACTATAGCAAATGAAATTGGAGGAGGGGGAACACAAACATTCAATGTATAATGGATTAACAAGTACAGAACAAATGATTATTTTGTTATTTTGCTTATTATGAACAGAGATAAGCAGCCGTTTCACTGTATTCGTGGTCACTTCCTCTTGCAGGTAGGCCTCAATTATCCCAGTCACTATTAGGTTGTAGGGAGGAAGCAATATACATGGTACACCACTGGCTGCCTAAGACAGGCACAGGAGCAACTGCTGTCCTGCAAGCCCATGACGGGTAAGGCCCGGTTGGGTTCATGTAATGAGGTCCTTGACCTAAGACAGACGCTGTCCTCACAGGGCCTGCCATACTCCTGGTTAAGTAATATAAAAAGGGATGAGATGTAGGGAGTGGCGCGACAACCCCATTGCTACCTCCTTACGTCAGGTATCATTAAGTTATCATTTTATTCCATTTTTACTTATAGACTGTGTCATAAAAGGTGTTGGCTGCCCAGCAGTGAATTCTGAGCAGCTTATATTAACTTGTAAATACTTACTTGTCAATATACCAGTATTCCAAATCTGGCCTTGAACTCACTTGTAGCCCAGCCTGGTCTTGAACTCCTGTGGAACTTCCTGCCTCAGCCTCCCAAGTGCTGTGATTACAGACCACCACACCCAGCATATGTAAGCACTTTAAAAATGAATAATATTCTAAGAATCAAAAGAGACATTATTGAGTCTTGGAATTTAAAAATATCTTTTTCTCAATAGTTTGTGATGGAATCCAGGTCTTTACACATGGTAACTGTGCACTCTAGCTGTGAAATGTACCTTTGAGGTGTTCTTCGTTAGCATCTCAGCCCACTCCATACTTGCCTATTTCAGAGATGTGAGAAAGGCTTCAAGAGGTGGGTTCTTGTAAGTGAGGCCGGCTTTTCACTGTTGCCTTTTAAAACAGTTTATTTCCTTTCCATGCATAAGTAACAGACACAGGCCAGTGAACTAACAATATTAATGTCATCCCAACAAAATAGGTCAAATAGAATGAAAACAAAGCATTTCCTGAGTGGTAACCTCGTGGTACATTACTTCAAAATCAAATGATGTTTGGTGTTGTAATAGGTAGGAGGCTGAGACACACACACACACACACACACACACACACACACACACATACACACACAAAGACATTGAATTTTGCTGAGTTATGAAAGAGACCTGTTGTATCCTCATGTAGTCTAACCAGTTTGCAGCCTAGCAATCAAGAAAAGACTAGAAAGGATTATAAAAAATGTCTTTTTCTTATCTTGCCAAATTCTAAACTCTGAGTTCCTTCAAATGAAGTACTTTCATTTATCACTCACCAGGAAGAAATAAATCAAATAAAACAAGTGACCAGTATAATTTGGAGGGATGGTAAGGAGCTGACTGTCCTTTCTTTTGAATAGACGTATTTGTCATTTTGGAGAGAATACTCAATGTGTGACGCTTTCTCTTTATATGACTATATCAAAGTCTTTAACCTTACGACAATGACGGAAGGATCCTCCCCACCCTCCTCTTACTCTCTAGAATGAGGGCCATAAACTAAAGCTATAATTAAATCCTGGAGTAAGTAGATGTCCATTTTACTCCTGTTGTGTCTGCATGGTTCAGGCATTGTTTCTCTGTTTATGCATTGATCTGTCCTGCAGGGTCAGTGGTCACATTTTCAAAATGCTTCCATGGCCTTTGTGCTTCTAAATAAATGCCTACTCTCACTCCTCTAATCTAAATATTTTCCAACTCACCTTTGTATGAGTACCATGTAATTCACAAGATTACTTTCCACCTTTTCTGCTGTAGAAAATTTACATCTACTCCCTAGATTTTTATCTTTTTTTTTTTTTGGTACCATGCTTGTGAGGCTGAGCTAAATCCCTAGCCCTGGATTTATATCTTTGCCCAGCTTTATTTTAGCATCTCTGACCCTCTTACATATTTCTCCATCAGCTTCTTTATCACTCAGTCCTTTGGAGGATTTATCCATAGTTTATTGTTGTAGAATGGTTTTTTTTTCCTTAAAAAAAAACCTTTTCCAAACCTTTAACAGTAATAAGACAAGAATCAGTTGCTCAGCCTTGTAACCCTCAATATGAAACAAAACTTCAAACTTAGGGAAAACCAAGTATAATGATTTTGTTTAAAATAAAAGAGGAAACAAGAAGATAGAAGCACAATGTACAGATAAACAGTGCATTTCATTATGAAGGATAACACAAGCTTTTTTGAAAATTGGTAATAATTATGTAGGGTGATGAATGCTTACCTAAATTTTCTTTGGATTTTTCCTAATTGTTGCAACCTTAACATTTTAAAAGACTTGCTCTATTTGCCAGATAGAAATCATCTGTGATAGAAATATTTATGAAAAAAAGTTTATTTTACAATTCATTTGTGATATTTTAAAATAAAAAAAAATTTGATATTGGTTTTCACATTGTTAGGTAAATATTTTTCTTCCATCCAAATACAAACCAGGCTTGACCCTGCTTACTTCCTAGATCAGAAGAAACGGAATGTGTTCAGGGCAGTATAGTCTTGAACTAGCTAAATATTCATGTATACTAATGCAATTCATTTTCCACAGCATTTATTTAAGGAAAACACGTGACTTCAAAAACTGAAATTGTGCCTCAACTGTTATGTGGCTATTCTGTTTGCACAGTGAAAGCCGTTTCCCTCATCTTGTCTAATACTGAAGCACAAAGATGAATAAACTGTCAATCTAAATGCTAGCCAAGATTTTCTTCTTAGACACATTCTTTCAGGGGCAATTTTTCCTTCTTTCAGTGCCAAGTGAAATACTCCCGGGTGTCTATAGAAAGATCGATTCCTGGAAGCCTCTTGGATACCAAAATCCACAGGTGTTCAAGTTCTTTATATAAAATGACAAAATATTTACATATAACTTTTGTACTGACTTTTCTCCATCCTTCAAATCATATCTAGATTAGTTATAATGCCTAGTTCAGTGTTAATGCTATGTATGTAAATTTTATCACTTAGCAAATAATGACAACAAAAAGATCTATATATTCATTACAGAAGCAACCAACATATACCTAGTCACGCAGAACATTCAGCAACAACTTTAAGGTTTTTTTCCTTCAATATTTTTTATTTATGATTGGTTAAATCCACAGATATATAATCTGCTGATGTAGAACGAATAAATATTGAAGAGCAACTGTTCACAAAAGAAACAACACTAAAATAAAAGATTGTATATACAGGTGGATCCTAATTCACAATGGTTCAAATTATAATTTGTTGACTTGATGTTGCAAAACTAACATATTCAATAAAAACTACTTTGACTTTTGAATCTTTCTTTTTTTTGAGATTAACAATGGTTAATATGTTTCATATTATCATTTAAAGGTAGTTGCTCAGATTACAAGATAAAGACATTCGAGAAATTGATCAATGTAATCACAAACCTTTCTTTTCAATGAACTAATAGAGATTAGTACCATAGCTATTCTATCATATATATATATATATTATATATATATCATATATATATATGACTCCTTTACTTTCCACAGAATTGCCATTTATCAGTCAGTAATAAATGTGACAGGTAACGTGTTTGCATCTGTGTTTTATACACACACAGTTTGATGTAGTCTTTTTTAAATGGCTGATGGTAAGAGGTGGGGCTTATAAGTACAATCCACATGGTTTATTTAGCCCATCACATTTAAATTTCTCTTTATGCTAGTAAGAGAAATAATATTTTCAGTTATTTAATCAATAGTATGGTGGCCCTGGGTGACTCTTTTTTGTTCTCTTTTCCTTTTTTTGGTCAATTTTTGAGTACACATTATTATTTACCACAATATGAAAGGAAACTACATTTATCTATTGTATTACTTAATAGCTTAGGGAAAACTAGGTAATTAAATAATATAATTTTTTTGTGATAAAGTCTGTAGGAAAATTATTTGCAAAATTTATTTATTCCTTTAAAATTTTTCATTAAAAGCTATGTTCAGCTGGGCATTGTGGCACATGCCTGTTATCCCACTTAGGAGGCCAAGTTTGGCCTAACAATCGAATTCAAGACCAACTTGAACTACATAGCATGGTCCTGTTTAAAGAAAAAATTACCAGAAAGTAAAACTGTGTTGTAGTCAACATGCTAACATAAGAAACAAAAATTTCAAACTATCCATTATATTCTTAAAATGTATTTCCTCTTAGCAGTTAGAATGTCTTTTTACACTCTTTATGTATTTGTTGACATATATTTACAGATCTGCATCTTTGGATGATCAGTATGGGATTATATTGGGACACAGAGTTCTTTTATTTGCACGAATAACGCGTCTTAGAAATCTTTAGTATAAGACTGTCATCTTTCCTTTTGGTAATCACTTATTATGTCACACTGGAGAAAAGAAATAGTATAATTTCCTATTCCTTTTTGTTTCTAATTTTTGATTTTATAATTTTGTTTTATTTTGCTTTTGGTGCTGGGGATTGAACCTAGGGCCTTGGCATACTAGACAGTAGTCTGTCACCAAGCTACATCCTCAGCACCTGTTGTGTCATTTGAGTGATTTTGTGTACAACCTTGAATATATTCCTTTATTGGTTAGTTTATGTCTTTTTTAATTTCTAGAAATTTCTTTTAAATTCTGGATGTAATTTTTCGGTTCTAGCTGATGTAGGTCTTCCAGTCTTTGATTAGTATTAAACTTCACTGTTATTTTTGTTAATGTTGTTTAACTATTAAAATTTTTTATGCAGTCAAAGTTGCAGTTTTCTTATCTTGTATATTTTGTGCTTGGAATATGGTCTTTTTTCTTGAGTTTTTAATCTTCTTATTTGTATTAATAATTGAATATCTTAGCCTGTTTGCTACCTCTCAAATACTGTACATATTTTTCTCTGTTTCTACAGAGATCCCAAAAGTTTATGACTCTTATTTCTGTTGGCTTTGGGAAAGCTTTTACTTTTGCTTTTAAAATGGTATGCCAGTGACTTCTGACATAGCATGTCAGTGTGATGTTTTTCCATTGTAGCCATAATATGCTAAACACTGAATATCCCTGGCACATTTGGACTCAAGTGTGAACCTGAATAATTTGGGACAATTATAGAAGTGCTGTAGCTGCACACTAAAAGTTGCTGTGTTTTTAACCAAAATGCTTCTGTATCTGTATCTTACTTAGTTCCACTGTACTGATTTTAAATGTCATGTAACTCATAGGCATATTTAAATTCTTATTATTTAATATATTGTGGAGGGAAAATAAAATTATTCATGAAAACTTATTTTTTCCTTCAGTTTTGTCAAAGCAACATGCTTCGCAAGTCTTGGTGCGGAAACGTCGTGCAAATACTTTGCTTGAAGAAACCAAAGAGGGTAATCTCGAAAGAGAATGCATTGAAGAATTGTGTAATAAAGAAGAAGCCAGGGAGGTCTTTGAGAACAACCCTGAAACGGTAAGAATTCATGGAATCGATCAAGTTCATACACCTACACATTCAGTTACAGACTGAACATGTCTAGCTTGTATTCCTCCAGTTTAATAATATTGTATAACACATTCTGCAAGAGGCTAATCAGTAGGCTGCTGTTGCCAATACCAGTGTGCTCTGATGGAACTATAATTCATTTATACCTCATTATCAGCAAATAATACTGACTCGTGGTTTGTAAATGTTTTTTCCTAACTAGAATATGGTAGTACTGATGAAGAACCAGAGTCACAAGTATAATATCTCATGTGAAGTTGGGTGTGGTGGCACAGCCCTATAATCCCAGTACTTGGAAGGCTGAGGCAGGAGGATTGTTGAAAGTTTAAGACCACCCTGGGCACTGGCCAGCCTGAACTGCATGGCAAGACCTTGTCTCAAAAGATTAAAAAAAATAATAAAATTTTAAAACATCTTACATGTTTGTATACTTTGTCTATTTATTTATTTTTCTGTACTTAATTTTTGCCAAGCTATAGAAACAGGATTATCTAATCTCAGTTCTTTTAGGTAGTAGTGAGAATTGAACTTCATGAGAAGGCCTTGCTAAGTAACTGAGTTGCCCAGGTTGGGCTCAAACTTGAGACCTCCTGCCTCTGTCTTCCAGAGTGCTAGGGTTACAGGCATGTACTACCTTACCCAACTTCTAGAGTTTAGCCTCTAAGGAACAAAAAGAAAGTAGGTAAAAGACTGAGAGAGGGGGCAAGATCCTGGAGAAGGAAAAATCTTTAATGCATTTCTTTACCTCCACTAATTCTAACACTGCTTTCTTTTGACAGAAGAGAAAGAGATGGAAGAGGGTGTTAGGCAGAAATGGGAAAAATGAAGAGAAAGAAAATATATTTGTTATTGTTTATTATTTCTATCCCCAGCCATTGTCTACCCTATCCCCATCTGCTTACATAGAATCCACTTTCAGATTAGAAGTTTTTGAAACATCATTTAATTGATTAATGATGCTCTAAGCCTAGACATATTATAAGTTTGATATTCCTTATTTCCTCTTGATATACTTTATTGTGGGAAAAACGATAATGGGAAAATGTGGCATATAATTTATTTCCATCTTTATTAGAAGAGCATTACAAAATTAAGTCTTATCTTTTGAATTAAATTAAGTTTGGTAACATGTATCTTTTTCTTTTCTTTCTTTCTAGGATTATTTCTATCCAAAATATCTAGGTAAGTTCAAAAATATATCAATTATGAAATCTTAGGAATGGCAGGTGGTCTCTAACTCTCCACTCTTGGGAGTGAGTTTTTTTTGTCTTTTTTATTTAAAGATATGTAAGCAAATTTAAAACAGTTCTTTAACTACCATATGGACATTTTGACTTTTATTCTTTTTCATTCTTTGGTTCTTCTCCTAAAGAGGCTTTGGGTTGATCCTCAGTTATGTTAGAAATCCAGGCATTCTCTGAAAATGCCTTTCAACAAAAGGTCAGAGGTCTGAAGATCTCTTCAGAGATTATGGCATGAACAACTATTATTTAGACATTTACGCAAATCATTAATTGTTTCTCTCTTTGTGACACCATGTCATCACACCTTGTAGTATACCATTCTTTTGTGGATTGGGGTATGATTTGGGACTCTCAAGAAATGAAATAGTATTTGCTCAC
Organism: Cavia porcellus; assembly: GCF_034190915.1. Lineage (NCBI taxonomy): Eukaryota > Metazoa > Chordata > Mammalia > Rodentia > Caviidae > Cavia > Cavia porcellus. Next base: position 36,540,307 of record NW_026947498.1, on the reverse strand, counting down.
TCACAAAAATTAAATAATTTCAGTTAGATACCATCTAAAAGTAGCAAGGTGTCTTAGTTACTTTATGCTCGTTGCTGAGACCAAATACCTGAAGCCCAAGTTGGGAAAGGAAAGGTTTATTTCTTACAGTTTTGAGAGGTTTTTAGTCCACACTCAGTTGGCTCCAAGACAGGCAGGCATGGCTGGGCTGCAGTTCATGGTGGCTGCAAATAGCAAGCTCAAACCAGCAAAGAGAAAGACACACCTCTTCCTGCCATTACATCACATCCTGGCTCCACCCCTATGTGGGTGGAGCACTGACACCATCAATCCAAGCACTAGACAATGAACGAATAACAAATGCACAATTTAAACTCATGAGGCCTGGGGGACACAGACATAAACCACAAGGCTTCAGTTTGCTTAAAGCAAATGTAGAAATATTTTATATTAGTACTTGGGACAGGTATCAGCATTTGTAGGCAGTCAAAGTGGAATATAATTTGTGTACATTTTTCTGATATGATTCTCCATCAATCTAGATCCCATAATGTGGGCTCCTCCTACTTTAGGTTCAGAATGTCCCTCATTATGCATCTTTTCATCTCATTGTCACCCTTCCCAGCGTGAATCAAAGGACATCTTTGAAAAAATATAGAAATAAACTCAGATATATGTTCATAACATGCAGGTTAGAATTATTACTATAATTTATGAGCAATAGTGTCAGTATGGCCGGGAGACTGAGGCAGGAGGATCATTGCAAGTTTAAGACTAGTCTGGGCTACAAAATGAGCTCAAGGCCAGCCTGCACTGCATGGCAAGACCCTATCTCAAACAAGACAAAAAGAAAATAATAATAATAATAATGTCAGTTAAACTCATTTCTCTCAAAATTTGAGAATTTAATTATAATTTAAGGGTTTATTTTTCATTTGTTTTTATTTTGTCTTCTGGGTATCAGAGAAGCAGTTCCAGGGACCATATTGAAATAGGGACTATTAATACTTTTCCCATTTCCTAGGAAACCTTAAAGCTAAAATGGTGATACGAATTTGCATGTGTCCTTTAGGACAATTAGCACAATTAGCAGGCTAAAAGCTGAAGGTACAAGGTTGGGGATTTAGCTCAGTGGCATAAGAGCCTGCCTTGCAAGCAGGCAGTCGTGAGTTCGATCCCTGGTACTGATTAAAAAAAAAAAGGAAAAAGAAAAAAAATTAAAAAAAAAAAAAGCTGAAGGTACAGCATAGAAGACCCATTTTTGTAGTCAGTCATTGGTTTTACAGCTCAAGATGGTTTCCTCTTTGTAAGCATGTATGACAGTGAACATGTTGTGTTTAAAAGCCTCATTCTGAGTTTAGGGAAACTCATCTGTCATTGACTGCATCTCTGTTCACCCTATTACCAAGGGTAGGACATCATTTTAGTGGTGTCTCTTTAGAACACTGCAAGATCTTTTGTTTTGTTTTAAAAGATATTCCCTGAGATATAGTTTCCTCATTTTGCAAATGGATAAAATCATTTACTTAATAAATTTCAGGAAGAAATAAAATGAGATAGTACTGTTAGAGCACTTCATAGCGTATTTTCTTTGTTTTGTTTTGTCTTTATTTTCAGTTGCAGTTTTGTGTTTTGAGGCAGGCTCTCACTCTATAGCCCAGGCTGGTGTCAAATTTTCACAGATGCTGTTGCCTCAGCTCCCGGGTGCTGGAATTAAACATGTGTACCACCACACCCAGTGTAGAATGCTTTCTTGCTGGTCCTTTTAATTTTTTTTTCCCTAATCTTTCTGTTGCTGTTTTCTTAACAGTGTTGCTTTTCCTTTGTAATCCCTTCTCTACCTACTAATAACAAACTTTGGCAGTTTCCTACAAATTTAGAAAGGGGCCATTACAGTATCAATTGTGAGGTAATATTATTTGTATCTATTGATATGAAAATGCAACAGAGTTTTCTAAAATCTTCCCTTGCCTTATCTTTTTTTTTTAATTTTAAAGAGAATAAAGTAAAAAAAAAAAAAAAAAAAAAAAAAAAGAACCAATAAATGAGCCAAAACAATTCGAGAGTGACCTTGGATATTAAAAACAAGGCAGTAGGAAATCAACAATAATTACTACACTGTGCATTGTTAGTTTCCAGGTAGTTGCTCAGACTACTAGATATAGGCATGCAAAGTTAATCGAACAATACAAACCCTGAGTTGTCTCTTTACTTCAGTTGCTATCATTTCAGAAATTTCAATTGTGTGATCTCTAATTTCACAAGGGGAGGGGCGGCCCCTTTTGACCCCAGGACGCAGCTGAACTGCCTCTTTATCTATAGTGACAGGATAATAGGCAGACATTCATGAAAAAGAAATCTTTTTAAAGTTATGTGTGACTCTTCACTTTCCAAACCGAAAACTAAGAATTTGTATTGTTGAAGTAGAGGAACGACTATATTAGCATCTCAATTTTAGATTAGAATTTAAAGTTTTTATAAGATAGTATTTGGCTATTGGAAATTATATGTTTTGCCTCAAAATATTGCAATAATCCTTACTACGCAGGGCTGTATAATAAGGCTGTGTCTCTCCAAGAGCAACATTCTAGAAGATACATTTCTTTGATCACAGTGTACAGAGCAATAAACATAAATAACATTGTTTTTTGAGACAGGGTCTGCCTGTATAGTTCAGGCTCACAGTTCAGTAGTTGAACTCACTGTGCAGCTCAGGCTGGCCTTCATTTAAAGTAATCCTCCTGCCTCAGCCTCCTAAACACTAGGATTGTAGGTGCACACCACCACATTTTAATGCAGCACTTGGGAGAAGTCCCTTAGATACACTTTTTTTCTTCCTTTATCCTTCTTATCTCCCTCTTCTCTGATCCCATCTAGGCTTCTCTTCTCTTTATCTTCTGTGGCAACATGGCAGAAAACAGTAGGAAAACAAACAAACAAACACCCAAATCAAACCAAAACAAAACAAAAAGCAAGATGTGGATTTTAGTCCTGGACCTAAAAATCTGTACCTATTTCACTTTAAGCAAAGTATTTAATTTTTCAGATTCTGATTTTTTTCTAAATTTTAAAGAAAGTAAAACCTAACTAAACAAAACAGAGTAAAGCCAACCAAAACAAAGCAGTGAAAGTGGTACAGAATTTTGAAGCAGGATAACAGGAAATAAACAATGGCTACCATAATATATCTTGCTATCTTCACAATAGTTGTCCATATGCTCAGACATAGTAAAATCAAATAAAACAAAACAGAATAAAACTAATCAAAAGAGGACATTGAATGAAGCAAAACAATAAATCAGGATAAAACAAAACAGTGAGAACAATATTGGATTTCAAAACAAGACAGAAAGAAATCCCTCATATTTTCTATAGCTGATTGTCTGAGCATCTACTAGGAGAATAACAATATGCAATATAGCAAATTTTTTTTTATCTTTTTGAGACAGGGTTTATGTAGTCCATGTTGGCCTTGAGCTCACTTTGTAGCCCAGACTGGTCTCAGACTCACAGCAATCCTCCTACCTCAGCCTCCCCAATGCTTGGATTACAAGTGTGCAACATCACACTCAGCAAGGTTCTGTATTTTATTTTATTTTTCTTAATTTAATTTAATTTAATTTAATTTTATTTTATTTTTTGGTACCAGAGATTGAACTCACTACTGTGTACTTGCAAGAGAGGTGCTTATACCACTGAGCTAAATCCCTGGCCCAAGGTTCTGTATTTTAACATACAATACATAGTAATTGTATTGTATAACTTCAGAGCTCTGGGAGCATCAAATTATATATACAATATATAGATAGCTATTTTTCACCGTCAACCTTTCTTTAAACATATAGTATTGATCAATCCATCACATGAAACAAAAATATATTTTTAGACATGACTTTTTGGATTCAATTTTACATTTTGGCCTTTGTATATAATTATAAGTGATACATTCCACTGTTGAAAATGGGAAAAAAATCCCCTACCAAAATTAAACTTTTGTCACTTGATGTTATATTCTATGGGCAATGATCCTAATTAGAAAAACAAATCACTTTTATAATCCTGGCCCTGGTAGGGTTATTAAGCACCACACTCTTGTAGTCACTTCTTTTTAGTGCAATAAAATCACTTGAGAAAATTGATTACTATAGTTCGTAAGTTTTGGTCAGTGTTTAGACTTAAAGGTTCAGGGTCTTGTAAAATTCTAATTCTTCATTCACTCCACATATCCCCAGTGCTGTCTTGACAACATGAAATTTTAAATTGAAAAACCTTTTTTTATTACATAAACCTAAATTTTTATATTTCATTCTTTTTTATAGGAAATGGCATAAATAACTCTGCCATTCATATAGTGGATATTTCATATTTTATAGGAACTAGGATAAATAACTCTACCATTCATATAGTGAGTGATTTCTTTTTTTCTTTTTTTTGAGACCAGGTCTCGCTGTGTAAGACAGGTCATTCTTGAACTCACTATGTAGCCCAGGTTGACCTTCAACTTGCAATGATCTTCCTGCCTCAGCTTCCCACATAATGAGACTACAGGCATGCACCACTGTAACTAGCCATGGATGATTCTATTAATAAAGAAGACTTTTCGTTATTATTAAACTCTAAAACTAAATATGAATATTCCAAATCATTTATAGTTTCTAGATGCTGCCAAGTTGTTGAATTAATCTAGACTGCTCATTTTGTCCCTTCAAGTCATCCCTAGAGAAACAATAGAATCATTGACCCTTTATAGCAAAATAAAATATGTAAGTAACAAGAAACATGAGAAATCCATGGATAGACAGCAGGCTGGCTTGATCTGGTGTGTGTTTCTGTGACAGAGGTAGAGTAAGGATTTTTAAAATGACCTAAGATTTCAAAGCAAGAGGGCAAGCAAACAAAAAACAACAAAGCAAACCATGAATATCAAGATATGAAGAAGAAAAATCAGACATAGCAATAAGTAACATGGAAAAACAAAAGAAAGTATTAATAAAAGCAAATCTAGCAAGCACAATGAAGTAAAAACAAAAAAGGAAAGAAATGCCAATATACAAAGTAAATGAGAAGAAATATTTTAAACCCATTTAGATTAAAAGAAGTAATTATAAAATATTCCAAAAAAGCTATTACCATAATTTATTTGGAAACTTAGATAAACTGGATGTGTGCTAGAAAAGTTTCAAAAATGTGTAACTGCACAGGAAGCAATAGGGAATTTGGTTATACAATTAAGTGCTAAGCAAGTTAAACCCTCAAACTCCTTGTCTTCCTGGTCCTGAATCCAGAACCCAGATATCATTTCTGTAGATGATTTCTTCCAATTTTAAAATCATTTTTGGTTTCTAGGTGCTGCTAAGTTGTTAATCAAGTCATCCCTAGAGAAATAATAGGATCACAAATTTTCTCTAAAATTGTTCTGCAAAGTGAGAAAAGATTCCTTACCATGAGCTTATTCCAAAGCAAAGGAGAAAACAAAATAGCATGAACTGTCACATTATTGCTTATTAATCTGGCAAACATTAGAAAGCAAAGATGTAAGAGTCCTTAAGCTCTGTTGGTAGGGAGCACCTCTGGAGAGCCACTGGGTGGGTATTTGTTGATCTGATGATCCCACAATTATACCTTTGAATTTATTTCCAAGAAATCCTCATGATGCTGGAAAGACATGTATGAAGATATTTTTTACAGCAGTGGGAATTTGGAATCAATCTAAAGTGTTTAAAATAGTAGAAAGGATTATAAAAAGGTCGTATGTTTGAAGAAATGATTAGCATTTAGAAGCAACAAATTAAGTGCAGCCAGAGGGAAGAATCATAAAATTACAGTGCTGAGTTAAGTGTGTCAGAGAACATGACATACAATATGAAGCCACTTACAAAGTGAAAAAAATTAACACAAAGTTGTACATATGTATTTTATAAGAACACATGCAACCTTTTGAAAGAAGTACCCTAACCCATTGTTTCTAAAGGGGTGTGAATATTAGTGGGAATAGGGAGATAACGTAATTATACATTTTTTAACAGGTAAGTGGTGCACTTTGCAAAGTGTAACAATAATCATGTACGATCAGAGAAAGGTTATGAATCACTTCAGCATTTGCTGAAGTCAAAACAAGTGAACATTCAGGATGTAATGTGATTGCTTGTTCTGTGATTTACTTGCAGAAGGATACAAAGTAGTTTCTTAAGAAAGTTTTACCCTATTCTGACTCCACTATAATCCCAGGACCACTTTTGATTAGATGGCAGTGCATGTTTGAACTATTTTTTAGAATTGACAAATCAAGAGAGCTAGGACAGTGATGCCCAGAGCAAATGGAAAAAGGGGATAACAGAGTTCCATTTTTAACAAAATCTGTGGGCATAAAGGGGAATAAAGAGTGCATATATAGGAATCCTAATAAATCTAGAATCAACATCCTGTTCCTAGTACATACTGTCTGTATCCATTTATTCTCTTTAATTAACGAGCCCATTTCTTTATTCTCCTTAAAGTGCTCATTTTTTAACCTTTCTTCCATGATGGCTCTAATTTCTGTTTTTATCCTATTTCTCATGGAAAATTCTGTTTCAGGCTACAAAAGCTGAAATAGTCTCTTTCCTCTTTTCTACTCCCTCTCCCCTATTTTACGCATTCCTGTTTTGCAGTAAGAAAGAGAAATGGGTAAATGAGTGTTCTGTATTGTATTGATTTGTTGTAACCATGTAACTGGCTTTCCACACCTTAATTGTAAATGTGCTTTTCCATAAAGACATTATCACACACATACTGCATTAGTAGGCTTACATATAAGGCATGTTGTGGGTTAAATCTGCCTTGCAGTGTGACTAGGGATCCTGTTCACAAAACGAAGCATTTCACTTGGACCTTTCACCACAGGCCTTTCAAAGTTTGGCTGTCATTCACTGTCAGATTTGTCTAGAAATACAAAATGTCACTTTCTCTAAAATAATAATCTTAAATAAATCTTTACACTAGAATAAACTAAATCTTGCAGTAGAAGAAACAAATGAATCAGAGGTAACAACACTCAAGACCTAAACCTGCTAAGAATTCTTGGCACTACTGAAAGACAACCATGATAGGATGTACTATTTCTTTAACCTAATATTGTATTCTAATATATCATGGTACATGTGTCTCCAGGGGCTATTAGGAAATACTGTATTTTTTGAATTATTGGGTTCTGACCTCTATCCCTGATCTCCCAAATAAGTGTATGGTGGAGGTTTAAATAAAATGAGACAAATCATATAATTTTAGGGCTCCAGGAAGGTCAAAACTCTTTAGTTGAGCTCAAGACTCTGAGGGCTAAGACAAAGACTTCTCTGCACCACCCACTTTATTTCTTAGATCCAAGAACGAGGGGCGGGGAAACTGAGGAAAGTGCAGGCAATGAGCAGGAACTTGGGAATTATTTCAAGGATGTCTCCAAGTAATGAATCAAGTCAACAGTAGAACTGTCTTATCATGAAGACATGGTAGGAGTGAGACTGTAGGAATAATTTCTGCAGCTGCAGTCTCTATCTACTTAATTGAAGTTTGAGCCAAGTGTCCATAGTTGTGGCCTTATCTTGCCCTTTGAGGTATCTCTGGCCTCATAGGCCATTACAGGTCTCAGCCAGGACCAGTGATTCGTAGAGGTTCACTTATTATGAATCAGCTCCCGTTGCCAGGCAAGGGGCTGAAGCCAAGGACAGACATAAAAAGCGAATTAGTTAATTTAAAATCCTGCTCAGAGCTGCTTCATAGTGGTTTCCAACATTGAATTATATGATCCCTAGTTACTATAGGGCTTTAAGTATTATATCTCTATTATGTCCGCTATTATTTTTTAATTTACTAACAATATATGCCGGGTTGCTATATTTAATTTCACAGAGTTGTAGTCAGGAATAAAAGGAATGGAGTAAACCCACTTTGTGATGTGAAAGAACTCTACAAATATTGTATCAGTCTCTCTGCAGAATTAGAAGAATTTCAAGTTGCTTGCTGAGATGAGAAATACTAACTTGTATTGATTTAATTATAAACACTACGTCATCTTCTGGTCTGCAGCTTATGTGTTTCTCAGCTACAGAATTAAAAACAGATTTATGTGGCAGTACATTTTTCTGCTAACCCAAGGTCCTTTTCACTTCATGTTTAATTTTTTTTAGAAAGAAGCTACCAAATACCTATTTTTCTTAATCTTTATGATAATTTTGCATGTAAATTTTAAATTTTGCCAAAAATTATATGGACTATCGCAATAAGAATGCCAATCACAGGAAGTATAAATGATGATATGCTAGAAAGAAAAGCCCCCAGAAAGAGAAAAGCTGCCAAAAAATAGAAACAAAGTTTACCAAAGTCATTTCTTTTAATGTCGACAGTGAAGAAAATACTTTATATTTACAAACTAGTGCAAAAAAAAAAAAAAAAAAAGAAAATAAAAAATGCAGAGAATTCAGAGTTGTCATAATTTATGTCGGTGGCCCCTAGGCCTCATGCCTATGCCTTTGCGATTGATCCATTGTGTAGCGCTTAGATTGGGGGTGTGAGTGCTACACCGGCCTAGGGATAGAGCAAGGATGTAATGTAATGGCAGAAAGAAGGTGTGTCTCTTTCTCTTGCCAGTTTCCACCTTGCTGTTTGCAGCAGCCAGGAACTGGGGCCCCACCATGCCACCCTGTCTTGGAGCCAACTGAGTATAGACTAAAACCTCCAAAAAACTGTAAAAATTAAACCTTTCCTTTCCCAAGTTTGGGCATCAAGTATTTTGTCTCAGCGACAAATAAAAAATAACTAAGACAAAAGTCTTATATATAAAAAAAGCAAACAACTGAAGTTTCCACCAGCAAAAACCAGATGAATTCCATTATGCGTAACAATTGTGTATTTCAACCATTGGGTATTTTAAAGACTGTATACAAATACACATGTATTATTTGTAAAATTGGTTATGTCAACCTGAATGCCTTGGGAGCCATCCAAGACATTGGTGGATCACAGTTTTTGGTGTTTCTGAGTGGGCCATGGAAGTGTGACCTTGAGCACTTTATCTGGTCTGTCGTATCTTCCTTTCTGGCACTATTTCTTCTGTTCTGCTTTCTGGCTTCTGTGAACTCAGACCCTTTGCCCCATCATGCCTTTCTGTCATGGGATCTTTCTCACTTGGGATCAGTTGAGTGTGGACTAAATCTCCTGAAACTCTGATCCCAAATTATACTTTTCCTCCTTTTGTCTGTGAGTGTTGGGTATTGTGTCCAGCAGTAAGCAGCTGACTAACACAGCATGACTGTCAGAAGTGTCAGTGCTTTTTTGAAACACAGGTATACCTCAGCCTCCTTAAAAATAGAAGTTGAGCAACAAAAAAATTTTATTCTTTTTTTGGGGTACCAGGGATTGAACTCATGACCTTGCCAGGCAGGTGCTTACGCTGTTGAGTTAAATCCCTAGGGCCCCCCCCCAATTTTATGCTTAATAAAAAAATGTAAAACTTTTTACTAAGACAGTACAGTAAGATTTAACTTCAATGACCTTTGGGTTCACTTAACAGTTTGAAATAAAGACCATGTTTAGATTGAAATGAAACTATTACTAAAAATTCAAAAAGCCTTTCAATAAAAGAAGTCGCATCACCTGAAATAAGTGAAGGTTAGATATCTCAGCCACAGCATGGTGTTCCACATATCAGAAATCTCTTCCACACAGAAACTGAGAAATTAGCTTCATCCTGCATTGAGTGGGACAGAAACTTAGAAGTGGACACTGGAGATGATTAAAAAAAAGTTTACTTACACAACAGTTGGTCAAATAAGCCTCCTTGTGAAGGAAAGGCTCAAATAGTTTGACAGTCCAGTGAATGATTGTCAATAAAAACAAGGAGAAAAGGAGATGACCTATATGTACAGATCTGGGTGAATCTGAGGAAATATGTTGTTTTCTACTAGAAGTGAATCAGAAACTCAGCACACTGAGCAAACTTTAGGAATCTGAGTGACAAAACGCTACAAACAAAAAAACCTTTTGGAAAAAGTCATCCCAAGCATAGAGAGCAGGCCAAACAGGACAATGAAGGAAGGATTGCAGCTATTTGCTGCCTAGCTGCCATTGCAAATAGAGGGAGAGAGGATTAACCAGGAGGAACATGCAGAGGCAGCAGCCTCCATGATATAACAAAGGAAGTTTGTAAAGGACTAGTGTTCGTTACTAGATTTAGCAGTTAAACATTCCATGAAATCATTCTTCTGTCTTTATTCTGTTCTGAATGTCTTTCTCAAAGATTTAGAGTACCGACATCAGTGCTGTCTGAGCTGGACTGAAGTGGCCCTTCTATGTCAGACTTCATCCTGATTCTCAGAGTCATGAAAGGGGACGAACACATTGATGAAAGCAAGGAAACTTTTGCTTTCAAATAGTCCCCAGAGCAGGTGCAGCCTGGTTAAAGTGCTCACTTTCCTGGATTACAACATTTAATTGAAGAAAACCATGGTGTAAATAAGCTAAAATTTGAAATGCATCAATTTATCTAGCGAGAGAATGTTTGACTCTTCTAACTGATGGAGTAGCACATGATAGTAATATGAAGAAAAAAGAAATTTTAGATGTTGTAGAAGGGACAGGACTATAATTGCTTCCATTACATTACAGGATGTTTTGATGAATAGTACTGAAAAAAACATAAGAGCAAAAATAACATCCCTCAACAAGAGGAAACTGACATTGTCTCATTGATATTATTTGGTAATAGTATTGTTATGCAATTCTGCCTTCTTGATTAGTTTAAACAGCAGTGCTCTATGCCTTCACATGAAAGGAGAACCTCAAGAACATACCAGATGCCTTTCCTTTGGTAATAACCTGATTCCTTTTTCATCTCTAAGGTCCCTCACTTCCTTAACAACCAGAGAATTTTGCATGTGTGACCATCTCCATTTTTCAGTGTTGTGATATATTCATAGATGACTGCAAATTAGCAAAATATGTATTTGCATTTTCTTTTCAATCTAATTATATAGTGTGACATGTTTTAATATCCAGTGTTCATTGAAGTATATTTTAAATATGATAATTTCACAAGAGAAGTGGGAATATTTTATATAATGATCATCCAGTGTAAAAATGTAAACTTTGTCTCAATCTGAAAGTTTAGAGGCAATACACTTGCCTAGAGTTTGTAAATATTCATCAGTTTAATTGAAATATTCTGTTAAACGTCAACCGAAAAATAGGTAGATGGAAACATTTAGGATTGACTTTTTGAATACTACAACTTGTGAATCTTGTAAATTCACAGGAACATAAATATCTGATCTCTTTGGGACAATTTTCTACCGTGATTTCAGACCAATTAGTTTTGACTACTCTTAATAAGGTTTTGTTATGTTTTGTTTTGCTTCAGCTTGTCTTGGCTCTTTCCGAGCTGGATTATTTACCTCAGCGCGTCTGTCCACTAATGGTTACCCTGACCTAAGGAGCTGTATCACAGGTGAGCTCCTCTACCATACATTTAAACAGTGAAACAAATTAGAAATCCTGCAAGTAAAGCTGTTAAGATAAATTGATGTTTAAAATCAATAAGTGAGTCCTTGTAGGATTGTGTCTCCAGCAGGGAAGTGTTTTCAGACTCCATGTGAAAGAATGTTGTTCAGTTGGAAATACTGTTCTTATACCAACAATGAGATTTTTACTAATGTTTATGCTGAATAGTGTTCCTTTTAAAGTCTAGGTCTTTGACTTCAGAAGCTGTATTTCTAACTGCTTTGCTCTGTGGTTGCATAATTGTATAATATGACCAAAGTTACAGTTGAATAATAGATCAAAGTACAGCCATGTTTATTCTTTTAACTTTTTGGAACCAATAGTATAAATGTGAAATCTGTTACATGAATCGCATTAGCTTGGATGCTCTGAAGAATCGTAGTGATAATTCTAATTGATTATTTTTATCTAATTTTCCAATTTGCTAACTGATGGTGAAAAAGGAAAAGGTGAAACTGTAAGATATAAATTGGAAGGTTTTTTCAGTTAACATTTTACACTCAGTGTTAGCATCATCAAGATATCCACTTATCTTCATTTTCTCTCATTTAAAATGGTTGTAATCACATGGGTAAAACAATTGAGCATATATATTGAGCTCATACTTCATTGGTTTTTTTTCACTTACCAAAGATGGAAAAATAATTATGGTTTGGTAATAATGTCCTACTAGCCTGTTTTCTATCATTTAACTAATATCTATTTTATCACTGCTTTTCAAAAAACTTGCTCTTATGAAGAACTTTTTAAACTTATTGAATTAAATAGGTTTTTAGCTTAGTTATTTATGGATCTACTGGCAGAAATTTCTTCTCTCTAGCTTAAAGGGGGATACATGAGAGGACTGTAGGAACTTCTACAGTTCAATGAAAGAGGTTAGGAAGGACACACGAATGGAACACGGCAGAGTCATCTGAGGGCAGAGAGAGCTCAGATAGATTGAGAAACAATGAGCGTGTCATGTAAGACAGTGTGCTGTGACATTTGATGAAGAAGATAAACAGGACTCTGTAATGGAGTGTACTTATGCTTTTTGACATATCTTTTCTTGGTAATATTCCTTCTTTGGAAGTCAACTTTACGTTAATATAGTCATTTCTGCTATCTTTTTTTTTTTTGTATTTTGTTGTTTTAAACTGGAGATTAAATCCAGGATTTATACACTGAGGTAAGCCCTTTTTAATTTTTTTTTAAATTTTTAACCCTTTAAAAAACTTTTTGGAGACACTGTCTCACTAAGTTGCTCAATCAAGCAAGGCTCATCATGTCAATCTACCTGCCTCAGCTTCCCAGAGTGCTAGGATTAGTATTACAGGCACGTACCACCACACAGACCTGTGTTTTCTATTGGTTAGTGCTTTTAGCATTCATTTTCCACCCATTAATTTTTAACATATCTGTAAGTTTCAATTTTACATATTTTTTTGTGTGAATTTTGTGATTTTACTCAATTTATATGACAGTCTGTTTTATGTGTAACTCATAGGCCATTTATAAATTTACTGATTCCATATGCTTTTTTGTCATTTCCTGTCCACCCTGCAATTCTGTGGATTGTTTCTTTAAAATAGTTGATTCCATTTTATCTTCATCATTTGCTTGTTAATTACTTCCTAAGTTTTTTGCTCTTTGACATGAAATTTATAATATAAACCTGTAAGTTTAAAAATTACACATTAAATTAAAATAGTATACATGTAGTATAATAAACAAAATAAAATTTTATTTCCTCTAATTTTATCCTTGTTCTTCTTTAATGTTACATATCAAAAATCCATAATACATTAATATATATATTTACAAATGAGAAAATATTAGTTTATATTTTCTCAACTAGGTATGGTTTCTGGGACCCAGTTTTTTGTGTAGATCCAGATTTCTATCTGATAACATTTTTGTGCTCTGTGAAGAATTTCTATTAGTATTTTTTATAACACGTATCTGATGGAGATGAATTTTTTCACATTTCTTTGTTCATCCCAAACCCTATATTGCCTTTATTTGGGGCATATCATTTCATTAAGTAAATTCTTCCATGCTGTCAATAATCTTCTTTTAATACATTGATATTTATCCATTGTTCACTCAGTTAAGTAGATTCTAATGAGAAATATGCTGTCATTTCTGTGGTTATCTCCTAGGTCTATATGTTGTATTTTTATCTACTTGTTACTTATTTTTCATTCAGATTGAAATTTTTATGTTTATTCTATTGGATTTTGTTAAAGTGCTTTGATCTATATAATTTAATAATTTTCATCAAATTTGAGGAAAATTTTATAAAAATTAAAGTTTTTTTTTCTTTTCCCTAGCTATTTTTCCTTACTATGGGACTTTAGTAACAGATATTTCAAACCATTTTATTGTTTCTAACAAGTTACTGATACTCTATTTATCTTTTGGTTGTTCTTATTGGTATTTTCTTCATTATATATAAATTGGGTAGTTTAAAATTTATTTTCCTTTTGTCATGTGTAGTTTACTTTTAATCCTTCTTTACATATTTTTCATTTCACATATTGCAATTTTCATGCCTAAATCTCATTGGGATATTTTACACCATGTATATGTGTATATATTTTTTTCCATTACCATGTGTTTTCTACTAGAATATATGGAATATATTTATAATAGCTACATTAATTTATTCTGCTTATTACCTCATTTCTGGATATCTTTCCATCAGTGAATTTTCTGTTTCTGGGTCATATTTTCTTTCCAGTTTGTGTGCTAGTTATTTTAAATTATAGTATGGATAAAACAAACAATTCTGATCTAAGTACAAGTAGGGAAAAGGATTTTGTACTACTAATGTGGACTAAAGTGTAATAACTGGGTCCAGATTTACCCTTCTGCTTTAAATAACTGATCAACTATATGGAGCTGTGGATATTAGACAGTTTGTGATAGATACTGTAGTTCCTAAAATAAGGGAAAGAAACAGATTGTTCATTTGTTAGGTTTTGAATTTTGTTGTCTTTTCCAAACAGAGACTTTGGTCTGGTGCTCAGCTAGGTAACTAGGAGAAAATTAAAAACAAATTTCTGGGGTTAGATTCTAAAGTGGATTAGGGTAGTCTAAAGCACCATTAACTTAAAACTTATGTATCTCTAATTAGAGGGCTAAAATCTTGTGAGCTTTCTATCTGATGTCTTCTGTATCATATTTCAGCCTTGGCATGAAATATAATGAAGCATTCGCAGTCCAAAATGAACTTTGGAAATTGTCCTGTGCCAATCATTATTAAACCATAAACCCTCGATTGATGACGTCAATAGCTTTCTCTGTGTCCCCTTCACGCAGTCCTCTCCTGTCTGCACTGTCTCCTGACTAGCAAAGTTCTATTTGGACCTTCTCAAACACTGGTATTTGTCTTTGTAACCTGAGGAGATCTTGCCCTCTACCTGAGTTGTGCACTGTTGCACTGAAACGGTCTCCAGGCAGTAACGTGGTACAACTGCAAGACTAGTAATGTTTATTCCTTTCCTGTAGAAATCATAATTTTCTCTAATGTTTGAAAACAGTTATTCCACATATTTTTACCAGAGTTCAACTTGTGTAAGCCAGGAGAATAAATCTGTTTCCATTTACTCCATCATAGCCTAATTTGCAAGCCCCATGTGATTTTTTTTAAGTTAAGTTTGTTTCATGTGTCTTACTCATGGAATTATTCTAAGTTTCAAATAAAATAACATGTTTCTACATTATGATTATAAAGTATTATGCATATTTAAAAGGTAAAAGTAGTGTTCTTTTATAAAATAATTATAAACATTTGTTAGTAGATTCACCTCTAATGAAAAAAATATTTGAAAGAAAAAGTCACAATTTTTTTCATTGGTTTTAGGCTTCATGTAAATTTTTTTTAATTGAAGGACAAATAGTATTTATCACAGCATGAAAAATTAAATAGATGTCTACTTCCTTCAGCTATTCCAGACCAGTGTGATCCTCTGCCATGCAACAAAGATGGGTATATGAGCTGCGTAGACGGCCAAGCTACATTCACTTGCAATTGTAAACCAGGCTGGCAAGGAAACATGTGTGAATTTGGTATGTGTAATCCAACTGATTCATCTGGATTGGACATATGAAAAATTCTCTGAGGCTTACATTATTTTAAAAATAATTGATTTTCTTTATTTTAGATATAAATGAATGCAAAGATCCCTTAAATGTAAATGGAGGTTGCAGCCAGATTTGTGATAATACTCCTGGAAGTTACCAGTGTTCCTGTAGAAGTGGTTTTGATTTGCTTTCAAATAAAAAAGACTGTAGAGGTAAGAGCAAGAAATTAGAATAGAATAAAATAAATTAGGATAAAAATGTATTTACTGTGTGAGAACAAAATTCCATTAGAGGCTTTCTCCAGGAATTCCTGGAACACTGCTCGTAAGTGTTTATAATAATACACATTTTTATCCACTTTGAAGCGCTGTGATAGATACAGTAGAACTGCCTTTTTGTTTATAATACTGAATAAAAATGTTTTACTGTTTTCCCATTATGTGTGTTGGAGAGGGTCCTTGTGCATGCTTCACATTTTGTTATAAATGATTTTAAATAAAGAATTTAATTGTGAAGTGAGGTTTATTCAGTGCTTTACAGTTTACTATACTGTAATACTAAAATACAATTAAATGACTCTGAGTGAACTTCATTTACTAACCTTGTTTTCTCTAAACCATTAGCCTTTAGTGACCATATATTTTTCTTATCTGGCTATTCAAAGATCTGAGTTTGGGTATGTAGAATAATTAGATATTTGAATATCAGTTATAGAAAACCATTATCATTATTGATACCATATGCATTACATAGATAGATAATACCCAATCACATTTCTACATTTGAATACTTCAAGTCTGTCCTTCTAGAGAATTCATGTTTTTAAAAGTTAACAATATGGGGCTGGGGATTTAGCTCAGCAGTATAAGTGCCTGCCTGGCAAGCAGGAGATTGTGAGTTTGATCCCCAGTACCAAAAAGAAAAAAGAAAAAAAACTTTTAAGAATGTGGGTCTGGGAATACAACTCAGCAGCATAGCACCTGTCTGGCAAGCACAAGGTCATGAGTTCAATCCTTGGAACCAAAAAGAAAAAGAAAAAAAAGTTTTTATTTTTCTCCCTTGTGATAGACACATGTATATAATTATGAAAAATTCTCTTAAAATAGGGGGTCCCTAGTGACCAGAACATATGCTCTTATATTCTTCATTTGAATAATCCTTTAACTATGACTGAAATAATAAAGTACAGAACTTTTAGAAATACATGTTTAAAATTGTTACAATGGGACATTTGCCAAGATGTGGATATGCAAAAGATCAAGTTGCCAGTAATTGTAAAATATGAAAGAATAAAACTTTTCATCAGACAATAGATGTCAGTTTAGATTCATAACAATTTATTATAAGCTAAATTCATATGATCTATGTGTTTCTCTGCAATATTCCTCAAGCCAGAAGAATGCATATTTTATAATTCTTTTTTTAAAAATTCAAAGTTTACTTTGATTAATTAGCCACATTAAATTGTAAGATCATAGATAACCTTTACCTGGTTTCCCTCATTGGTAACATTTAATAAATTCATTGTACAATATCACCCTCAGAATATTGACATTGGTATAGTCAAGTTACAGAAATATTCCCTCATCACAAGGAATTGAGTTCATTAGTTTTGTGCAAATTATTTTAAACAGAATAACATCTGAAAGTTTGGCTATTCATCTATGGGGGGAAAGCCCTGCCAGTTTTTTTAAAGTAAAAATTGTATTTTCTATTCTGAATTTGTCTTTCTGTTAGTACAGATGAAAAACGTTCATTAATAATTACGTTTCCCTCCAACTATTTCTGTCACTTATTTTTTCCCTTATAAGTGCTTCTCTAGTAGCTAATTCTTTTTATTTTATTTTATTTTATTTTATTTTATTTTATTTTATTTAAGGAGAAAAGAAAAGAAAGAAAAAAAACAGTGAAGGGGTACAAGTTATACAGATTTACAGGAGAACAAAATGTGCAGTAGGAAATCACTAGTTAATGGATTACATATTGCCATCTTAGAAATAATTGTTCAAGTCACAAAATTAAAGCTTGTAGAGTGGACATTCCAACAATGATACTGCAAACAGTTCTGTTCAATGATCCAATAAAACTCTGTGATATCATTTTCTATCTTATACATTTAAATATACATGCAGTTATATAGTTTGGAGCACTTTCTTTTCCTCTCTTTTGTACCATGACTATTACACATTTTGGGTTTCATTGCTCCCACGGTTCTTATTACTTTTTTGGAAGAGAGTAAAACCAAATGTGACATAACAGAACAGAATCGGTCAAGTCAAAAGGGTGGACATAATAGATAATATAAAAACATAATACAAGGTGATCAACAATGGTTACCATAATGCCTCCCGCTATTTCTAATAGAATTGCCTATATCATTAGTTGTTATACAATTGAACAAAACTGTAAAGAATAAAACCGACAAAACCAAAACATTGGAGATATTGTAGGTCTTCAAAAGTAGATAAAAGTCAACGAGAATGGGCGTTATAATGAATCTCATTATCTTCTCAGCTGATGCCTAAACTTTCGAACCTGATACTATCCAGCAAAACAGAATAGAGGAACCTCAGTCAAAAACAAGATGGTGAGAGTAATACAGGGCTTCAAATCGAGATAATAGAAAGTCAAAGTGGGTTACTATATTATATCCTGCTATATTTTTCCCTTTAATTAAATGGATAAAAATAAAAAAGTAAATAATGGAGTGGAGATTGAGAAAAAAGAGGGCATAACAGCGAAACAGGGCAGATCAAAACATAACCATTTAAGCAGAATAGTGTTTCACCACCAGATAATCCTGACCCAAAAATAGTTACCATATTGACTCCCTCCCTGAAGTCCTTGAGTACAACTTCATATACTGTAGCATTAAGTATATCAAAACAATGTAAAACCATTTAAGAGAATGACAGCATTATAGAGTATTTAGAATCGACTAACAGAAAATGACCAATGGTCTCTGTATAATCTCCTTGTCTTTAAAAGGTTTTTGCTTATACTATTGTACATAACAAAATCCAATAAGATACAACCTGTTTAGACCATTGGAGACAGAAGAACAAAAGCTAGATGAGACTTCAAAACAAGATGGTACTAAATCAGCATTACCTATTAAGATGTCATTTTCTCCAAAAAAAGCTGTTCCTATCATCCAATCTTCTCTGTCTCATTTCTGTTGAGCTCTTTTTCTGTCAGTAGCTGTCAGTTTGTCTTCTTCATTTTGTTCTCTGCTCCATTCGTTGTGGCCTCCCCGCCACTATTTCTGGGTTCTTTGTATTTTTCTTTTTTTAGAATATCCTGCAATACTTTCTGTAGGGTTGAATTGGTGGTTGCAAATTCCCCCAGTTCCTCTTTATCCTGGAAGCACCTCGTTTTTCTATCAATTTCCAGGGACAGTTGTGCAGGATATCTCAATCTTGGCTGGAGATTATTATCTTTCAAAGCCTGAATTATTTCTCTCCATGCTCTTCGTGATTTGATGGTTTGTGAAGAGAAATCTGCTGTAATTCTGATGGGTATTCCCTTGTAAGTGATCTGTTTCTTGTCTCTTACAGCTTTTAATATTCTGTTCTTGTATTGAATTTCTGGAATTTTTATTATTATATGCCTGGGTGTTTCTCTGTTAGGGTTGTAGGTAGCTGGGGTCCTGTATGCCTCGTACATCTGAGTATCTTTACCTTTTGCTAAATTAGGAAAATTCTCCTGGATTATTTCTGTGAGTAGCTTTTGTAGTTCATTTGTTTGTGTCCCTACTTCTTCTTTTATGTTCTTAATCCTTAAGTTATGGCTCCTCTTATCATCTTCTTGTCTTTGTATTATTGCTGTGTGTTTCTTTGTTATTTTTAAGAAGTTTTTCATTTAATTCTCCCATGTTTCAAGTCTGCCCTCCAATTCAGATAGTCTGTCCTTAGTTTCTTTCAAGCTGTTATGCCAGTCTTGGATAGACTTCTTAATTTCTTGATAGTCTCTTTGAACCTGCTTCACATACTCAATGCTTTCTCTGTTTTCTCCATCAAGCAATTCTCCCCTCTTTTTCTGTTCTTCCATTCCACCATCTGCTTTTTCCTGGATGGTGCTTAGCATTTCTCTAACTATTCTGCATACTTCTAGCTTCAGGTCATTGATAACTTCATTCCTGAATTGGTCTATGAGGCTCTCTAGATGGCGCTTAATGTATATTGGTGCGGTGTCCACTATTGCCTGTTTCTCAGGATTGGGGGCCGAGGAGCCTTTTTTGTTGCTTCCCTTCCCCATATTTTCTGTTCCTTATAAAATGCAATCTTACATAGGAGGCCCGGCTTCCCTGCCTGTCAGCCACAGCCTGATCAAATTGCGCTGGCTAGTTGTTCCCACCCACCGCTGCGCCCCAGGGAGTTGCGGAGGAGGCAGCCTACGCGGGAGTCGGTCGCTCCTCCGGGCCACCGTCAGGCTCTGGGATCTGGGCTAGGCCAGCCTAGGGAGTCCGCCAGCAGCGTCACTCAGGCCAGGCACCTTTCACCAATCCCGTCCGAGAGGGGAATGTGCGGCTGGAGTTGTCACCGCGCCCTGCTCTTACAGGACTGCCTGAGCCCAGAAAAACCTCCGCTGGAGTCAAACTGTGGTAGGGAGTCAGTTTCTCGCTCACCTTGCCACCAGTCAGTTTTCCTCCTTGTCCATCCTGTTTCCGACTCTGTTCGCAGACTCCCGTTCCCGAGCTTCTGCGCGTCTCTCCTTGCCGAGCCGCTGTGGAGGCAGCCAGCCGCCGGGCGGCGGGAAATCCAAACCGCGGTTTCCAATGGCGCGGGGTCGAGCCTCCACACCGAGATTTTTCTGTTCCTATTTTAGTGCCAGGACTGCATTCTAAGTTAGATTCTTTCAGCCCAGTTCGTTCCTGAGTCAGCAGAGCATATCTCTACTGGTTCGTATCTCCTTAGTCCGCATCATTCCTGGTCTCTGAGCCGAGCCTTTAGAGAGCCTTCAGTAGCTGCTGCTGTCTGTCCACCATGTTCTCAGGAAGTCCCCATGTTCTCAGGAAGTCCTCTAGTAGCTAATTCTAATCAATTCTTTGTCTCCCCCATTATATAATATAATAAATGTGTCTCACAGTTTTGAAGCATTAATCTATGAATAAAATTTATATTGGATTAACTACAGCTATATAAATACCTATATATACCTGCAACTATCTAAATATAAACCTTATTTAATCTCATTTTAAATGTGAATTACTCTTCAGTACTTCAAGCAACACTAATAAGGAGCAGAATAGAGACTTGAACTCAAGTATTGATGGGGGCAAGTGTAAGAGCTTGTTTCCAAGGAAATAGGGTAAAGCAGATGAGCCTAATTTTCTATACAGTAAGAAGAGAATATACTTGAAAATCATACTTCAGAAACATGTATTTAGAAGTACACTTGGAGAATATCAAGAATATAGTTGAATCTCTTCTTCCATTTGTTTTCATATTCTAACCTGATAATTAAGAAAATCACTAGAACTTTCTTTTTTATGATGATAAAGGAACATGTAAAACTAACTTCCTATGTATTTATATAGAGAAATAATATTTAGTGGACTAAAATGTAATGTTGGATTTACTATTTTGTTGTGCCAAAGCTAATCTAATCTCTTTGTGTATAATGAACATAGTTCATGAAATAGAGATAATGTTCCTTGATAGAATCCACTCATACTGGAAAAATTTTAAAAATACATTGGTTTCATTTATAGATGTGGATGAATGTTCTAAGAAGCCAAATGTTTGTGGCAAAGCTGTGTGCAAGAACACACCAGGAGACTACATATGTGAATGCCCTGAAGGCTACAGATACGAACCCAAATCAGGGATTTGTACAGGTACTGTGCTGCTAGTGTAACTGCTGATGCTGGAGAGAGCAGTTTTTGAACCTTAATTGTTACTTAGTAACATCATTTTGTTCCACACCAAGTCATATTTTCTAATCTTTGATATAGCTTGATCAATTTGGTAATCACTGGTTACCTTTCACAGTATTTAACATAAATAGCCTTTAAATTTAATGTTAGGGTACTCATTAGCCCTTTAAGTTAGGTATAATTTGGAGAGCTCTATATTTAATTAAAGCAAGAGAAACACATTTTTTCACATCACTGAAGTAACATTCAGAGACGAAGACAATTTCAGTCTGAAAGCAAAAACTCATAGATGCAAAAGGAAGACATGAGCACGTATCACTTCAGTTATCATAAGTGAATTATAACCAAGCTCTGCAAAGCTTAGCCATATTGATCAGTAGCCTGAGGTGCTATTTTCACCATGAGATGCATCAGTGTTGCCTTAGCAGCCTCAGCTAGCTCCAATGTGTTACAGGGTTTTTTTTAATACATAAATTATTTCTGGTTTCCTTTTGAATGTTTTAAAAGTTCAAAATTAATTTAGTATGTTGTCCAGAATTAATCAAATCGGGGCTGGGGATATATAGCTTAGCGGCACAGTGCCTGCCTGGCAAGCACAAGGTCATGAGTTTGATCCTCAGTACCAAAGGAAAAAAACCAAAAAACAAAAATTAATCAAATCAGTACTTTTTCTATTGTGTAAAAATATATATGACACATAACGTACCCTAATAACCGATTTTAATTATACTGTTCGGTGCCACTAATTACATTCATGTTATTGTGCAGCCATCACCTGTTCCCAAAACTATCACCTCAACCACAAATTCCATAACTGTTAAGCCATATGTTCCCTTTCTTAGTTAGCTTATTCTTAGTGCCTCCCTGGTAACCTGTAATCTGTTTTTATGTTCTATGCATTTGCCCAAATCAGTAATTTTAGGATAGGTTTTCTACAACTATATGTGCTGCTCTTGAAATTTTGATGTCTTAGCCGGGCATGAAGGTGCACTCTTGTAATCCTAGCACTCAGGAGGCTGAGGCAGGAGAAGCATTGCAAGTTTGAGAGTAGTCTAGGCTGCAAAGGGAGCCCCGGCAAGGCTGAACTGCATAGCGAGACCCTGTCTCAAAAAGACAAATTAATAAATGAATGAATGAATGAATAAAATAAAGACATTTTGATGTCTTGCCTACTTGTTTACTCCTCCTAGCCCCTACCCCCGTACGTATCATTTCTACTCTCCTAGCACTCCGGATAGAATTACTGTGGTAAATTTAGGAAATTGCAGATTTATTGTAAGCTAACTTTATGTATATTGCAGTTTTATTCAACAAGTGAGAGATTTTCAAAAAATATTTACATATGACTGTAAACATCTAAATTTAATCATGTATCCTATAATCTCAATGCATATGAGAGATCACTAACTTTGAGGTTTAATTTTATAAAGACTTCAATGAGAATTTGTATGAGATAATGAATTTGGGAGTTTTCAAAGATCACAAGTATGGATCCAGTGAAAATGTTAAGGACTCCTGAAATGGACTCCAGGTTAAGCATACTACACAAAATTTCCAAGGTTGATTTTCTCTAAATGTAGGGTAGGTATAAGGACTCGCTAGATTTCACAATGTGGCAGGTAATATCACACTGAGATCTGAATCAAGAAAAGATGAGAGATTAAATATGTCCTTACATTTACTGCCGCCATTAATCATTACACTGAAAAGTCAGATGCTCTTTGATTGTGATTTAAATTCCCAATGCATTAATTTTCAGTTTAGTTAAAAGGTTTTTTCTCCTTTTTTTCCTATTTTTCTTTTCCTTTCTCTGTATTCTGTCTTTTCCTTTTCCTCTTTCCTTTCCTATTTCTCCTCCCTTTGTCTCTCTTTCCCTCCCTCTTTTTTTCTTCAAAGCAAACAATTAGAAAGTAATCTCAAGAAAATTCATACAACCATTTAAATTCATACCATTCATTTAAATTGAGATGCTCATTTATTTCTTCAAATTCAAAATAAAAAATTTAGTAAATTATTACACTACCATTAATTAGAGTTACTAATTTGTTTCAAGTGTATAAATAAGTAAAATATACATTTGTAACTCATTTGAAATTTCATGTGTTTAAGTATGACTTGATGTCATGTAATTATCTTCCCTATGGAATTATTTTTGTTATATTATTAATAAAATAGAATACTCTTCTGCCTGTTGGACTGAGTATTTAGGAGATAGTAAACTTTATGTTTTTTATTACCACAGATATAGATGAATGTGCTGAGAATATGTGTGCTCAACTTTGTGTCAATTATCCTGGGAGCTATTCTTGTTATTGTGATGGGAAGAAGGGATTCAAACTTGCCCAAGACCAGAGGAGCTGTGAGGTAAACATTTTATAATGCTAAACTTCTTGCCTCTTTTCTAAAATGATAGCTCTATGCACTTATTTCTACATAACTGATATAAATGAAAAAAATACAGATTTTCTATACTTTATTGTTATAGTGCTAAGTGTACAGTACATATTTACTCAGTGTGATCGTATAAATGATAAAAATTGGGAATTACTAATGGCTTTGTTAAAAATAAAGCTTTCAGGATAACAGTTCAGAAAGTATTCATTGATAGTGTGTACTTTTAGAGAATGCCATGTGTACGCTTAGTTAAGAAACCCAGAAAAGCTGAGGTTTATTTTTATGTGTGTGAAAAAAAAAACTTACATGGGAAGTTTAGTAGTGAAAACATTCTCTACTGTGTACTTCCCTGTACTTCACTCTGACAAGTCTGATCTCACCTAAGGCATGTTAATACTTGTAAGAGTACTTATAAATTTTTAGGTGTGAACAATTTTGATAGAATAGAATTTTTAAATTTTTTTTGTGATAAAATAGAATTTAATGGGTGCGACATACTCAAATTCCAGAGGCCAACTTTGTTAATCTGTGTCTCTCAACTTTAGTATTTAGATTTAATGCATAATTTACTTAGGAATTCGATCGAACTTTGCACATAGGTTGTAGCTTTTCCCTCATTGAAATAAACAGTTCAACATCTGAAACCTTTTTTTTTTTAAATAAGAATCTAAGTTTAGTGATACTTTTTTCTTTTTTAACATGTGAAGGTAAAATTATATGATTATGTGTTATGTGCAGGGTATTTTTAAAAATTCCTAATGTTTTAATGCAGTGTACCTCTACTGTCTTACGTGTTACCAAGACAGAGTTGTCTGTGTCTAGAAAAATTGACATTCAATATCATGCTACCTACTTGATGAAGAAAGATAAAGCAGTTGGTGTATGTGTCTGGTTATTTAAAATGTCATGCTGTGTATCTTATTTTGCAGTGTGATCTCTTCTTATTTCAGTATTTGTTGTAGTTACGTATCAGTGTCTACCTTGGAATAGACATTAAAATAAGAAAATGAAATTGTATTTGAGGCTATAGTTAATGTCCAGCTATGTACACAGTTACTTCAAAATATCCTTGTATGTTATTGGGGACCACTGCCCAGCAGCTCTGAGCAGGATTTAAGTTTTACTAATTGGCTTTCTATGTTTATCTGTGAGTCTGCCCTAGGCCTGGGCCCCTTATCTGGCAATGGGAGCTGATTCATAGTAAGTGAACCTGCATGAATCACTGGTCCTGGCTGAGGCCTGTAGTGGCCTGTGAGGCCAGAGATACCTGCAAGGGCAAGATAAGGCCACAGCTGTGGACACCTTGGCTCCAACACTAATTGAGTGTATAGAGACTGCAGCTGCAGGCATCTCACTCCTGCAGTCTCAATCCTACCATAAATGTTATCTTGGAGATACGATGTTTCTCCTAAATTGGCTTAGCCTACTACTTGGGGAAGTCTTTGAAGTGACCCTCCTCCCCAGGACCTGCTCATTTCTAATGCTTTCCTCAATTTCTCTGCCTTTTGTGTTAGTCCTAATAAAAGCGGGTTAATCCAGAGAAGCTTTGTCATAGCCCTAAGGGGTTTGAACCTCCTGGAGCCCTAAAAATCATACAATTTGTCTCTTTTTATTTAATATCAGCAGTACACTCATTTGGAAGATTGGGGATCTAGGTCAGGACCCGACAGTATGTGCCTGAGAACTTATTCCTAAAAACTTCATTTTAATATTTTGTTTTCAATCTTTGAGAGCAAGTAATTGATAAGAGGTATGATGACTTTAAATCACTGTCTCTTAGACTCCTGGGAGACTAGATGATATCTAAACTTCTGTTTATTCCTTCCAGATTTTTCAATATTCTTTTCCAGTCTAGAGAACACAGTCATGTTCAGAAATTTTTTTTGTTTGTTTTAAACGAGTATCACGAGATACAATAGTAAATATATTGGTACATTAATTCTTATATCTATTTCCAACTCCCGATAAAAATAATTTTCAGATACAATTGTGAGAGGCATCATGTCTGACACTATAAGAGATACATTTTGATTCCTGAAGAGAAATTTTTTAACCTTGAGATTTGCTGAGGAAGTACTAAAGCTGAAGCTCAGAAGCCATACACATTGAATAAAGCTTTAAAACATGTATTTTTGGTGGTCATATACCTTGACTTTACCAGGAAGTGAAAGATACTGCCTTATTATTACCAGCAGTATTCTTAATTATTTCAGTGTATTAGAACCAGAGAGAGCACAAGTAGCCAGAAATAACGTATGCACTCTTTTTTCTTTTTTTCCAGGTTATTCCAGTGTGTCTTCCCTTGAACCTTGACAAAAATTATGAATTACTTTACTTGGCAGAACAGTTTGCAGGAGTTGTTTTATATTTAAAATTTAATTTGCCAGAAACTAACAGGTGAGACTGAATAACAATGATAATCTCTAGAAGTCAAGCAGACAAAGACAAAACTAAAATGACTGAAAAGTGCAGAATGTAGGGAATTATATTATCAATCAGACAGTTTAAATATTATCAATCTGTGGCTTCAGAACCCTCAAGAAACAATTTCCTCCTGTACATATTTAATTTTCACACTAGAATATTTCTGTATTATTCTAGGTCATTCTTCAGTGATCATTTTATTTTACCCCAACTTCATTTTCCAGTGATAATATATTTATTAAGGAACTGGGCAAATATATTTGCCTAGTATTGTACTTGTGACATTTTCATTGTTCTTTACACATGTTATGCAAAATAAATAATACTGAAAATATTGGTTTCAGAATATCAACATGTTCAAAATTACTAAGAAAATTTCTTAAGATTGCTTAACTGGTAGTTTTGATGATTAGATAATTTTAGTTTACTATCTGAATACTTTATCAGTAGTTCTTGCAGGTAGACTGACTTTAAGAAAGCAATGTTTTGAGTTATGATTGAATACATGGTCAGATTTTCTCAGAATCATACATTATTGAAACTTGAAAAAAGGAATTGGAATTTTGTTGGATTAATGGGAAAGAAATGCATGTAAAGCTGGTTATGGAGTCTAAAACTTGATATCCTAATTAATTAAACATGAATGTTTGTAATTTGTTAGATATATGAACTGTTATTCATTAAAGAATGCAACTAACAATATAATGTTTTTTTTTAAAATTTTATTTAAGGAGAAAAAGAAAAAACAGAAAAAGGGTACAAGTTATACAGAATTTCAGAAAAAATAAACAGTAGGAAATCACTAGTTAATAGATTACATTTTGTCATCTTAGAAATAGTTGTTCAAGTTACAAAATTAAAGCATATAAAGTAGACATGCAAACAGTTTTGTTCAATGATCCAACAAAACTCAATAATATGGTTGGTTATCTATCTTATACACTTAAATATACATGCAGTTATGTTCTTTTTTTTTTTAAATTTTTATTTTGAAAGTATACAACAGAACATGTCAGAATAAAGCCAACTAAGATCGTACAGTGAAATTGGTACAGAACTTCATAGCAGGTTACCGGGATAACAGTAATAGGTATCACAGTATATTTTGTTATCTTTATAATAGTTGTTCTTTCAATCCTGTATATCAAAATGAGATGAAATATAGAACACTATAGAACTTATCAAAACAGAATATTGAATAGAGCAGTACCATTAATCAGAAAAGAGCACAACAGTAATAAAAATATTTGCCTTCAAAGAAATGGTAGAAGGAAATCATGCTTATTTGCTATGGTCAACGTCCCAGGAGATGCTCAGATTTATGGTTCCCACTTGCTAATGGGCGGGGAGGAAGAGGAGAAGGAGGATAGGGGAAGTGGGATATTTGACTCTAGGCCATGTAGCAGTAGGTTCACTATTGCTAAGCAGGGAGGCAGAATGGTCATTTGTTTTCACAGCGTCCTCAGTTCCAACATGGCATGGATTTCAGGAGACACTGCTAGTTCTGCCCCGGAAGGGCTGCAGTCTGCCACCCTGCCTCCGCTTACCAGGGAGGGGAGGTGCTGGCTTGGCTTCCCAGAGTCCTAAGTTCCAACATGGCATGGATCTCAGAAGACACTGCTAGTTCTCCCCCTGGAAGGGCTGCAGTGGGCCACACTACCGCCGCTTACCAGGGAGGGAGGTGCTGGCTTGGCTTCCCAGAGTCCTAAGTTCCAACATGGCGAGGATCTCAGGAGACACTGCTAGTTCTCCCCCTGGAAGGGCTGCAGTGGGCCACACTACCACCGCTTACCAGGGAGGGGAGATGCTGGCTTGGCTTCCCAGAGTCCTAAGTTCCAACATGGCGAGGATCTCAGGAGACACTGCTAGTTCTCCCCCTGGACGTGCTGCAGTGGGCCACACTACTGCCGCTTACCAGGGAAGGGAGGCGCTTGGCTTCCCAGGGTTCTAAGTTCCAACTTCATGCAGTTATGTTCTTTATAGCACTTTCTTTTCCTGTCTTTTGTACAATGACAGTTACACATTTTGGGTTTTATTAGTCCCACAGTTCTTACTACTTTTTTTTTAAGAGAATAAAACTAAATGTGACATAACAAATCAGAGTCAGTCAAATCAAAAGGATGGACATAATACATACTGTAAAAACCATCAACAATGGTTACCATAATGCCTCTTGCTATCTTAAAAGAATTGCCTATGTCATCAGTTATAATAAAATTGCACAAAACAGTAGAACAAAACCAATAAAACCAAAACATTGGAGACATTACAGGGCTTCATAAGAAGATAATATTCAAACCAGAATGGGCGTCATAGTGAATCTTAATTGTCTTCACAGTTGTTGCCTATACTCTCAAACTTGGTACTATCAAGCAAAACAGAATAGAGGAACATCAGTCAAAACAAGACAGTGAGAGCAATACAGGGTTTCAAATCAAGTTAATAGGAAATCAAAGTGGGTTACTATAATATATCCTGCTATTTTTTATTTTTTCCCTTAATTAAAAAGATAAAAATAAAAAAGTAAATAATAAAAAAAGATTAATATAAAAGAGGACATAACAACAAAACAGCACAGGTCAGAACATAACCATTTAAGCAAAATAGTGTTTCACCACAAGATATCCCGACATAAAAGTTGTTACCATAGTGTCTCTTTCCTTGAAATCTTTGAGTATAACTTGGTATACTGTAGTGTCAAACTTATCAAGACAATGTAAAACCATTTAAGAGAATGACAGTATTACAGGGTATTTAGAACTAACTAACAGAAAATGAACCATGGTTTCTGTATAATCTCCTTGTCTATAAAAGTTTTTGTTTATATTATCACATATAATAAATTCCATTAAGATACAACATGTTAAGACTGATGGAGATAGAATAATAAAAGCTTGATGGAACTTCAAAACAAGATGATATTAAATCAGCACTAGCTATTATGATGTCTTGTTTTCTCCAATATAGCTGTTCCTACCATCCAACCTTCTGTGCCTCATTTCTGTTGAGCTCTTTTTCTGTCATTAGTTGTCAGTTTGTCTTCATTTCTCTTTCTTCTCCATTCATTGTGGCCTCTCTGCCACAATGTTTCTGGAATCTTGGTATTTTTCTTTTTTTTGAATGTCCTGCAGTATCCTCTGTAGAGTTGAATTGGTGGTTGCAAATTCCCCTAGTTCCTCTTTATCCTGGAAGCACCTTGTTTCTCCATCAATTTCTAGGGACAGTTGTGAAGGATATATCAATCTTGGCTGGAGGTTATTATCTTTCAAAGCTTGACTTATTTCCCCCCACGCTCTTCATGGTTTGATGGTTTGTGCTGAGAAGTCTGCTGTAATTCTGATGGGTGTTCCCTTGTAAGTGATCTGTTTCTTATCTCTGACGGCTTTTAATATTCTGTTCTTATATTGAATTTCTGGAATTTTGATTATTATATGCCTGGGTGTAGTTCTGTTTGGGTTGTAGGTGGCTGGGGTCCTGTATGCCTCATACATCTGAGTATCTTTACCTTTTGCTAAATTAGGGAAATTCTCCTGGATTATTTCTGTGACTAGGCTTTGTAGTTCATTTGTTTGTGTCTCCACTTCTTCCTTTATGTTCTTAATTCTTAAATTATAGATCCTCTTATCTTCTAGCCTTTGTATTATTGCTGTTTGTTTCCTTGCTATTTTTAAGCAGTTTTTCATTTCATGCTCCCACATTACAAATCTGTCCTCCAGTTCAGATAATCTTTCCGTAGTTTTTTTCAAGCTGTTATGCCAGCTTTCAATAGAGTTTTTAGTTTCCTGGTAATCTCTTTGAACCTGCTTCACGTATTCTATGTTTTCTCTATTTTCTCCATCAAACAATTCTTCCCTTTTTTTTCTGTTCTTCCATTCCACCATCTGTTTTTTCTGCATTTCTCTAACTATTCTACTTATATCTTGCTTTACTTCATTAAATACTTCACTTTTGAACTTGTCTATCAGGCTCCGGAGATATTGCTTTATGTCTATTGGTGCCGTGTTTGATATTACATGTTTTCTGTCCTCATTTTCCTTTGCATTTACCTTTCCTGGATCAATGTTCTCAGGATTAGGGACCGAGGACCCTTTCTTGTTGCCTCCTCTTCTCATATTTTTTGTTCCTTCCATACAGGCATATATAGGAGGCCCAGTTTCTTTCTTTGTGGATTACAGTTTGTTTGAATCCACTGGCTAGATGTTCCCGCCCACTGCAGTGTACTAGGGAGACACAAACCTGGGCAGCCTCTGCTGGGCCCACCCCTCCAGGTCAACTTACTGAAGGCTTCACTGCTAGGGTGCACTGCCAGGTGCTGGAACCTGGTTTGGGCTAGCCTACTGGGTCTTGGTCCGTGGCTTCACCCTGGTTAGGTGCTCCACACCAGTCCCGCTTGAGAGGGGAATATGTGACTAAAGTCACTGCAGTGTCCTGTTCTGGCTAGTCTGCCCGGTCCCAGAATGCCCTTATTGGGGCCTCCTAGTCTAAATGTTCCTCTCACATACCACAGGTCGATGCAGGGCTCCCTGCCAGGCCTGCTCTCAACTAGGTTCGCCAATTTCCACTCTCAGAGCTTTTGCATCTCTATCCTTGCTGTACTGATTCAGATGCAGCAGCAGCAGGAAAATCAAGTCAAGGTTTCCAGAGGTGCGGGTTCCAGCTTCGGAGCTGAGATTTTATCTTCTGATCATAGCATTGGGATTGCATTTCCAGTTGGTTTCTCTCAGCTTAGTTTGTTCCTGGGTCGGCAGTGTATATTTCCCCTTGCTTAGGACTTCTCACACTGCACCATTCCTGGATTCTAAGCTGGCTATCTCAGAGAGCCTCCATAGCTGCTGTTATCTATCCTCCATGTTCTCCCAGAAGTCTATAGTGTTTTTAAAAATACTGAAAGTTATGCTAAGATTCACATGTGTTATGCTTCCCCTTCAACTCTCTATTTCTTCTAATATCTGGTTTTCTCCATGAATTCTCATAATGTGTAATATCTTCTAGGAGGTTGATGAGATACAATCCTTTCTTGCTATGACAATAATGAAATAAGAGAAAAAAATATTAATTATAGTGTGTCATCAGTTACTTTTAGGAGTATTTATTTCTAACAGACAATTCACAATACATAGTTTGATACTTAAGACTGGATTAGAATTAGCCAAGTAATTATTTCTGTAATTTTTGTTGCCTTCTTATTTATATAGTTTGGACTTTTTGAAAGTATAATATATAGGCATATAGCAACATACACATATTTTAAACATATACTTTGATGAATTTTAGAAATTACCACCTGTATAACCAACACAAAAAGGCTAGTATTTACCTAAGCAAATTCTTCCACCTGTTTCCCATAAACAAATCACTTTTCTTACCTAAATGTTAACAAATTCACTGTTTTTCCCCATTCTGTATTACTTCGGAAGTAGAGTGATGAATCATTATGCTGATGATATTCAAGATACAAAATATGCAAGACACAATTCTTTGAAATACCATTTTAGCGTGATTTACAAAGAAAAGGAATTTTTCTCCATAATAAGATCAACTTCTGGAAGATCCTGACACACACAGATAGGGATTTTGGCAAGATAATCCGAGGTTCACATTAGCACAGTGCTCACATAATGATAAAAAGGGGTGGAAGTCTCCACTCCAAGCACAATGATTCTTTTAAAGTATGAACTGAAAAAAAATAAGAACTGAAGTGTGGAATTTCTTGCTACACTGATATCTATTCAACATTATTCCTTATTGTCCTGCTTTCACATATTTAATCAGAATCCAAAAGGCAGAAAGTATACTCTGCCCTGTTGTCTTTATTCCCTTTGAGCAAGATCTGTGCTGCCATTGTAAATGATGCCACTGTTATCATTACTGTTAAATGTCATGATAACCATGTGAGTTTCCCCTTAGAATTATCAAAAGCCCTTAAATTTTAACTTAAATTACCTTTATGTTGAAAATTTATGCAACTATTTTTCTTTTCTCCTCTTTGTCTTTTAAAAATCATTTTGATTAGCTGATCTCTTGGAGATTTTAGTACTGACTCCCATCTAAGTGTTCTAAGCGCACTCAGTCTACACATTTTAAATCCAGTATCACCTAGGATTTCTTCTTCTCTGTCATAGCTATACTGCATTTACTTCTAGAGTCTTATTAATGTCAAGCATTGTCAGAACTCAGATAGCCCTGCCGCAATACAGACCATGCAATGTTTGTTAAGCTTTCTTTCCATGTATTCTACTGCAGGATTTTATGCAGTTAGAGATTTTGGAGAACTTTTGGGATAAATCGAATGGATTCATTTCGAAGTAGTTTTTGTTTTACTTAGTTTTCTTTTTTGGTAAAGTCTGTTTTATTCACTGAAGGAAGAAGGGCTCAGGTCATATGGGCAGATGCCTTTCTCTTGGGGGCCCGGATGGCAGGCAGCATTGCTCACTGCTCTGAATTCATTTTAGCAGGAGAGCATGTTCCCTCTCTTTTGTTGATGAGCTTATACTTCTGCGATGGTCCCCACAGGAACTGTGTGCTTGGCGAGGCATGTGTGACTGTGCCTTGGCTCACTCACATCTTTGGGCACCTCAGTTCTTGCTGAGGCCCATGGCCATGGGGTGGTAGAGAGCCGTGGCTGCTGCTCTTCCATATCTGTGGCCCAAAGTTTTTTATTTTTACCATCCTTGTCACACATGACTGCTTAATTATATGTGCAGCCTTCTAGATGCTATGCTGTAAAGCTTTCCTGGTGATCCCTTACTGACATATGTGAAGTCATAGGGGAAAGTGACTTTCAATAGAAAAATCAATCATGAAATTGTAACATCTTTTACTAATTGCCTATGAATGCCACATCTCCCCCCACCAAAGACACAGTTCAGTATTAGGTTTTGTAGCATACAAAAGGTTCTAGGAAAGATGTAGTATGTCTAAAATTTACATATGTGTGTTAATTCAAGCATTTGAGAGATAACTTCAGAATGTGTCAAAAAACATTAAAAATTACCAAAGCATCTGTTTACTGAAAAAAAGATTATAAGTATAAGCAAACATATATAACTGGATTTTAAACCTACAGGAACCAAAAGTTAATACATGAGCCTTTTAATTCAATATTTTCATTTTTATTAACAAACAACAAAATGAATTGGACTCTTTTCAGCATATTACTGTTTTCTAAAAGGATGTAATATATTGAGACTGTCCATATTTTTACTGCTAAGGACGTCTCTTTGTCCGTTGTTTAGGTTTTCGGCTAAGTTTGACTTCCGGACGTATGACTCGGAAGGTGTTATACTGTTTGCCGAGTCCCTAGACCACTCCGCTTGGCTTCTGATTGCCCTTCGTGATGGAAAGCTTGAAATTCAGCTGAAGAATGAGTTTACCACACAAATCACAACTGGAGGTGCTGTTATTAATGATGGTGTATGGAATATGGTATGTTTTGAAGATTTCACAAGGCTCTTCCCACATTAATGCAGTTTTATTAATATAATTAAAATAAAATTAAGTTTTATTTCTCTCATGATAGAAAACAAAAGTGGTTGGATTATCTAATGTTATATATTCTGTCTCCATCCTGTAAATCTCTGAAACAGCCTGAGAAATGATACTCTCACTTCATATATGTAGTGATTTTCTGAAACTAACATTGTTTTCAGTTGTTTGTTTGTGGCTTTCTTTGGGCAAATGATGAATGGTATCTCTCATGTAAGTTGGGGATCACTAGCAGGCATAATAGTTTATTCAAAAATTACTGCTGATCGAGGAAAGCTAACCCAGTTTGTTCAGTTCCATGCTTTATTTCCAGTGTTTATAATCCTTGTTAAACTACTACTTAATGTCATACTCATTTTAATTAAAATGTCATCCTAAAAGTAGAAAAACAAAGGGCAGTTTCGCATACAGGCAGGTCAGAGAACAAGTTCAACATACCAAGAACTGTGGTGCTAGCTATTTTTTTAAGCCGTTAATTTCCAACATGTGTATTGCCTTCTCTTTCTTGATTTTCTTTTTCCTCTTTGCATTAGTATCTGATTTGTTCTTTGCTTATCAGTACAATTCAAGGTTCATACAAGCAGTAATTCTACTTTATTCATCACTCTATATTTAACACCTAGAGAAAAATTCAGCACATAAATAACTTGATAAAAACTTAGTTGAAGAATGACGATACAATTACAAATTCTGATAAATTATATGTCTGTTATTCTAAATATTACCATACTACCCCAACATGAGATAGAATCACTTATAAAGTGCTAATATTTACTTTTCTGAGTTATAGACATGCCAGAGAGCCATAGCTATTTTTTCTTGAATTATAAAATAATTGTACTGGGCTGGGGATTTAGCTCAGCAGCATAAGCGCCTGCCTTGCAAGCAGGCAGTCATGAGTTCAATCCCCGGTACCGATAAAAAGGAAAAAGACAAAAAATAATAATAATAATTGTACTTATACATTTTGGTGTCTTATTTTCAGGACATTTTTTGGAATTTTAAAACATTTGAAATGAAACACTGCTTTTGAATAAATACTCTGATTTACAGATTAATTCAAATCACTTTTGCCAGTTAAAATGCTTAACTAGAATATTTATTTATTTGACATAATTTATATGCTTAATAAAGTATATTGAAACAGTACAACTTATTAATGAACCATCAAAGTTATAGGCCTGTAAAATATAAGGCAGCAATAGTAATTTTTAAAGTAAAAGTATAAAGTGGAAAAAGAAGATGGATGAAGATCATAAATTGTTAAAGTACTGAATTAAGAGCTTAAAAAAATAGCCCCAGTGAAGAGGCTGCAGCTTTGGCTCAACTGCTGTTATTAGGAATGATAAAAAGTTGTCAGATTCTGGATATGTTTTTAAGGTTAAGTTTTCAGTTCAAATTTTTGAACTGTTTTAAATCCATGAATTTGTGTTGATCAACACTCCTAAACTTTTTCTCATCTAGTGTCTGATTATATACAAGAATGTTCCTTTAATATATAACGAAATGCATGAATAATATATTAGATATATTCACACAGACCTAAGAGATGCAGTGCTCATTATTTAAGCCAATAAAGGGAAGGTAATTTATAAAACCATCACATGTATTTCAGTATATAAATACTCAAATACACCTAAAATACTTGCCAAAACCTGCTTACTTACATAGAATAATGTGAAGGCTACAAACAAAGACTTACACTGGGATGTCATGTTAGCAGCGAATATCCTAAATGCATAAATGGTGTTGCTATTGCTAATTTTCCAAAATGATGAAAAATTTATGATAAAGATCTAAGAAAAACATAACTGTAGCCTTGGCTTACAAGACTGTTTCATTATTGAAAAATTTAATGAGTACTAAATTGATGCAACAAATATTTTGTGTTTATATATGCACAAGTTCAGGTAGTCAAAAGTACAAGTATTGCCCACATAAATGTCTGTTACGGCTATATTATTACTTATCTTGCATTTACATATTGTACAAGTGTAGCATCTTGCAGTACTGCATGTCCGCTACTAATTGTGACAGCTAAAATTACTTCCTGTCTCCAGATTTTCCAATTGCTCTTGAATGGGTACTGTGGCATCTCATTAAAAATATTTGCATAGTTTGCCATCTCTTATAACCATTTTTAAAACTATGTTCAAAATTGGAAAATACTTTTATGTATGTGTGTCCTTAAGATTTCAACTATTTCTAGATTTTGGAAGAAAATAATTTGCGAGAATACTGAGTGGAATATTGAAATAGTCTGATTTCTCTTAATTTATAATAACAACTTATTTACAAAATTGATTTCATATGTGTACTATCAAGCAATATTAATATAAGAATACTTAAAATTTCTCTTACAGTGGCTCACTTTTTTTTTCTTTTCTTTTTTTTAGTCTTGTTGAGGCAGAGTCTTGCTATGCAATTCAGGCTGGCCTTGAGTTCACTTTGTAGCCCAGGCTGGTCTCAAACTGGCAACCATCTGCCTACCTCAGCCTCCTGAGTCTTGGGCTTACAAACACGCACCACCATATCCAGCTTTACTTTTCTTTTTAAAACTGTCAATTTTATGGCATACTGCCATTGATTATATATAATATATATGTGTGTGTGTGTGTGTGTATATATATATATATATATATATATATATATATATATATTGTTTGTTTGTTTTTTGTCTTTTTGAGACAAGGTCTCAATTCACTTGAGTTCACTTTGTAACCCAGGTTGACCTTGAACTTACGACAGTCCTCCTGCCTCAGCCTCTTGAGTGCTGGGAATGTTGGCATTGTCAACACGCCTGGCTATATTATTGACTATTTAAAATTAATAATATTTTTGATCTTAAAATTAGATGTACATTTAATTTTTTTATTGAATACTGTTATCTTAAAACATTTTAATCACATTATAGTTTGACTTTTCAAATGGCTTGAAACAAATCAATATTATAACTAAGTGATTATTTTAGAAAATAACTTATTAAAATAAACAGGATTTT
Source organism: Cavia porcellus (assembly GCF_034190915.1). Taxonomy (NCBI): domain Eukaryota; kingdom Metazoa; phylum Chordata; class Mammalia; order Rodentia; family Caviidae; genus Cavia; species Cavia porcellus. The sequence goes on along the minus strand of NW_026947498.1, from coordinate 36,503,549 downwards.
TCACTACAGTCTTTCAAATGTCATGTAGTGATACCTCTTTATGTGGTAATTTTTGTCTTTATAGGTGTCTGTGGAAGAATTAAAAGACAGTATTAGTATCAAAATAGCTAAAGAAGCTGTGATGAATATAAATAAACCTGCAAGCCTCTTTAAAGCTACAAATGGATTTGTGGAAACTAAAATATACTTCTCAGGATTACCTCGGAAAGTGGCAGAGGCACTCATTAGACCGGTAATGAGCTAGCTTATATCATTCATCATGGATGAATTCCTTTTGTCTGTATTCGGTTCCAAGATGTGTTTTCCTGAGAGTTAATAGAAGTTATTTTGGTAAGCACATCAAGTGTGACAATTTGAATTGAACATGAAGAAGTAACATTAGTGACCCTTAAATTTTATTAAGGAAATGAAATGATTGCTATGTTTTTGTGCTCACTTAAATTCCCAGCATTACTCATGGAGAGGTGAATTTGTTAAATTCTCAAGTGTCAGTTCGCTAGTAGCATCCTAATAATTCATACTTAGCCATTAAATATTCATACATACATTTGAATCTGATTTTTTTGTAGAAACTAGTTAAGGGTCTTTCTCAGATCTATTTTCGGACTTAATTTTAGAGGTTCAGGGTTGCTTGGAGAGTGGATTTGTTTCAAACAGATTTTGTTGGTATATTTTAGATCTACATGATGATCACATTCATCATAGAGAATTTGTACTTGTACATGATATGACTTGTATTTTTTCCCATTCCCCTGCCCTCCCTTCAAGTCTCCTCCACCTCTCTCAATTTACAAAAGCTTTGTTTCCATGTTTTTCTTGTTTCCTCATTTTTTAAAACTTTTCCTTTCTTTCCTTTTCTCCTCACCTCTTCCTTGTTCTCCTCCCCATTTGAAAATTTTCTTCCTGTTCAACAATATGTATTACACATTTTGGTCTTTATTTATAGGAAAGTGGGTTTCTTTTTTAACCAAGGGTATAACTAACTATTATACATTGAAGTTAGATATAATATATGATTTCCTGAATAAGACATTTGTCAAATAATTGCAGAACAGGTTTCATGAAAGAAGCAATCACTGATTAAGGGTTTTAAAAATTTTATTTACCACACTTGTTGTTCTAACTTAAATATTTACCATCTTTTATTTATGGCAATTCATAGTTACTTTAACTTTAAAAGATTTCTATGATACATGCTGTGTTTTAGTTGCTTTCTCATTGCTGGAGCAAAATATCCATGGCTCACAATATAAAAGAGGAGATGTTTATTTTTACTCAGCTGGCTCCAAGACAGGGTGACCTGGCAGAGGGGCATGCTGAGGAGAAGGTGCTCATAGCAAGACAGGCAGGAAGCAGAAGTATTTCCTTCTTCTTCCCCTTTTTATTCCATTCAGGCTACAAGCTATCAGTCGGCACTACTCATACCCAGAGTATGCCTTCCCTGTTTAGTAAGTCCAACAACCACACCCAGAACTATGCTAAACCAATAGCGATTTAATTCAGTATCAAACACCCATGATCCAGTCACTCCCCATAGCTCCACTTATGTTTGAGGAGCATCTAGATATGAGCCATAGTAATATGATACTAAATCTGAATTAAATCAACTAGCTCATGTCAAAATGAACATGCTTATTCTTTGAAATTGATTAATTCAAGACTTTTTAAAGCTAAATTAATTATTCAAATAAGTCAACCATATATGAAATGGCTTATATCTGCCTTGAATGTAGTTGAATGTTTTGATGAAAGCTAAAGAATGTACATAATTTTGTTCCTGAAGAGAAATAGAATCTGGATTAGCAAAATGAACCTGTGTTGTAAATGCAAATACAGAAGAGCAGAAAACAGCTTAGAAGCCCAGGCCTTCCTGGGAACAATACTTAGTTCTGGAAAACACAGAAGAGGCAAGTGAGACTTGAGATGTTAAAAATTGTTAGGAACCCCTTGAAGGACTACAATGGCATAAACTCACTTTTACTGAAAAAGACTATCCATCTGAAGGACACATCAAAAGGAAAAATCTAGCTTAAATTCAAAATACTTGAAATTTTAAAATTCCATCAAAGGATCTTCCATCTAAATAAAACTTACACTTAGAATCAATTAAGCCAATTATCATTCTGTCTTGTATAAGTTTAAAATGCCCTTCTCGACTTGTTAGATCAACCCTCGTCTGGATGGATGCATCCGAAGCTGGAATTTGATGAATCAAGGAGCTTTAGGAGCAAAGGAAATTATTCAAGAAAAACAAAATAAGCATTGCCTTGTCACTGTGGAGAAGGGCTCCTATTATCCTGGATCTGGAGTTGCTCAGTTTAACATAGATTATAGTAAGTGATTCCCATTTTGTCTTTACTTATTAATGGTTAAATTATTCAATGACAAATAGCAATAGTTTATTCAGTAAACATTACCTAGTATCTGCTGTGTGCCAGGCATAGTCTTATGTATATTGTTATATACTTTTTGTAATGATTGGCATGTTAGGAAAATATGACAGCAGTTGAATGTGTTTATGTTTTTGTTATTATTTAAAGTTTGGTGCTACATCTCTTGATTCAGTTGACCTATTGTAATGTTCACTGATTTCTTAGTTTTGAGTTTACCAACTACTGCTTTAAAGAGATTTGTCTTCATTTCTGCCTTTTCCATTAGATCTCTTCTTAAAATTTTGCTTCATCTGTTCCTACGTGTTGTTCAACTTGTCTGCCTGAGCTTTCAATGTATTCATCATAGTTACTTTAAATTTCCTGTCTAAAGTTCCAAAATGTGTGTCAGTTCTGAGCATGGACTTGTTGAATGCTTTGTTGCTCAACTATGTGTTATTTTTTCTTGTGTTGTTGTGGATAATGTTGTTTTAGTTTAGAGCTTTACATTTACATAGAATAATAACATCTTGGTTACTTTTTTTTCTCATTGTTGAGGCAAAATACCTGATGCCTAAGATTGGGGAAGGAAACATCTGTTTAACTTAAAGTTTTTTGGAGGGTTCAGTCCATACTCAGCTGGCTCCAAGGTTGAATAGCTGGTTGAGGGGCAGCCATTCATTGTGGCCATAAGCGGGAAGAAGGAACAGCATAAAAAAGAGGGGAAAAGCACACCTCCTTCTCTCTCTTATATTGTATGTCTGCTACCCACCCCTGGGCAGATGTAGCACTCACACCACCATTCCCCGTGCTACACAACAAACCAATCAGAAGCAGTAGCTTTAGCTGCCTCCACGACTACATGAGGCTTGTGGGGGACCATCCAGACATAAATCATAACAAATAGAGAATGAGATATATACATATATTTCTGGAAGTGACCACACCTCTTTTTTTGCTCAGCACTCAGTAGAGAGAGAAGGGATTGAATCAGTCAGACAAATTGAGCCTTTGTCTGATTTAGTTATCAAGGAATAACCATTCCTTGATATCTGGTTTCCTTTCTCCCCAGGAGATCTTTCCTCCTGCATGCATTTCTGCCATAGTAGCATCTGCTGTGAGGCCCTCAACAGAACTACTATGGTGCTTAGACATTAGGCCTCTAAAACTGATCCGTGTGCTTTTTTTCTTGGTACATTACTCTGCTTTAAGTGTTTTTAATATCTATGGAAAATGTGCTAATACAAGTAAGTTTCTGCTTAGAGTAGGGGCTGTTTTGCTAGACATTTTTAAAATCATGGATCAGATTTTTAATCATGGATCATGGATTAAATGTTTCTTAATAGCAACTCAGTTTAGGTATTTCTTTTATGGTATATCTTAAGAAATGGTCTCTGAGAGCACGGTCTTCCTCACCCCAGAAGAATATTCTTGTCACTTGACCTTTGTCAACATGGTAGCAAGAGCCCACAGGTGGAGGATACATTCTCTATTGTTCTGATACACATTTAGTCTTGGGCAGTTGTCATAACCCTGGCCTCAGAGGTAGAGAATGTTCATTGGTATGAAAATCCCACTGAAAGAGGTAGGGGAGACATTTAATGCTTAGGACTCAAGATATTTTCCTCCTCCTCCTCTGTGGAAGACAATTTTTCTTTGGTTTATTTTTCCAAGGCATTATTGGTCTTTTTGTGTGTCCTAAGGTCAAAATTCGCTGTCTTTCCTGCAATGCTTTGGGGCTCTTCTGTAGAGGAGACAGAAGGTTTGGGTATGTTTTTGTACCTCTCTTGGGGCTGGTGTTGCTCCCAGGACTGTGAGATGTTCTTTTTAGCTTTTTCCTCTGTCCTAGATTTTCTCTGGAGTAAGATCCATGGAAGGGAGCTTCTGAGTAGACAGGCATTTCACTCAGGTCTGCAGTTCTTAGGGCTTCTGTAGTTTCCCACCTGCCCCTACATGAACCTTGCAACTTGTAATTTTTAATTATTCTTATCTTTTTATTGGTACCAGGGATCAAACTCACGAATGCCTGCTTGCTAGGCAGGTGCTTATGCCGCTGAGCTAAATCCCCAGCCCCAATTTTTAATTATTCTTTTCAAATGTTTTGACATCTGATGGCTGCCATCTGATGTCGTCAGTTGACAGTCATCTGATGACAGTTCATTCTGTCTCATCCTGTCTGTCTTTAGAAACACTTATCTTTCTTTAGGTTTCTGATTTGCTGGTTGCTCAGAAACCATCAATTGAACATTGATAGTTCAATAAAAATTGTGATCACATAGATAATTTGACCCCTGTTGAGTAAAGGTGTGAACGGTGATCTTTCCAATTTTCCACAGGAAAGTGGAGCAGGAACTCTTGTCAGACTGTCTCAGTTTTTATCTTTACAGATAATCCTTCTGTAAACATTGAGAATACATCTTGGTACTGTTATGTGATTTTTTTTTTTTTTTTTGTCTTTTTGAGACAGGGTCTCACTATGCCTTTCAGGCTGGCCTTGAGCTCACTGTGAAGACCAGGCTGTTCTCAAACTCACAACAGTTCTCCCGCCTCAGCCTCTCGAGTGCTGGGCATAGGTGTGTGCTAGCACACTTGGCTATGCAATTAATTCTGAAGGAAGAATCTTAGATTATTTCAATCAAAGATCATGCAAATATATACAGAATCCACCAAAAAATATATACACACTTTTATCTGTGGGGAACCTAAAAGATTATGTATATCACACTATCAGCCCTTAGAGAAGAAACTGAAAATGCATATGTAGCAATCTCAGTGGATACTTTGACCAAGATTTCCCAAGCAGCAGTTTGCCATTCTAATAAATGTCTTGAAGCCACTACATTAGACACCTCTTGTAATTATAGAAGCCGAAAGTAACTTGTATTAATCTTACGTTGTCTGAATAAACTTAGTATTAAAATATTTATACAAGATTTTTTTCTGAAGTGTGCACACATTTTTTGGTGGATTCTGTATTATTGCAAGATAAATTATATTCTCTTTCTTTTTAAAAAAATTTTTTTAATCAATTAATACTTCTACCAGTAGGAGAAAGCTTATAGTTCAGATTTGTTTCCAATCCAGTAGTTCAAAACTGAAGCTTTGCAGTTTTAAATATTATTTTCCTAATTTCTGGTGAATATCTATTCTTATATTTTAGCTGTTTATACATTTTAATTATTTTTAAAATTATCTTTTTCTTTGTTGAGTTTATTATTTGAGCTATTAACACTGCATTATAAATTAAGTTAGTGTACATCTGATATCTCTGCTTTCAGAAAAATGGTATTTTGAATGTACTTATTTGTAGCTTTTAAAAAGTACTTAGTACAGTTTTTATTTGTTGCCTTCAAAAGTAATTAAGATTAAACTTGGATTATTTGTAGGTAAATGGGTATAACCGAAGACCATAATTTTAAGTGAAATAAATAAGATTCACAAATTTAAATATTTCATTGTTTCTCCTATGTGAGAAACCCAAAGGGTAAAAAGGGAGCAAAATGAAAGATAGATATTGGAAAGTACAAAGAACATATTCAAATGGGAGGAGGAAGAGAAGAAAGGGAATAGGGATTGAAATGAAACAAAGCTTCTATAATGGAGAAAGGAAGAAGGCTTGCAGAGAGAGGAAGGGAATGGAAAAATAAGAATAAAGATATATTATAGAGAGGTGCAAATTCCATATGATGAATGTGAGCACTATGTATGGCAAATATTTATATTACACTTAAAACTATTTCTGTAAGCAACAAGTTTATTCATCAGTAACTTGAAAGTGACCTACTTTATGTTTAATTCTATAATTTCTATTCATTTGCATAATTATGCAATTTAATAACTTGTGTTAAATTTATTCATTTCATGGTGATTATATGTATTCATAGTGGGAATTATAGGATTATAATGATACATATAGTTTGTTAGAGGTGGTTAAATGAAGAAATGTCTTGCTCCTCTTTAATTTGCACTCCATTGTGGTAGATAGCTAATTTGTAATTGAGAAAAAGTGTGAGGTATTGTAACCAGAGAGTCACAGGATAAAGTTTCTTTTCTACTTGTAAAAGTAATTCCTTGCTAATATTTCTGTACTGTCAAAACTTCCCCACTGGTCAGTGTGTGTAGATCATACTTAATTTCTCAACTACTCCAGAATGAGGAATGATAGAGTGGTAATGACAGCTGTACTCACAATGTCTCTCCACTATTATAATACATTTGTTGATTTTTCTTCTAAATGTGCGTTTTTTAAATATGTTCACTGTGATATTTGAACATTGATGAAAATGCGGCTATTAAATATATGCAGCTATTAAATAAATGAGAAAATAAAGCTATTAAACAGCAAATAGAAAAAATTCATAATTCCCAACCAATCCAATATTCTAGGAAGAACAGAAGTGGGTGGTTTCATTTGTATGTTTCTTATCTGCATTAAAAAAAAAAAACCTTTAGTATAATACAGGGTGTCTCTGGATGTTAATCAGGCTGTGACTGATTTTTCTGGTTCACTTTAAAAGTCCATTGATTGTACTTCTGTTTCATTGCAGATAACAAAACAAATGCTGAGGGTTGGCAAGTCAATCTGACCTTGAATATTCGCCCATCTGAGGGCACAGGTGTTATGTTTGCTTTGGTTTCCGGTAACACAGTGCCTTTTGCTATATCAGTGGTAGACTCCACCTCTAGAAATTCTCAGGTAAATTTACTTAAATCTATGATCTATATAAGCGCTGTCTCTCACTCTCCCTCTCTCTCTCTCTTTCTCTCTGTGTTTTAAAATAGGCATTGTATTTTTTACCATGAAGGAATATTTTGAAGCTTTAATGACAACTATAAAAAGTGTTTGGCATAATCTCCAGAATTAATATAAGTCCCTTAGTACTATTTATATTATTACTTCTATCTTAGGTTTGAAAGGAGTAGTAAAGGAAGTAGAAACTCATAAATTTACCATCTAAAGCTAAGATTAGGCAAATTTGCAGAATTTGCAAAATCCTTGCAGTATTGTAGGAATTACTTTGTACTAACAAAACAGAAGTGAGTCTGGTAACAATCCATTCTCAGGTGTTTCGTGTTCAACTGTAGTGGTTTGTGTTTCCTCTCACTCTTAATCTTTTCTCACATGAGTGAATCAGGAGAGAGAAAACTACTTTTATCTATTCAAATTCTTACTGACAACTCTTTTAGAAATGAGGAGGAAGAACAGGAAAGTCTTGGATATAAGGAAATATGAAAATTATTAGAAGATCTGTGTTATTCAGCCTTCTATTGGAGGCCGTTCTATCTCTGTGTCATCCACAGTGGAGTCCAACTAATCTCAGCAGGCTGCTTATTGTTTACACTTAGATTTTTCTTGGAAGCTCTCAGTAGCTGTTAGAAAGAGACATAATTGAGTAATGCCTAAAGTAATAAAAAGGGGGTAGTGTTCTACTTACAATTTAGATGGATGATTTGGATGATCTGTTTCTTAAACCTGAGCAATTTGAAGAGTTTCTGCTGTTTTGTTCTTGCTGTTCTATTCAGATCTTACTTCACTTGGATTTCAGGTGGGTTTTTTTTTTTGCTTGTTTTATTTTTTTAAAACAGATAGGATTTCTATCTTCAATATTAGAATCATGCAGTTGAAAGAATTAAATCTTTTTTAAAATTTTATTTTAAAGAGAATAAAACCAAACAAAATGAAACACAATAAAGTCAATCAAAACAAAACAATGAAAGTGATACAGGATTTCAAAACAAGATAATAGGAAATCAACAATGGCTGCCATAAGGACGCATGTTATCTTCAAAATAACTGCCAATACCATAAAGGAATTAAATGTAGATTATAATTAATACAGCATTAGAAATTTTTTTCATTTAAACTTAGAGAGGTCCTATCATATATTATATTTTACTCATTTAAATTCAGTTTTTAATTTCAAAGCTCAAAAGTCACCCACATAGCTATTCTGATATTACTTGCTTATATGGGGTCTCTGCTCTATTCCTCAGGATATTATTGTGTCTGTTGAGAATACAGTGGTAAGTCGAGTAGAGGACGTAAGTCTGTGTTCCAGTCAAAAATCCCAAGTGATACTCGGGGTCAACAGAAATAATCTGGAGCTCTGGACTCCATTTAAAGAAAAAGTCGTTTACTCTGAAGACCTTCAAAGTAAGCTCGCCATCTTGGATGAAGCAATGAAAGGAACAGTGGCCACTTATCTGGGAGGCATTCCAGGTATGCGCTGACTTTTTCTTCAGTTTAAAAAGTATATTTGTAATCAAATTTATGATATTTTAAATCCACAATTTTAATATAGAGGTACCAGAGAGGAAGATAGAATTCTAGTGTTCATTATTATCTTTCTAGGTGTTTGGACTGACATTGTGCTGACATATTTTGGCTTCATTTTGTTTTTTCTTTTTTTTTCCAATTTAAACATTACCTTTATTTGTGTTTTGAAGTTTAAAACCAAGCCAGTTTAAAACTGGCTTGGTAAGACATCCATGGAGAGAGGAGAGAGGCTTTTCTAAGCTAAACATGTTTCCCTTTAAACTCCCAACAGAGTATGTGTCATTTCCAATCTACAATCTCTGCAGTTCTTCCTGTATGTAAGGTTATACCCTGACCACCTGAACTGGGTTCTCAATGTTCTTATACTCTAACTCTACTAACTGCCAAAGGTTCCCTTGATGAAACCCAAAGAACTTTTTTTGTAAGAAATTTAGTGCTTTAACATGCAGAATAATAAAATGAAGATCACATTAGTCCATAATCGGTATAGGTGCCAAAACCAGCAGCGGGGCACAAGGCAAAGGTGTGGCCTTGCAGACGGAGCTCCTGGGTCTCCACTCCCCCCGACAGTGAAGATAGGTCCTTACTCGTTCCCATCCACATACTCTGCTCTCCTGGTCACTCCTCTCGGGACCTTTCCACACTACGGTGATCTCATGCAGAGCTCAGACATTCTGTCTCCCTCATCACAGACACATGGACACAAGCTGACCGCTGTCAGAAACAGTCCTCTACTTTCTATTTGGACTTCCCAGAATTCGACTTGCGGGGTCCCCTTCTTTCCACTCAGGTGGATATTCCCTCTAGGCCTAATCCAGATGTACTTGTTCGGGGACCAGGTATAGAGGGCCTGGCCAGGATCCCTAACTGTCTATGAGGAGTATGGCGAAAAGATGAAATAAGAGAGACAAATTTAGTAATGTCTGATAGGGTGCTGGGAGGTCAGTACCTCAGGATGAGCAGAGGCCAAGAACTCTTAAATGATTCTATTTTGATGGTTTTACAGACATTAGAAGAAGCAGGCTGGTGTGATCTGGTCCAGCGTCATTGGGAGATAACCTTTTAAAAAGTTCTGCATGCTGTCTGATACCACAAATACATGAATGATACATTTTGGGTCCAGGCCCAAGTCTGGAACCAAGATGGCCCTCATAATGTTATCCAAGGTCCATTATCCAAGGTCCATTATCCAAGATGGCCCTCATAATGTTATCCAAGGTCCAAGCTATCCAAGGTCCATTTCCAGCCTCAGAAAGTTAGACTGAAAATGTACCATTTTTGGAAATTTCTTCATGAAAATCCTTTATGTCAACATCCTAAGATGATGAATTTTCATATGGACTGTTTTCACAGTCCACAGCCAACAACTTTAATCCTAAATGGCCTTAGAGCACCATGGCTGCATACACTTGAATTTAACTTTAGAACAAATATAAGGCAGACTGACGATTATACTATCTCTCCTGTTTTGGGGACTGCCCAGATCCTGGATTGACTCCATCCATTGCTTTTAAACTCTTCGTCTTTGCAGAAGCAAAGAAAGGCCAGGTTTGGCATAGATGGGAACCACTATGACTTCCACACACAGCATTACCCTTGGAAAAGCTCATTCTTTTTTTCAGTGGTGAACTGAAGCTAATCAGCTTTTGCTGTATTTGGCTGTCACAGCCAGAGGGGATTTCATTTCATTTCATCTTCACAAGAGTCTTATCAATTCAATATTTATTCTTAAACTTATTCATCAACTTATCAAATATTTCTTCACTCATTATTTAACTCATCTATTATTTATTAAAAATTTATGGGGGCCAGGGACATAGCTCAGTGACACAGTGCCTGCCTGGCAAGCACAAGGTCCTGAGTTCAATTCCTGGTACAAAGAAAAAAAAAAGAATTTATATCCTAGTTACTAAGGTTAAAGTAATAAGCAAATGAATATGATTCCTACAGTTCAGCTTTTACAATCTAGTGACAACAGCCAATCTAAAACAGCTGATTTAGGAAAAACTAAAATAACTAAAATTGTGGTCACATCTATGAAGGGAAAGTGGGATTGCTTTTAGAGCTTGAAATGTTGACTTGACTCAGTTGTGGAGGCCCTGAAAAATGGCCTTAATAAGACACCAAGATACAAATCTAATATTTGAAGGAGTAAATTAATTTAACTAGGTATAGGCGCAGAGATTAGTGTACGTGGTAAAAAGTCCATGTGTAGGCAAAGTGGCAAAGCATGACATGTATGAGAAATATGTAAGAGGTCCACCCATGTAAAGCATGTTCAGCAAGTGACGTGGTCCTGCAGGGTGAGCGTGTGAGTTGGATGGTGGGTAGAAGGCTTGAAGACCTAGTGCAGGGTCATATTATGAAAGATATATGAATCATTAAAATATTTTAGACAAGGAAGTTGTATTTCAGTAGTACAATTTTAAAAACTGAATAGAGGTCTAAGGCAAAAAGCAGTACAAACTGAGTTGTGAGGCTGCTGAACAATTAGATGAAGTAGTAGTAATCATAGCAGCAATAATCACATGATCATCAATTAATGGAGAGTCTGAAGACTATACCATGTTCTTCAAATGTATCAACACACTAAATTTTCAAAGTAGTGAGGAAGGTACCATTATCTCCCTTTTATAGATGAGAAAAACATGGAAGCTGCTGAATTAGGGTAAGGACAGAGGAGACAGCACACACTGAGTAGATTAGAAATAAAAGTGAGAAAATAAAAGAAAATAATTGGAAGACAGGTAAATCGATAACTCTTACGTATCTGGCATAAGCAGTTGTACTCTGAGGATTCCCTTTATTAAAATGGGGGAAACTAGAGCAAAAGCAGATTCATCTTTAATTTAACATTGGCAATTGTTAAATTAATGCCTCCATTTTGCTTTTTTTTTTTGTCTTTTTCCATTTTGTCGGTACCAGGGATCGAACTCACGACTACCTGCTTGCAAGGCAGGTGCTTATGCCGCTGAGCTAGATCCCCAGCCCCCTATTATGCTTTCAATGATAAAAAAGAGACAGAAAGTTACTTAGAACCATTTTCTGGTACTAGTTGCAGATTATGTTCATGAGGAGAATTCTGAGTTTCTAGTAACCTTCTGGATTTCTAGTAACCTTCATTATATTGCACTAAGTGCTCAGGTTATTAATTTTCCACATATGTCATTTAATCAGGGTTTGGTGGCAGTAAAAGGAAATAAACTCCAAAAGTTATACAGAAAGAGATCGCAAGAGGGAATTCAAGTAGTTAAGGTTAGCATAGTTAATCATTAGGAAGCATAATTACAATTAAAGTAATAAGTTCTGTACGGAAAACTGTCTACTACCTTATTCACAAACTAGTGGCATCCAATTTTAGTGAACCAAAAAAAAAAAAAACAATGAAGGCATTTAAATGATGTAAAAATACCAAACTTTAGGTATTCTGACACTTTATAATAATACTAAAGACTGAATTCAAGGAAGAAGTGTTAAAACAAAGAGTGAGGAAAAATTAAGATAAAATATCAGATGGAAAAATTACTAACCTAAAAATAGACATCTTAAATTGCAGATTAAGAAGTAGAACATGGCAGAAATTCTGAGGATTTTTAAAAAAATACTTTTAGGTATTTTGGTGTTGAGAGTTCTTTATCTTTTGAGACAGGGTCTTATTATGTAGACGAGGCTGGCCTTGAATTTACGGTGATCCTTCTGCCTCAGCCTCCCAAATGCTGGGATTACAGACATTCACCACCATGCACAGTCTATTTGGTTGTAAATGATTAGTAATTATATATTCTAAGGATAAGAGAATTTTTAAAAATTAGTAGTATAATAGATAATGCTTAGTTGAATTGAAAAGGATGTTTAAAGTATGCTATTATACAAAAGTATTGACTTCATTGACAAGTTAGAAAAGTATTCTATTGGCAAATTAGAAGTAGGAAAGTTGAAGTATTTATTTTTGGCATAAAGTACTAAGAAAGAAGAGTGAGAACTAATAAATATCCATTGTGAACATTTATGAGGATTCCTCAAAAAAGAAGAAGCAAGTAGAAGATGATTATTTTAATGAACCACAGTTTTCAGGAATCTAAGGTTTGTGCTTTAGTATTGTTTTATGAAGAAAGGGAAAAACCCAAGACCCTAAAATTGTCCTATTTAATTGTAATTCTTAAAATTGTTATTTTTAGAACAATGTTATTGCATAATATGAATCCTCTGTTATGCCTTCCTGGTGTATTCAACAAGAAACTTATTTCTTGGAAAATGTAAAAATCTGCTCTCATTTTTAGCAATAATAATATATATATATTTATCCTAAAACACATTTCCAAGTAAGTATAATTAGGAGTTGATAAAATGATTGAACAATGTTTGAAGTGATGTTTAAACTTAAAAAAGAAAATAATAAATATTATTTTTATAGTAAATATAGAATATCACAAATTGGTATATGCTTTTTTAGACTTTTTAAAGGATGTTCGTTTATCTTCAGTTTTAATAGAACTGAATTTGTTTATAAAATCAGAGGAACTCGTGATACACTGAGTTCGTGTGAAGCACAGTATTATACATGGTAAAATATATACAGATAGATGCATACATGTATGTGCATGTGTTGCCCATGAGATATTCACTGAATAGAACTGTATTAACTACTTGAAGAGTTTGGTTGCAAATGGAAAGTCTGAACACTTCTGGTAGCTGTGCAAATAAGATCCTAAAAGACTTGGTCAAATATTCTGTTTTACAGACATTCCATTCAGTGCTATGCCAGTGAATGCCTTTTATAATGGCTGCATGGAAGTGAACGTCAATGGTGTACAACTGGATCTGGACGAAGCTGTTTCTAAGCATAATGATATTAGAGCTCACTCATGTCCATCAGTTTGGAATAACACAGAAAGTTCTTAAGGCATCTTTTTAAATCTGCTGACAGTATTTCTTTTCAGAGTGTGATTATACCTATGTTTCTGTAACAGTTGGAAGGGTTTATCTACGGTGTGAAGTCCTTGGTTATTTTGTGGTACTTTAAGCTTCTTGGAATTTTAAGAAGTTTTTATCAAGAAAAATAATTCTGCTGTAATATTAACAAATTTTTACTTTTGTTGCCATATAGAAATTACATAAGGAATCAAAAATTTTAAATATTAATTTTTTGCTACCAAATGAAATAGCTTTAGATTTTATTTGAAAATGTACATTTTAATTTCGCCGTCACTGGACTAGTATTTTAAATATCTATTTTTCTCAGAAGGCAAATCAATAAAATCAAACAAAAACTCATGTGATTAAATATTATTGATCATAGGCAGATTTTTTAATTGTTATTGTTGATACCAGTCTTGTGATAAGGCAGAAGAGATGGTGGCTTATTGAATGTGAGTTGAGTGGAAGATCTTAATGCTTTATTCCAAAATAAATTGTAAGGGGAAACAACTTTGGCTATGGCTTTCTCTTACATGGCTTCATCTTTCAACCAGCATCTTCAATGAATTAGAAAATAAAAGGGAAATGTTGCCTTGAGAGCAGCACATGAATCTTGCTTCTTGGGAACTAGATCTATGACGATGAGATACTCCATTATTTTGGAATGGGTGTGGAAATCAGGGTTGGGCACATTCCTTAAATTTGGTTGTACAGGTCTCACAGGCTCTGGATTAGAAAAGGCAGCAGTATTTAGTGGTAGAAAGGAGAATAAGCAAATGTGGTTTGCAGTTTTCCTTCAGTTCCTATTTTAATTACTGAGATAAGTCACTTGAATATAATTTGTTGAGGAACAAAAGAATCTGTGAAAGCTAGAACAGATTTTTAACAGGAAGATAACCACAGACAGACATAGTGAAATACTATGCTTTATAGTCAAAGATGGAAGGTAAGATTGTGACATACTTGTTAGCAATGCAGTTGAAATGGCAGTTTTTTTCACTCCTGAACTACCATTCATGACAAGTGTGTATCAGATGATTCACTGATCTTTTAGAAAATAAACTTTTTTCACTACAGATATTTTAAATCACATATAATAAATTGTTGTATATTTTAACAACTTGTGTGGGTATTATCTGTATTATATAAGAATAATGTCTTTGCTCTAACAAAACATGAGGTTACATACCCTATTTTAACTTTAGTTAACACAGTAGTTCTTTAATTGACAGACAGGTAAAGCTCAAATATTTGCTGCCTGCTTATGATTGGTTGTGGAATAGACCTGATAAAAAGATGAAAAGCAAAAATTATGCTACATCATTTTACTGGCTTGATGGAATTTTTCTCTACATTGCTACCACGTACTATGGATGATGAATACTAGCAAATGACTATTGATAATTAGGTTGATACAGAAGAAAAGCTAGAAAGGCTAAAAACGAGGGACATGTGAGAAAATTGCAGAAAGAGCAGAAGAAAGGCACAAATTAATTTCCTCTGCTTTGGGTTTCTGGAATAGTAACTGGCCTAACTCCTTTTAGATCCTATGAACTTGAAGATTTTTATTTTCTGAACTGCTTGCTAGGACAAGTCTTCTGCAAAGATAATCTTACTTGCAAAGCAAATAAATAGTAAAATAAAATCTGTGATTTACTAAGGCTGATCCCAGTAAATTCTTCGTCCTGCTGAAGTTTCAAACTCTGGCATCTGAAATCTGATCCTCTGGCTTAAGCGAAATGGTAAAATGAACCAATGTTACTTGACATAGTTAAGAGTCTAGCATTATTATCTGGAGTTCTAAATATAGAATGTGTCTAAGTTTGAAACTTACGCTATTTCTATATTGTTACTACTTGTCCCAGTACTTAGTAACTGATGATGTTGACTGGCATTCACAGTGCAATACATCCAACAACTTCTTGGATAGTACTCTAACTTTTTGTGTAATTGTATCATTGAATCTCAGTGTGATAATATTATTACTTCATTGATTTTTTTTGATACCAGGAATTGAACTCAGGACCTTCCACTTGCCTGGCAGGCACTTATGCTGCTGAGCTATATCCTTGGCCCACGTTAGTGGTTTTAAAGGTGAATTTAATCAAATTATGCAGATGTCAGCATTGACTCTGACTCATGTAATTATGTGAGTTTTATAGGCTGGACGCTATCCTGGGAAAACAATGGAAAAAATGCCCTAGTCCTTCTGTCTATGTGATCACAATTTAGGAGACAGCAGAAACATAGACAAGTAACTCAGATAAGAACCTGAGATTTTTAAGGGTATAATAGAGAATTACACATTTTCAGAGAATTCTGGAAAGAGAAAAATAAATTCCAAACAGAAGCTTATTGAGATGTTGTTTGAAACCGGGACCAAAAAGATAAATGATAGCTTAGTTCCCCTACTTTTATTCCTGTCCTTTCAGCAGTGCTTTGAGTTCATCTTCTTACACAGATAACTATATAATATATTCATAAAAAAATTTCCCTTCATTTCCAATTGATTTTGTTGGTGGAATGGGAATTGAACCCAGGGTCTTTACCTTGAACTAGATCATTGGTTGTTTTTCATGTGTTACCTTGAGACAGGGCTTTGCAATTTCCTACAGTAGGTTCAATTTTATAATCTTGCCTCAGACTCCTGAGTATCTGTGATTATAGATCAGACCACGTGCCACCACACCTATCTTAATTTTGTATTTTCAGGGAAAAAAATGCCACAATTAGATTTATGTAAGCATCATGGTCAGATCTGATCAACCTGTACTTCATGAGTGCGAGGATTATAGGACTCTACCACCATTTCTGGCTTCCAAATGATTTTGTAGGAGGTCCAAGCAATTAATGCTGGCTTTCAAGGAGATTCATTAATACACTAGTAGATCTTTACACATGCTGCAGCTTCCTGAAGCAGAAGTTTCTCCTGAAATATCAAAGTTACTAACCACAGATGCAATTTCTCTTATCCTATGCCTCCCCCTCACGCTTCCTGAGTCCTATGCACATGTGTGTGTGTGTGTGTGTGTGTGTGTGTGTATACAGAAAGCAAAACAGAGTGAGAAATAGATAGATGAAAGAAGGATAAAGAAGAGTTGTGTGTATTTGTATACATACAAAATCAGGACGAGAGGAAAAACAGAAAAGAAAACAACAAAACACAAGAAAGACAGAAGAACAAGAGATGAAGCAATCCCAAAAGGTCCTTGGAAGGAGCGTGCTGACGTTGCACTTTCAGTAAAATCAACCATTAAAATGATGCCATAGCTGCTTTCCTTAGTACGTGCTCATTATTTCCTTAAAAGGAGTTATCTCAATTTTAAACCTCTTGTGATTTTTGATAGTTTAAAATAGTACAATTACTATTATAGAGGCTTTATTTTTTCTGTTTCTTCTTGAAAGCACTAAATGTTTTTAAAACCCGCCCAGATGTAACATTTTGGTGGTCTTGAAAGTTTGTGTTAAATGTATACCCAGCTCAAAATACCAGATTTCATGGAGTTTTTTTTTTTTTTTTCCTCAAGTCAAGGCAATTCCAGCTGCTCTCACATTACCTGGTATCCAAACTCTGATGTTTAAAATACTCTGGAAACATTCAAAGAGACTCTGGATCTGCAACTTTTAAGCACTCATGTTTTTTCATTCATTAGCTCATTCATAAAAGCTCTGTGCACAAAGCATAGCATTCAATACTGTTTACCTCCTTCCCTACTTCTTACTGTCTATGAATGAGCTTTGAGTTTTAATGGCCTTGATTACCAGAAAGCTACAAGCATAATAACGTGGATTCTTTCTGGAGTGATTTTAGGAACTATGCAACTAAATGCCATTGAATGAAGACTTGTGAGAACACATCATTACTTTCTGTCCTTGAGGCTGAACTTTCTAAGATATGAAATGAAGAACAATCATTTAAATTATTAGATTTTAGTCTCTTACTTGCTTCATAATCATCACAATTCTCCACCTCAACTTTCTAATACAGAGTGCAATCATCTTAAGGAGCAATAACAGAGAAGGTAATGATAATTTATTCAAAAATTATTTGAGGATCATATACAAAGTACTACATACTACACAGTTT
Organism: Cavia porcellus; assembly: GCF_034190915.1. Taxonomy (NCBI): domain Eukaryota; kingdom Metazoa; phylum Chordata; class Mammalia; order Rodentia; family Caviidae; genus Cavia; species Cavia porcellus. The sequence continues at coordinate 36,485,899 of NW_026947498.1, read as the reverse complement.
TGGGCCCTTGAGCTACATGTCGGAATACAGCATAGAGCATAAAATTTCCATGGAGACAGAAGGCACCCTGCAAGGCAAAAAAGTGTCTTCAATGACTTCTCTTAAATTATGTGTTGATAGATGTGTCAGTCAACTTTCGGTCATTGTGAACACATATCTAATATACATAGTATATAAAGAGGGAAGATTCATTTTGAGTCAGAGTTTCAGATATTTTAGTGCATGATCAATTGACTTCATTGCTTTTGAGTCTGCAACATGTTAGAACATTATGGTGGGGGGCAGTATGTCCTGTAGTAAAACTGTTCACTTTATGGCAGCCAGGAAACAAATAAAAGAGAAAGCACCGAGGTCTCACGTCTCCTTCAAGGGAATGACACTAAAGAACTGAATTTTACCTACAAGGTCCCACCTCCTAAAGGTTTCCACTCCCTAATAGTGCCACTGATGTGTGACCACACCTCCAGCACATGGTTTTGGAGAGACATTTAAGATCCAAAAAATAACAGTAAACATTAATCAGCAATTTACATAACAGATTCTAGGACAATTTTTACCGGTGGTATTCTGTTTTTTAAAGTATTCGGTTAGCATGGAATTTAGATAAAAACCTTATCAGCAGGACCAGTTGATATCACTTGAATGTAATCTCATAATCAACTAGACAGGAAATCAGCAAGGATATATCAGAGCTGAACCAAACCTGGGAACAAAAAGAACAAAAGGAAGGCCCTGCCTCCAAGGAAGAGAACGATCTGTTCACCACCACCCTGCACTGTTCTACCACTCTACGAATCCAAATGCCTAGTCCAATCCATTACTCCAAGGGACTGGCAGCCAATGCAGGAAGCATCAAGATGCAGCAGTGGGCTGATTAGGAAGTACACAGGAAAATGTCAAGAGGAAAGAACAGAACACAATCTCAGGGCTACAATCTACACAGAACAAGTTCAGGAGACACAGAAGTGGTAAAAATTAGAGATCACACACCTAAAATTTCTGAAAAGATAACTGAAGTAAACAAGCAGCTTAGTACTGTTTGGTTAATTTCGCGTGCCTGTGTCTGGTGATCTGGACAGTTATTTTGAATATAACAAGAAGCATCATGGTACCGATTGTTAATTTCCTATTATTTTATTTTGAAATTCTGTAACAGTTTCATTGTTTTGTTTGGTTTTATTTTATTATATGTGATGGTTTGGGTAGCTATTTTGAGGATAACAAGATATAGTAAGGTAGCCATTGTTGATTTCCTAGTATCATGTTTTGGAGTCCTGTATCACTTTCATTGTTTTGCTTTGATTGACTTTTTTCTGTTTTATTTTGTTAGGTGTTATTATCTTTAAAATAAAATTCAAAAAAAAAGAAGAAATCTCATAAATTCTATGTGGCTTTTTACCTTGTGCATTTGAGGCAACTCTGTATGGCTGTACCATTAAACTTTATCTCCTGCTATTAATATTATTAATGTTTTACAACCTGATTTGAAAAGTGATATCTCAAATTTTATTTGCATTTTAATACCAATTAGTTTGAGAAGTTCTGTATGTAGTTGTTTTGGAATTTAGAATTGTTTTATTTCAAGAGAAGAATTTACTTGTTTATTGCACACTTTGTTAATGGGTGGTTTGTTTTATTGAAATGTAATAGTGTGTTGTACATCATAAATATCAAGTACCTATTATTTCTCTTATTTGCCACCATTTCACTGAATTTTGGCAGATTTCTTTGGTTGCTTTCTATTTTACAATCTTAAAATGACTGTTGGCTTGAGAAACTAATCTCTGGAATGAATCTATAAAACTATGAAATTAATCTTAAATAGATATATATTTATACATGATAGGTATAGAGGAAAGGAGTAAAAGTGTCTATGCTTAACTAGCTTTTCTAAAAAGTCATTTAACAGAAGAAATAGATTTTGACTTGCTTGTAAATTATGTGAGGAGGAAGATAGGTAACCTAGGAAATAATTAGCTAGCATAATTCATTTAGATGTATTTCCTTTGAAAGTATTAAAATGTCTTTATTGCTTCCTGAAAGAATTACTTTAAAGCATTGATATATTGGAGTTCTTTTATATAATTTTCAGATAGCACTGTTCTTTTTATTAAGCACAAATATAAAATCTATTGGATGCCAATAGAATGGAAGATTATGTCAAAATTAAGTAGAAAAATCAGCTTTAATTAATAAAATGGTATTTAGGAAAGCTCCTGTTATCTATTTTATTATTACTTACATGTAGTTTGATTGATTAAAAACTGGAAGGTGTCAGATCATTAGATCTAGAAATATATTTTCCCAACACTGTAAAGTGAGGAAAAAAGTGTGTATTTCACAGTGATTCTGGAGATCCCCTCTTGCGTGTATTCAGGAGACTACTGAATAATACTTCAAGTTGAAGAAATATTTATTTCTATTAATTGAAAAATACAACATATACTATGTAAATTTTACTTTAGGATTGAGAATCTTAAAATACTGGTTATGCAAGTTGTACTAGTATTAAATTGGGTAGATGCTTTTTATTTTCATTTTTAATGTCTGTGATGCTCTTAGGTATCAGATTGACAGGATGAAGAGACACTGAGATGGCTGAAAAAGCGCTGCTTCTGAGTGTATCTGGGAAAGTGTTTCCAGGAAAGTCCAAAAAAGAAGTCAGCCCGCCTTGTATGTGTGGATACCATTGTGTCAAGTCAGAGCTCAGAGAACTCTGACAAAAAAGCAGGAAAAAGGACAATTTTCTTGCTCCCTTCTAGAGTTAGGACACCATCCTCTTACCCTTGGATAACAGAACTTTACAGTCTATGGTTTTCAGCCTCTGGAACTTAACCAGTGACCCTTTAGGTTCTCAGGCCTTTGGTATAGGACTGAAACTTGGTTCCCAGCCTGCAGATGACCACCAGTGAGACGTTTCAGTCTCCATAATTGCTAAGCTATTTCCTCAATAAATCCTTACCTGTCTGTCTGTCTGTCATCTATCTATCTATCTCCTTGGTTCGTCTCTGGATAATAGTACTGACAAGTAAAATGACTCAGTTTTAAAGCATTTCACATAAACTTTCCACTTATGCTTCCAATTTAGTACATACAGAAAATGCTCCACAATTAAGAACAAATGTGAGATATTGATACAGGACCCCAATTCTTTTTTCCTCTTTTCCTCTCTGAAAAAAATTTTCATATTGTTAAAAAGTAAACCCTCATTACAGAGAAAATGTGTTACTCCTATAATTATGTCCATTACAGAAGCAGACTAAATGCTTTAGTTTATATTCGACCTTTCTGGACAGTTCCCAAATTCTTTACAATCCTTTCCCCCCACCTACAGTATCTTCATCCATCATCTCTAATTTTCAGGCGCGTTACTTTGTGGTCCTTTTCAGGCGCCATTTAATCTGCTTATCTTCCTTGTTCAGCTTTTGCTCGTTGTTAAGGTGGCCTTCTCCACTTTTATTCAGATTTTCTGAGTTTGTTCATCCATTCTCCTCTGTAGCACTTGACTATATTTGTATATAATCCCATAAATACTGATTATATGTCTGGCAATTTTAAATGAAATACTGGATATTGTCTACATCCCTGTTGGTGTTTAGTAAGCAACACTTGTTTGTTGAATAGATAACTTCTATTGTTTATACACATTTGGCTTTACTTCACTATGTTGGTTGAAAACACTTAAGTATAGGAAAATACCTATTATACTTTTGGAAAGTCTACCTGTTTAGACATTCTCTGCTTAGTTACATACCAATGATTTCATGGATACTTAAAAAAATCTTGGCTCATTAAAATCCGTGAAGAACCTGTGAAGACCAGAAGAAAAAGAAGAATAAGGAAAAAGAGAATGAGACTTATGAGTTTTAATGAAAAGTTTTTTAGTATCAAGTACAATGTGCTTTTATATCATGTCTTCTAAAAGAAATAATAGCTCAACAACAAAATATTTTGAAGCTGAGTAGGTATAGTATAGTATTAGCAGTATATAAAGAGAAACATGGAAGGTTTTACATTTGTGTTCAGTCCATTAAAAAAATGAGACTTAGCTATCCCTACTTAAAACCCAAAGAGGTGATTTAGGGAAAAAGATACTGCACTCTAAAGAGATATCATTCTATAAGAAAAATACTGGCATGCAACAATGTACCTTATTTTTCTTCTTATAATTTCATGTCCCAAACAAAACAGATGACTCATATTAGTGTAGAACATCCCACATCCACTAACATGCCAGAACTGTCTCAAAGGAAATCCTCAACTTTTATATCAACCTGGATATGTCATCATTTTTCAAATACTCTTGAAAAAGGAGTGTTTCATAATTACTTTGACATTCTTGGGAATAATGAAATGAATTCTATTCAGCCATAAAGAAACAATGTTTACATTTAACAGACCTGTTTTCTTCCCCTTGAAAGCTTAAAAGCTTAGTATCCAACTACATTCTTGCTTTTGCACATTTTGTATTTTTTCCTGCAATACTGCTTTTTCTCCGTCTTTGAAGATAAGTTTGTATTTCAGCTCTAATTTTGTTTTATGTCAGAAAGTAAAACCAGAACCATAACACATGCTCATTTTCCTCGAGCACCCTATTTTCTACATTTCTATTGTCTCACACTAGCCTTGCCTTTTGGTCTCTCACTTTTGTTTATGGCAGTTTTTAATTGAGGCAAAATTCTTACAACAAAATTTTAGACATTTAAGTCATTGGATCACAGTACATTCATAATGTGTTCACTAATCCCTTTATTTTTCCTCTAATTGACTGCCTGTATTAGTGTTCTACAGAGACATACAATCGATAATAAATTTATTATGGGAATTATTATGGGAAATTGTTCACAATTTCTAAAGGAGCCAAAACTTTCTGTGATAAGTTGTCTCCAAACTGGAAAATCACGGAGCTAGGGCATAATTCAGTCTGAGTTTGTAATTCACCCTGAGAATGAATAGAACAGGTATTATAATTTCCAGGTTGAGGCAAAAGGCTAAGAACCTAGGGAGGGCAGGAGTGGTCACCATACAAGTTCTGGAGTCCAAAAGTTAGAGACTTTGGAGTCCTAAAGAGAACAGAAGATGGTGTCACAGGTGCAGGTGACAGAGCGAATTCCTCTTCCTCTGTCTTTTGGATCTTTGGATCCCCAGTGAAATGGGTTCTGCTGTCCACAACAGTGAGAGAGGACTTTCTTTGTTCAGTGTACCAATTAAGATGCTAATGTTAAGGTCTGCCAGAAATTACCAACTCTGTATATCCCTTTACCCAGTGTAGTTGGTTATAAAATTAACCAACTTCTTTTTGTTTTTATTTATTTATTTTTATTTTAGAGAGAACAAAGCAAAACAATAAAGCTAATCAAACAGCAATTAAAGCAATACAGGACTTCAAAACAAGATATTAGGAAATCAATAATGACTACCGTAATGCCTCTTGTTATCTTCACAACTGCTACCCATTCCATCAGACATAATAAAATCCAACAAAACAGAACAAAATAATGCCAATCAAAACCGAATATTGAGTAAAACAATAAAATGGAACAAAACAAAACAGAACAATATTGGATTTCAAAAACAAGACAGAAGGAAATCATCAATATTGCAATGTTGCATATTGTAATCTTTTTAATAGATGCTCAGACCACCAGCCTTAGGCCTGCAAAGTCAATCAAATAATACAAGCGTTAAGTTGCCTTTGTACCTCAGTTGCTATCAGCTTAGCCTGCCCTTTAATTCAGCAGGTTGCTTACAGGTGGTGGGGGCTGTCCTTGTCTCCCTGTCTGCATAGTGCTTGTCTCACAGAAAGAGCGAATTGGCTTTTTGTTACTCCTCCCAGACCCAGCACGGCTCCCAACTTCTTTTCTTATAAATTCAACAAACTCATATTATTTCTTTATGACTGAATCCAAAGATGGCTGAAATCACCTCATAACAGAGAATTGATTTGTTTTCTTAAGTAATTTTCTTAAAATTCTTTCCTCATCTTCTTCCTCCCTCCTCCTCCCTTTCTTGCATCCCTTGATTCCTTCCTTTTGCAAAATATCTGTCTCCCTGTTTCTTAAAATCTATTTTTTATTTTATTCTTTAATATTTATTTTTATGTAAAAGAAACCATACACTGTTTATGCTTATGTGTCTGATTTGTTTCACTTAACATTATGGTTTTAAAGAGCATTCACTTGTGGCACTTTGTTATAGTAGCCTAGGAGATGAGTACACAACCCTATCTTTTCATCAAAGAAGCAGCAGACCAAAAAAAAGTTCTCTTTCAAATTGTTCACAATTTCTTAAATGCTTCATTTCAACTTCTATAAGTAAAGGCATCTTTTGATCATTACGTAGCACAGTACTCAGGTCCATATTAAAGGGCTCCATCTTTGCTTAACTTATCTCTAGTAAGTATCCCTATTTGAATAAAAAAAGATTGTTTCCATTCTTTTCCCTCCTTAAGACAACACAGTGTATCTCTGAAGCTGTCCGGTGTTCCTTCCTTAGTGATACCCCTCACTGTTTCCACAAGTGTTGAAGATTCAGGAGATTTTCCGTTTGTAGTTTGACCATTAGGAACTGTCCATGACATTCCTGATAATGCAAAACTGAGGTGAATAAATTAAACTTTTATGGGGCTGGCTGGTAATTAAATAATTTGTGGACTGGTCTTAATTGTGGTTTAACTTCCTTGAATAATTAAGTTCTTTAAGAATCACAAACTTCAGGTAGATTTTCTACTTGTTAAGTCTATTTACTGAATATGTTTTGTTTGCTATATTACACTCTCATGACCAAAATAAAAGTATTTATCTAATCTTCAGACTAGATTATTTTTGTCTCTACTCAGAGACAAAATTAGAGAATTACTTTTCTATTAATTAATTGATTGTTTTTTTCATTAAGATGAAGGTAGTTACTTACTAGGTCATGTTTTCTTTTGGTCCCTATTTTCCCTCATACATACTGTATATTAATGTCTACTAAATCAGAACAAAGTAATCAGAACAAAATTTCTCTATGCAAAACTAGTATAAACACATGAACATGCTGTAGAAAGTTACTATGTTAAATGGAAATTATCGAATTAGTGACAATGTAAAACCAATGATTCATATTTTTATTTACATTAATGCTGACTTCATATCTGCTGATAATTTTATAACTTTTATATCATAAGTCATTTGTGGTTCATCTTCAATGGAGAAGAGAATAAAGGAATATGTTAGGACTTTGCCTCTGAAGTTGGTTGATAAATTTGGATTTTACATTCCGAGGTAATGTGTTGGAAAATATTTCTTGAAATTTTTGAATGATCACGCTTCTCGCATTATTAATTAAGAGCAAAATTTCATCAGCTTCTCAAGGTGAGGGAGACATTAGTAGAACTGCACTTGTCTGTAGTTCTTGCTACATTTAAATTTTAGAAATGTTTTATTCCTGGAAAAAGATTTAAAGGTTTTACAAGAATATGAATTTTTATATTTAAATCCAGAATCTATTTATCAAAGTGAGTTTTTAATTTTCATGTTCTGATCTTGAAAGAAAAATTTTAACTTATAAGACATAAATCCATTAAAATAGTCTTATTATGATCATGACTAATTAATTTCTCTTTCAATATTAAAGGTGCTATTGAAGACTAAGTATAATAAAATTGGACCTAACTTTGATTTTTTTCTATCAAAAGTAGTTAAAAATGATCCAGCCCCCCCCTCCAAAAAAGTGATGCTGTGTGTTTACACTTCAAATTTAAACTGCTCTAATTTTCCCTACATATGTATTTATATTTATTCATTCATGTACATAGATTATTTAGATAATAAAGGTTCTCCAGCTATAGTATATTATTTTAACTGCAATTTGTGAATTTTGAAAGTAATTTTATAAAGAAAACAACTTCGAACATCAGTAGACCTTTTATATGAGATGTCAAAAATATTAAACAGTTCTGAAACTGGAAATCTTATTTGTGATCTTAGCAGCTAGCTTGATTTGATTCTGATGTCAAACATGCACTATCTGAGCCCATAATAAATAAGTGCTTGGTCTGATATCTGTGACATTAAATTACTACTGGTATCTTTTGCTAGGCTTTGACAGTTACAATCAAGGACTGAAACTAAGCATATTTCTTTTACCATGGTGCCTTGCATAGTTTCAAATAAGCTGGTATGTGGCTACTTTACCACATGGTGGCAGTACACGAATGCCTTATAACTGCTGGCACACTGAAAAGATCTTAACACTGTGTAACAACACAAATTATTCTCTTAAACATGAAAGTGAAAGTGATAACATTTAGTACTTTTATTTCATGGAACCTTATCTAAATTACAAATATTGCCAATTTACAGTCATTATATTGTGATTTCCTTTCCACCATAGAATGATAAAGTTGTTAGAATTCAGTGAAAGCAGATACATGCTAATGACATTGTTTGCTTTTATTTTTTAGTGGAAAGAATAATTAGGCATTTATATTCGAGGAAGAATATTAGCATTGGAAGTTTACTAATACATAACTCTTGTGAAACTCATTCCTAGAATATAGTTTTCCTCTGTTATTAATTCTTGTGACACCTCTCAATGATAACATATCAAAAAACTATCAATTTAATGATGGAAAAATTATTTAATTATTAAAATTTTAGGAGAGGTGGAAAACAGTCAAAGTTATCTTTTAGTAAAAAGTGAAAGATTTACATGCTCTGAAAAGAAACCAGACTATGAAAGTTATCTTTTAGAAGGTACAACTTTGAGCTTAATCTTTGTACCCCTTTCAATTAAATAGAAATGAAATCAGTAGATAGAAGCATATTTTAAAATACAAATGAGAAAACAAAGTAAATAAGGTGAATTTTATTATTTATATTAAAGTTAAGTTTCATTCTATTTACTCAAAATTAAGGGTAAAAAAGAAAAACCTCATTCTTATTATTCATGCTGTTCTTCTGGACAACTTCTTTCTGTTTTTTAAAATTTTTTTATTTAAAGAGAAAAAAAGAAAAAACAAAACAGAAAAAGGGTAGAAATAATGCATAATTTCAAAAAAAAGTAAGAAATCACTAGTTGATAAATTACATATTGTCTTCTTAGAAACAGTTGTTCAAGTTACAAAAGTAAATCTCACAAAGTGGACATTCAAATAGTTGAGACTGCAAACAGTTCAGTTCAACAATCCAACAGAAACTTAGTAATATGGTTATCAATCCTACACACTAAAACATACAGCAGTTATATCCTTTAGAGCACTTTATTTTCCTCTCTTCTTTCTTTTTAAACAATAACTTTGTTAGCTTACTTTTTCGAAAAACTTCAGTTTTTTCTACCTATGGTAAATAATCTCATTGTCTATAAGTTCATTCAATTGGGAAAACATTTCTGCCAGTTCATTTGAGTTACCCTTTGAATAACAGAAACTTCTGCATATTTGGTGTACATTACTTTTCTCTTCTTCAATGTTTTTGTTTACCTCAAAGATCAATGAATGGAGTTCTGTATTCTGATTCCCATTCATTGTTCAGCCCCTACTTGACATTAGGTGTTTCCTGAGCCTCACTGGAGTGTCCATCACTGATATGAATTCCTTAAATTCCTTTTAAAAAAATCTTCCAGTGGTGGAAAACTAAGTATAAAACTTAGTACAAAGAGTGCTTTGTAAATACTTATGAGAATGACCATCTATTCATCTGTTTCCCTTTACTAATTTACATGGATGCATAAACTCTACCATATGCACAATCACAGAAGTTGTCAATTAAAAGAAGTCTTGTCCATTCTGACTTCATCTTTGGGTAAGTCTGTTCTCTGCTATTTAGTTTGATCTCTAACATTTTTGTGTGCAGGAAATCAATGATATAGAGAAAGGACCCCAAAACATTTTTTCTATTTTCCCATCCCATTCTTCCACCCACCATATTTTCTCTCCCTTTCCTTTTTCCAAAATTTGGAATTCCAGGTACTCAAAAACAGATGAAAATAACAAAAAGTAAGTGGGGAAGTGCATGATTGTCAAATTAGACAATCTCTGGGGACACAGTAATAAACATCAATCAAATTATTTTGGACTAGATTGCGTGGTTATTATAGGCACATGCAAACTGTATGTAAATAAACTTGTGACCTACTTACATATTGATTTTGGAAGCTATAAGTAACTTCTTAAATGCAGCTCAGCCTATTTGCAATTTCTCCATCCTTAGCATGAAAGATTACCCCTATTAAAAATAACATCAATATTTTCATTTCAATTGCTTTAAATACAGAGCCAAAATAAGCATATGTGAACTGTTGATTCATTCTGTCATCTTCATCTATTTGGCCATGATAATTATGCTATCATAACCAGCTTGAATTTTCTTCTAAAGTCATCCATGTTACCATGATGAATATTTGTTTTTATGGAGCTGGTTGCATTTCCACATCTCCAGGATTGGGTGATTGTGTTTCCTCTCTGGATGAATTAGTGAAGTATATTTGAGATTATATTTCATTAGTTTTATTGCTGCTTGTTAAAGTTTTATTATCCTCTCTGTTTTATATTTCAGGCTGGCAACACTTGCCAGGAGTGCTAAGTGACTTGATATATATGAATCATAACTTTGTGACTTAAGAATACGGTGTCTGCAAATCTAATGGTGCATTGGAAGTGATATTTTATAATGCTATTAAACACACACATTCACAGAATAGCTATCCAGGACTAAGAAACTTTATTTCAAATTTTTCATCCCAGTTGACATATTCAACAATTCTCTTACGTGATACCGAATATGTTTTAAGTAAAAATTCATTCATTCTGAATGATTTTCATTTATTTATATAATTGTTGTCTAGTATCTAGTTATAATTCAATAATGTCTTTAAAGCAATTTAGCACTAAGGCAAACCTGAAGTCACTTCATATTACTTAGGCTGATACATCTTCACTCAGCTGAATAAACAACAGAGTACGTATAATGGATAGTTACACATCACATAATTGAAGTACTGCTAGACCAGTTGAGAAGGAAGTACGTATTTTGCCATAGTCCCTAACCCCATTCCTCTGACCGCATTTTATTGTGGTTTCTTGTTCCATAAATGGAGGTAAAAGTATAGCACTTCCCAAGACACTTACGGTAATTATTAAAATAAATTCAACTATTATTAGAGAAATCATCATTCAAATAAAGTACCTGAAATTAGATTTGTTCTTAAAAGAAGTATCAATTAAAATGTCTCTATTTTTGAAAACACAAATTAGTGTTTCAGTTTTCTGATGCAGAAAATAGCTGCAACCACCTCCAGTAATTTAATCCTTTGAAGAATGGTGCACTTATTAATACTGAGGTGTCACTAAGTACAAAAGTATATCTTGGAATTGGTTTTAATATGCTGCTTTCTTTGTGTCATTTTATTTTATGTGAGATATATAATGATATAAAATATTTGTGAGATATAATATATATGTGAGATATAAAATGATATAAAATATTTGGTTAACTAGACATTCAATTACCAAAGCCCCTAAAGGTCTTGGCTGCTTCAAAAGAGAAAGATGTGTTTTCTGCATTTTCACCTTACAGACCCTGAATACTTCTCATTTACTGGGTCCCATTGTGTCTTCTCAGGGACCAGAAAAACATTCAAGACTTTAGGAGTCTCACAGTCTCTGTGATTTGAAATAACTATGGAGATTTCTATTAAATTTCCCACTGATTCCAGAAGGCCCAGGGATCATAAAAGAGAAGGATCTCTAGACCACCTGAGAATTCTAATTGTTGTCTGAAAGGCCTGGAGTTTGTGAACAAAATAAAACATAGAAAGAGCGAGTTGTTTTGAAATTAATATTTACTTGTGACCAGAAAAAAATGTAATATATACAAACTTACTCTTCTCCATGTTTCCCGCTTTATCTCCTGACCCTGACATCTGAAGAGCATCCTTTCAGTCCTTGTGGCACTTGGCTGTTGCTTTGAACAGATAAATTAAAATAAATGGCAAACAGTTTTTAAAAAATTAAGAAAGGGAAGATATTTATTTTCTGAAGCAAACAAACAAACAACCAGAGAAGCGAGGGAAAGGCATAGACATTGAGGGCCTTAGACAGGAGGCCATTGAGGGCCTCCTTGGGCCAAGGAGACCACTTGGCTCCTGGAGCTGATAGCAGAGGGGAAGATTTTAACAACTGCTGCCACCCTAGAGAGGAATTTCAAAGTAACAGGGCTGGGAAGAATGAATATTTAAATGATTTGTGGTTTTTAAAGTGTACTTCCACTCTGTTGTTATTTGTAAAAGGACGTCTTTAAATGATTTGAATGTTTGCAATTACTTCTGGTTACTGTGTCTTTGACCGCAAGTCTGAGCTGAGACTCGATCACACAGACATGGTTATTATTTGGGTTGCTGTCTATTTATAGGAGACATTAAGTTGCTCTGTGTGGAAACACATGAGGTCGTTTTCTTTATTCCTCGGTGGGTACCATGCCATCTCCCTAACAGTTACAAAGATGGGAATGTGAAAATGTTCTTCTTTATGTCAGTGTTGTAGACTCCCTTGCTTAAAGTCCCCTTTGACGATTTAGGAGACTCATGGAAGAATCAGGAAGACTTTTGGTGAATATGGGAGAAGAGCTTGTAAGAAAACCCTTGGGAGGAGGTTGTGACTCAGTATCTTTGAGCTAAACTTTGCTTCCTGAGAGGCTGAAAACTGATGCTTTGAGATTTCACTGAACTTGTCGTTGATACTTTCTGTGGTCCTGTGTTTTGTATGGAAAGAAGAGAGATCATGGTCAAAATAATAAATAGTTTTAGTTCTTGTGCTTTTCCTAGTAGCAAAAAATGGTGCTAGCAAACTTTTTTTATCTGCCTTCTCATGTTGATATAGCTTTTACATTGGTCTTCATGTTTTTTTGGATGCCAAAAATGATTGAAAATTCAATACATCCAGTACTAAACTCAAGCTTTTTTTCCCTCCTCAAATTTCTCCTCTGAACTCTCTAAGCATTGTTCTCCTCCTTTTACAGGTTGAGAATTTAAAAGTAATCTTTTATTTTCATCTTCACTCTTGTCCAAACTTGCATGAGAAATAACCTCTTCTTTTATGATGTTTCTCAGATGTTTCTTATTGCCAGTGATATAATTTTAAGAGTTTTCTTTCAAGCAGAGAATCCTGCTCTCTTCCTCTCTAATTCTTTTAATAGCAAATCTGAACTCCCTGTCCTAGTGTCTGATTCTTATACCAGCACCCAGGCCTCAATCCTTGTCCCATATGAGCTTAGCAGTTATTGTACTGTATATAGAGTTTATTAAAATTCATTATTTCATTTCCATCTGCCCTACATATGTTATTCTATAAGCCATAAAACTTTCTTTCCTCAATGACTGCCTGATCCTTGACTATCCCTTTGAATGCATACTGAAGTCCTGTGTACAAATGAATTCTGATTACTTGTTGAATTTAATCAAATGAATAAATGTGTGGTTGTACAATGCAGGGTAAGAGATAAAGCTGACAGTTCAGTGAACACAGAGAAGGGAACACAGTCACACTTCTAAAATTTTCCCTTGAAGTTATAATAGAGAGTAAATTAGGCAGAAATGTTATAGGTAGTCAGGCAGGGATAGACCCTCAGAAGTCAGTACAGAAGACGAGAATATATTGCAACTATAGGGGAGACATATTCAATAAAGGCTAGACCTCAATACAAAAGATAAAATGACTACCTCATATACTTCCCCTAGGGATAAACAGCAGTGATTGCTTTTCTGAATAGGTATCTGGCAGCTTGGGTGGAGGGCCAGGAAGAGCCACTGACCCACCCCCTCCAGGAAAAGTCCCTGTTCCATACCATGTACACTTACTATGTGACTTGCTTCCCCATTTAATCAATATTAGCTAAGCAGTTATACCCATAATCTTACTGGTTCGCCATTGTTTTGTCCCACCTCACGCTGCCTTGTGATTTCCTATCAGATCAACATTACCTAAGCAACTATACTAATAGTGTTAATAGTTGATTATAGTTTTTCCCACATTAGACCCACTGCATGTCATGGTTTTGCTCTATAAAATTCCCTTGAAAAATGAGGTCCTTGGCAACCCACTTGGGACTCCCTTCTGTCTCTCTTAGCAGCTTTCTTTCCCCAATAAATATATTCTGCTCTTAACCTCCACTGGTCCTAGAAATCATTCTTTGACTTAGAGACCATGATCTCATATGGGATGTCTAGCAGTTTGGAAGTTACCTTTCCTCTATATCAAAGTTATGAGATATGATAAAAATTTACAGAAATTTAAAACAATTTTTATTACAGTAAATTATAGTGTCACTAGTCTCCCTTGAAATACCACCCTTGACTCAAACAAACATCCCATCATTTTTGCCATCTTTTTGAGACAGTCTGGGAATCTTTAGTGGCATTGTCATAGTTACCTGGTGACCACCTTTTGTGTTTACTTAGTATTTGGGGAAGATCTAGGAGTCTCATAATACCAGATCTTACCAATAAGCTGGATAAAGACAGACCATGATGTTTCTATGAGCCTGCATTTCTGTTGAATGACACTCAGCATAGTATTTACCTTTTTAAAAATCATACCTTGCAGAGTTACTAACAAAAGAGAACTTCCACAAAGTGTCACGAATGATCGAGTAAGTTCATTTCACTTGAAATGGAGTTATCCTGAGGGAACTAGTAGCTTTCAGTCTTTTACTGCAATAAATTTTTAAAAATTTAAACACATCAATTTTTAAGTAGCCCTTTTATATGATATAGGTGGTTCATCATGTAGCCTGACAATAATATCGCAAATATATTTGATGTATCATTTTTAATCCTAATAATTCTTAGTTTTTTTATCCTCATGGTTTTAGCATATATTTTAATATAAAATAGTATAAATTGCATGCGAGTATAACTACCTACTTTTTCCCTCTCAAAAGTTGCAATGAAATTGAAGTTCCAGAAAGATTTGACTGATTAATGGTGTTTCTCATCCTTTTGAAAGACAGCTAATTAGCAGCCAGCTATACCTATGCCACATCTTGAAAATTGGGCTGCCTTGAAATTTCCTTCAAAAGATTACTTAGTCTATCAATTTTAAATTCAGCCTCACACAATCTTAGTTCATGAACAAAATGTAGAAAATTCTTTACCAAAATGAAACACTCATGGCCTTTACTCCAGCTTTCAATACACTCCTCATTCCCATGTGAGAAACTTCTACATTTCTGGTCTTTCAAGCTCCAACCAGAATCACCTATCAAGTTCTGCTTACAGCAAATTCAGTTTCTCTAGCCTGCTTCTCCAAACTTTTGCACACTTTTCTTGTAAACCAGTTTTAAAGGCTGCTGATCAGCATGGTCAGATATATTCACAGCAAGTATCAATTCACAACAAGTATCTCAGTATCAATTTTCTGTATTAGTTTTCCTATCACTGGGACAGAATACTCAACTCACAATTTAAAAGAGGAGGGGTTTATTTTGGCTTGTGGATTTCGGAAGATTTAGTCCATGCTGGCTGGCTCTAACGCAAAAACATCATTGTAGAAAGTCATGAGAGAGGAAGTCTGCTCATTCCACAGCAACCAAGAAACACAGACAAAGGGCCAAGAAGAAGAATAGATCCTTCCAGATCTTGCCTCCAGTGACCCACTTCTTCCAATTAGCCACACCCTTACTACAGCAGACACAGCATACAGCATAGCACTTCTGCCATTTCATCACTATCTCTGAAACACCAGAGTTATTCGGGGAACCTTTTAGACCTAAATCGAAACAAGTGTGATGAAGTTTTAGTTGTGATTTAATTTGAAACAGATGCTTCTATTATCCATTCTACACATAACTCTATTCACAATTTCGAACCTGCCTGTACTTCTTTGAGACTTATAAGAAATAGAAATTTAAGGTGATCTCTTTGTAGGATAAAGGTTTTAGCTCTGATCGGGAAAACTCAGCCTGCAGAAGTGACTTCAGTCATGCTTCTGAATGAGTCGCTACACAAAAGGGTTATATAATAAAATACGGCCTTCACTATGTAACTCTGATTGGAAAAGTACTGGCTGTTAAGAAGGTACTCCCTGTAGTTTAATCCTCTACTTTTAAAACCCACAAAATGTTTATAGGGGGAGCAGGCCAAGGGCCTAAGTGCAGACCAAGAAGACTGTACCTGCCAGAGGACCAGCCAACGAGGAAAGGAAAGGAAGAGGGCAACTGTACTCCCGTGGGGAGGGAAGACAGCGCTAGGGGTGAAACTGCTCACTGTGACTCTGGTGTGTCAGCCTGTTTGCTAGGCCAGCACCCTTCCTCGCAACACTGAGAAATCAAAAGCCAGACTTCTGCTGCGCTCTTGGTGGGTGGCCCAATCTGCCCATTGTGCATGATCAAAGATGAGGGGAGCTTGTTTCTCAAAAGACTAAAAAACTTTGGCACCATAAATATTTTCTGAAGATGGAGGCTGAATATCTAAAATTAAAGTATATCTTATTTAAATGGTTATATTAAAAGATATGTATTTAAAATACTGTAGGAATAAAAATAAGCACTTAGATTAAAATAATTCATTTTCTGTCAGATAGTCAATACATAGTTATGCTCCTGTCAAGGATAGAATGGTAGAGATTCCTTAAGTAAATTTAGGACATAAGCTCTGTATTAGTTGATCAAATGTTCCACATTAATTCCACTTCAGAATAGTTGCAGGCATTTATCTTTCAATCTCTTTGGAATAGTAAACAAAAAACCAAAACGGAAAAAAAGAAGCTATTAATTGCCTGAGGACTTAGTATACTGAGCACTCAGTGAAATAAGCCTTCTTTTTTTCAGTGAGTACAAACTGTGAGGTAACAGGATAAAAATGAAAATGTGCTTGAAGCAACTACCTGTTCCTTCCCAGTTTCCTCCTGTATTAGGCTGTTTCCCACTTCTGTTCTAAGTATAAAGCTTTTGACTGTGTATTATATAATACAATGGTGATACTGTACAGATTTTATTTCTTTTATGGTAAATTGTGCAGTCTTTTTGCCTCACAAACTCAGTGATCTCATGATTTGTGCTTTCTTTTGAAAATAAGGCAGTGTTTCTCAGTCTTGGTTGCCTATTACAGTCACCTAGGGAGCTTTTAAAACTCATTGATTCCTTCGCCATCACACAGGGTTCTTAACTGGATTAGGGAGAAGCCTGGTGTATGCACACAATACAAGATCAGGAGGTGATTTTAACACACCATTAGGGTTGAGAGCCACTCATAGGAGGAGGTGTTTTATTTAAATTATCTGGAACAATCCCATTACTGGGAATATTAATATATCCTGTGTGCATAGAATATAGCATATGTTTTGGAACGCCTCTCCCACTAATTCTAATGCTTGCAACAGATGCCAGGTTATAAAATGTTTTTCCTTCACTTAGTTGTGTTACCCACTTGTAGTTTTTTTTTTTTTTTTTGAATGATAATGTCAGCAAGAGTTTGATTTATTAAGCCACATAAAACTCAAGTCCATGTCAGGATATGATCTCTTTATTTCATGACATATCAGCACTTGGATATTTTATAAAATTTATAGCTGACATTAGGATGCTTTTCATGAAATAGGACAGATGCACTTCAATGAAGAAAGCAAGAAAACTTAGAGCACTTGAACAGAACTGTAACTCTGTCATCTACATGAAGTACATGTTGCTAAGGGGACAAAGAGTGAGCCTCAAAATTGTAAAAGTGTGTGTGTGTGTGTGTGTGTGTGTATCTGAAGAGACCTAAATAATACAACCATAGTAAAGATATTGAAATCTGGTGGTCACGTGTGATTGTTTGCCACCAACTTTTAACTAGACTGGCAACGTGAGCATCCCCTGGGAGTTTGTTAGAAATGCAAATCTTTAAGACTTTTCCTAAACCTACAAATTCAGATACTCTGTGGATGTGGCTGGGAATTTTCGTTTTAATGAGTCTTCCCAGGAATTCCTAATTATACTAAAGACTGAGAACAACAGTTATGGCTTGAATGCATGTGTCCTTCCAAAATTTGTAAGTTGGAGCTTAAACCCCTAAATAATGGTATTAGAAGGAAGAGCCCTTTGAAAATGATTTGGTTATGAGGGCTTTGCTCTTATGTAAGGATAAGTACTCTTATGAAATGGCTCAAGGAAACTGACAAGGCCTATCTTTGCTCTTCCAATTTCTACCATGTAAGAATGCTGCAATGTGTTACCACTTGAAAAGAGATAATAAGTCTTCAATAGTGAAGTTGCTGGCACCATGATATTAGACATCCCAGGTCCTAGAACAGTGAGAAATAAATTTCAGTTGCTACCTGCAACTTACTGTGACTACATTTTCTAGAGATTATCTATTCTGAGTAAGAACAGGTATAGATCAGAGGTTCTTAACCTGCCTGCTCAATAGGTTAACCTGGGAACTTTGAAAAATTCAAATGCCTCTGTGGTTGGTTATGCTAGTGTTTTTGTGAAAAATACACTAGGTGAGTCTAATTTGCAATTTAGTTTGCAAACTAGTGGTGAAGATAAACTAGGTATGGTTTTTGCCATGAAAGAAGATACTTACAGTGGCAAATGATCAAAATGTATTCTGAGTAGCTGTAAACTGTGAAATATACCGATGATAACTAGTAAATATTTTCAAAATTTTACAAATATATGTGCTAACTCATTTAATCCTCATAATAACCTTTTAATAATCTTTCTTCAACAACTGAGGCAATCCTAATGCAGAAGGTTTAAGTTATCTGACCAAAGTCACAGTGGCAGAATAGAACCTGATGACCTCAGGTACTCTGCTCAAAGGTTTATAACCCAAAGTTACCTTGCAAATATTAGTTGATGTGGCAGATGCTTTTGATGTTGCTAGGTTACTGCTGAGACCCTTGCTATTTTTTTTTTTATCAGTGATCTATTTAGGCATTAAAAGTTATTGCTAACAAAACGATAAGCTTATAAGTTACTACTCTTCCAGAATTTGAACAAAAATAGACTCCTGAAAAACATCTCAAATTAGAAAAAAATTCTAAATGACAAAAAAAAAACAAGGTTTTTTTTTTGTGTGTGTGTGTTAAGCATAAAGAAGCAATGAGCAGACTCTGGCTGGTGACAAGGAGCTCTTCTGGATTCATGTTACCACCCTGGCCCTACCTAAGCTTTCTCATTAATGGAGTTGTAAACTGTCAATGAGTATTTGTTTGTAGGAAAACACACCCACAGTCTTAGGAAGGTTTTAAAACAATTGTTACATGCTTTCATTTATGAGTAGCATTGTGCATATTGCAAAGAAAAACGCTGTATCTATATTATATGCCTGTTAAATTCAGAGACCTATAAAACATGATATGAGTGAATACATTTGATGTTCATCATGTTATTTAAGTTTTGGAAGCTTTTCTGTTCTATTTGTGATTTTTATGTGTAATTAAACTTGGCGGTCTGGTCATGACTATGTATGCAGTATCAAATACAGATGCCTCTGTGACAGATTTTTTTTCCGCTTGGTTGAATTAAAAATATCAGGTTATGATTTTTGGAAAAGAAGTAAAAGAAAAATGAAATCAAAGCAAGAGTTGAAGAACAGCTACAGTGATGCATTTGTGGACCTTAAACATCAATCTGATTGATATTGTGATTTAATGACCTTTGTGTTTCTTGAGCCTTTTTATAGAGCAATGATTGTTTGATTTCACAATAAGGATTTGTCTTTAATACAATTTCAGGCTATCAGTATTGCCCAATAATTCTCTTCCTATGAAAGGAAAACTCACAGATAAAACTTGGTATGTATAACATCCAATGATTTAGTCTCAACTTCAACGAGAATAACTGTTTCAGTTGAGAGGTACTTGGTGCTTATTGTAATTATGGGTACAATTTACACTTTTGAACATTTTAAAAATGTTTTGGAACCCTTTGTTAAATGTTTTATCTTTATTAGGATAAGATAGTTCTGGATAAGATAAGGGTAAGAGCACTTCTGAGGAAATTGATTGCTTCACTTTGAAAATGTATCATTTCTTCAATATACATTAGGCAGATGTAGAAATCTATTCTTGGCAATCACATCACAAGAAATTCTATGAAAAAGTCTATCCTGGAGAAACAGCTGGCTTATTTACTGTTAATTGTGAAATTATTGGTTGCAGAATTAAAGAATAGCACTGGTGAGTTTTTCCTTAACTAAGGGCTTAACTTCATCTACTGTTTATTTGCTGACAGGTAAAAATCCATACTTTAATGCTTTTGTTTTAAACTCATTGGAAGAGTGCTTTTAGAGTACAAAACAAAAAAAAAGCAAGAAAAAATATAGAACATCTCTTAGAATAATAGAAACCCCACCAAGTACAAAATACACAAATAAATTCATTCTCATAAATAATTTACCTGAATTTCGTAAGCCCTAATAAGTTTCCACTGCAAGAGAAGCAAATAATACCAGATAGAATACCACTTACTTTCTTTTAGTTTAAAAATAAACTGATAAAATTGAGAAAATTATTCTCTTTGATATTTGTTATTTTGTAAGTGTGTGTCAGAGAAACACAAGGATAGAGGCAGAGAGATAGTGAAGGAGAAAGAGAGAGAGAGATTGAGAGAGACGGACAGACAGACAGAGACAGAGACAGAGTTTTAGTTCTTGGTGGTAACTGAGGTACGCATATCTTTCAGTAAGAAGTTTGAGCCTGGTTAAAGTAGAATTGTCCGTGAGTTACCATTGTGTTTGGGGATTGATGCTGGTGCTGGCTCTCAGATCTTTATTTTGCCTTCGTTTCTAGTTCATAAAAATGAACACAAAAAAGACCTTTCTACATTACTAATATGAACTTTCTAATAGACTAAGATAAAGTTTTAATTCTTAGGGAATTGAAGATATTTTTTTCTTGATGAATAATTACTTTCACTTGCAAAAAGTAAATTTTTTCCTAAGAAATTCTTTCTTATATTTATGTGATTTTTGCTTACTCCATTGCAGGTCAGAAAAAGAAGTCGTTGGTAATATTGATCAATGAGCTAATGTATGTAAACGTACACTGTAAACAGCAAATCACTTTTAAATTTGGGTAACATTTTCCAAATACGCAATTTAAAAAATCCAAATCTGCAAATACTTGTGACAAAGCAAGAGATCTATTTGAGGGGACTAGAGTATTAATCTTTTCGCAATGGTTTGAAGCAGAAGACTGCTTTGAAAGGAGATGATTAATTTCCTTTAAAAATCTAGCAAATATATTATTTATAGAGTTCATCATACTTCTCTCTTCTTTGTCTTTCTCCTAATGTATTAACATTTTGTATAATGCTATCCAACTTACTTAGACTCCAAATGTATCAACTTCTAATTATTAATAAACATTTAAAAATGAATATAGATTGAATTAAACTGGCATGCTCCTTATAGTAATAGAGTTTTAAAACACCTGAACAGACAGTGCAATGGCATGGGCTTTAACAATATAAATAAAAGGACAATATTTAACACACAGGAGGAGACTGACACGCTGGTTCAGAGTATTAACTCTGACACTACAATGCTTTTACTCAAATCAAGCTTTGCTATTCATAATGTGGAACCTTTAACAATTTATCCTATGTGCTTCACTTTTCTCCCTGTAAAATGGAACTAATATTGTACTTGTTTTGTGGAGTAATTATTCTGATTAAGTAATAGACACATGTAATATGTGCAAGTTTTAGCTATATTTAAAAATGAATTAGAAAAATTCTTGAATAGACAGTCTGTGCAAAAGAGTGGAGTTAATACATTAACTGGGCAAAAGTATAGAAAAGGACTGTGGATGTTATGTGGCTGGGAGATATGTCAGCTTCTTTCTATTACTAATGGAAAGATTGAAGGAAAGGAACAAGACTGGGAAGGTCACATGTTGCATATGAATATATCAGTTTTACGTGCAGCCAGGAATGTTAGGGGAAGCTATTTAAGAGAATAGGATGTCATGCTGCAAAGATGAGAGGATTCACTGTGACTCATAATGAGACTTCTTTATATAGCAGTTACTTATAGAGAGTGTGTATGTAGAAATAATGAAATTTTTAACATACAAAGTACATAAATGTTACATAGGTAATGCCACATATTTATCACAGGTACAGATTATACATGTTATATATGAGTAGAAATAGTTATAACAATTATTTATCAGATTTTAAGATCAAGTTACTTGGCTGTTTCTTTTTGTAACTCTTACGTCTTGAACTTGAGAAAAACCCAACTGGATTAAGTTTAGGCATGAATTGACTCTAGGAAGACTCAAATTCCATGATGCAGACGGACTTTGATAAAAAATTTTGCAACTATATTTTTGCTGTTGTTGAGTGATAGAGGCAGAAGATAAATTACAATGTCCTGATAAATTATAAAAAGTAATCTCTTAAGTTTTTTTCTGGGGAAATATTATTTAGTAATTATATTACTAAATAATCAAATAATTGAATCATAATTTCTATTGTATTGCAACCTTGATATTTGCATGGCATGATCATAAAACTGTCAAATGTTAACAAAGCAAATTTGAGATTGCTTTTTAAGTCTTATATATATAGTCTGATTCTTAGATCCTATTGTACTCTTGGTTCTACATTTACTATAATTGATATTGTATGCAAGTTTCAGAAGTCAGGAGGTAAGTTTGGAGGTATGATTAAAGAACTGGATGGAACAACCAAGGAACATAGAAGTTTAACATTAGCAGTTAAGAAAAAAGAGGAGAAAAGAACAAGAAGACTGTGGCCATAAAGCCAATGGCTGCTCTCTTTTATATTCTTCTGACATCAGGCCTAAGCCATCCCTCCCGGGGCTGTGAAGCTGCTCAGTACAAGTGTCCTGACTATGATGGACAGGTCCCTTTAACTGACACGTCATACTCAATTGCTCAGCTGGTTTTCTTTGCCTTTATCTCAGTAGCATAATTCATCCACTAGGTGAAGATAAGAAACTGTAAACTGGAGTTTGCAAGGACTAAGGATTCCATTTTGTTAATCATCTCACTCTCTCCTTCCTGTCTACCCTTGAACTAAAACCTTGAGACTTGAATAAAACATTGGTAACTTATAGTGCTGACAGAGAAATGAGAAGGATACTCTGTGATCGTGGTGCATTTTGCCTTAAAGCATAAGGCAAGAGCTACATGTGTAGGTTTTCCTCTGTTACCATGTTAACAAAACAAATTTGAGATTGCTTTTTAAGTCTTATATATATAGTCTGATACATGGATCCTATTGTACTCTTGATTCTATATTTACTGATTTGGACTGATACATTTCTATTGGGTTTGGCTTGCAGTAAATCTTACACTAATCTATGTTGAATAGTTCAAGTAGGTAATCCTGATAGGTACTGACCAGGAAGAAGTAATATGAGTGGTGATGTTTGTGAACTGAATAGCCCTGCTGTCTACATGAAATACAAGGATTAGAATCAATAAAAGCCAAATTGCGTCTTATTTTTATTTTCAAAAGGTTTATCTTCCTACTGAGGAAGAAAAAATTTCCAGTCTTTCTTATTATTTTTCCCTTTGAGTGGCCAGTATCAATATTAGTAAAAATCAAGATAATTATATTTCAACCGTTATTAAAAATTTTAGCCACAATCAGGTATGTGAAGAGTAGCCTTTATAATGTTTACAAACTATAGCATGGTTAAATGTTTCAAGATAATTGACAAAACAAAACTCTTTTTCCAAAATGGTGAGTACAGAGTTGGTTAGGTGAAGAAGTTGTATCTTTAAATATTCTAGTTGAAGATTTCTATTTTACCTCAGAAAAGTTATATATGAAGTTAGAAAAATAATACCGAAGACCTTTGTTTTCATTTCAGTTAAGAACTCATTTTTAAAAATTCACTGTTGGAAATCCCCTTTAAATGGTATGTCATGAGCTCCGTGTGTCTAGCATGTCTCTTCATGATTGTCTGAAGGATGTCCCCTGAACTGTCCTTTTTAGCTGCTCAGTCTTTACAATCATGGTTCAATATGTAAGTCTCATCTTCATTAAAAGTCCTCATGTCTCAGTTTGAGCAGTGCTTGGTCTTAATTGTAATAAAGGAATTAGATGATTTTATGGCCTTGTATATGTCCCCTTGATAAGGATTGTATTTTACAGTAAATTCAGAAAGTTTCTGAAGGAATCTGTACTGTGCATTACGGATTTAGACTCCTTAATTATGTGTAGTAAACTGTGCTTTTAACTATTTTGAGCTTGGAATCAGTCTGTTGTCTCTGAATTTCTACTATCATATTTTAAACTACAGGTAAAATTTAAAGGTGTGATTTGTCTTTAGAAGATAAGAAAGAAGATTCAATGACCTGATTTTTCCCAGGTCATTTCTTTAGCTTTAGGTTAAATCAAGGAGTGAATATCTACTTATCTATCATCTATCTGTCTATCTGTCATCTATCTGAGTAGAGGGAATATATATACAAAAAAAGAATTTGTTATGATTAGTCAGAAGTCTATTTTTTAAAAAACATTCTTTTGAGCCTCGGGTTCTTATTTTGCAGGACCACAATAAAACTTATTATTTTATATACAGTATTGATTTCTGATTTGAGGGATCAGAAAAGTAGGTAAGCTATAGCCTCTGGCTCCTACTTCCCTTCCATTGTCCCACTCCTCTCCCTTTGTTTTCTTTTCATGAGTCATATTCTTCCCTCAAATACTCAGACATACTCTTGACTCAGGACTCTGCAGTTCTTGCTTCTTTTTGCTAAATAGTTATCCCTTTAGATATCCATCGATTTAGTCCCTTAGAGCTTTCATATTTTTCTAAAACTGACCACCACAGTGGGGTCACCCTGGGCAATATTTTGAATCTTACCCTTCCAACTCCATCCTTCATGCTCTCTCTTACTAGTTTATCTTTTGCTCCTTAGCACTGGTTATAACCTAACACATCAAAAATATTACTTATTGAGTGATTTTCTATCTTCCACACTAGAATTTTAGTTGCACAAGAGCAGTGCATTTTTGTTCACTTTCATGTCCATAATGCTTAGCAATGTGCTGAAAATTCTAGGTATTCTACATCTTGTTAACATAATGATTGAAAAAAAAGAATGATTATGTTATATTTAAGTTAGTCCTTCCTTAAGGGAGTAATACTGAGTATTAAATCCTTCTACTGGTAATTCCATACAAAGGAGTTTTGAAAATTATAGTTAGTTTAAAACTTCTATCGCATAGTATATGAAATCGTCAAGGTAAATAGAAGGGCACTGTATTAAACATGTACATGCATTTTCTTTTAAAATTTTTGGGTAAGTACTTTTTTTGTCTTATGGATTTCTTTGTTGTTTTACTGGGGAATAAATAAATAAGTCAGCAGAAAAAATATTTAGATAAGTGGTATGCAATGACACCACTGGGAAGTGTATTTGATGAGTTCCAATAAACTATGTTCTGAGCAAATTATAATTGCTGCCCAGGAGAGAAAAACAAAAACTAAAGAAATTATTTCTGTTTTTATTTAGTGGGAATTATGTGCACATAATGCACTTGACAAAAATAATGACAAACTAAGTATAAAATGATCATAGCAAAATATTCATTGTTTCACAATTCAGTACAAGTCAAATATCAGTGTTCCTAAAATGAAGGGAAGTTATAACATTGTTCAAAAGAAGTTCCTTGATATAATACTAAAAGTTGAGTGCTTTCTGAGCACGTTCTTTACTTCTTGCCTGGCGCTTCAGAATTTACACACATGAAAATACAAAATCTTCCAAGAACACTGTGAGGTGACTATCATTTTCTCCATTTTACCTTCGAGAAGATTGATTGTCAGAGAGATTATGTAATTTGCTTACTTACCCAGATGCTTAATGGTAGAATAGAGATTCTGCCCCAGCTAACTAAATCTTACCTTCAATACATTGCTGTATGTGGAGTCCATCATTATGGTGCTAAAGCACATAGCCACTTTTGACTATTTACTCTTGGAATATCCCAACACATTTGGAGTATCCCTGAAGAACACATTACTCAATAGGTTCTGATATACTGAATGCATCTCACAACAGTGTTTAAACATCCAGGTTTCATATTCATCAGATGTATACTATGTTGAGTTTGCATTAGTTCTTTATTTGCATGATCTTGATTCTGAAATCAAAGTTTCTACTTGATTCAGTGTTTGCAGGAATCACAAAGAGTTGGGGAAAGGGTTGCTAAAAGAGAAGAAGAGAAGGGAAGTTAAAAGAGACAGTTAATTAATCCTGATGATTCATAGAGCATCCCCTTGGCCCCAGGAGATTAGCCAAGATATCCCCTTGACAGTGAGATCTTCCATCCTCCACATAGAAGCAAAGGAACCCATAGAGAAGTAGAGCACCTCAAGCTAGAAATTAAAAAAATACGTAAAATATTTTCAATCTGGATTGGATGTAGTAAACATTTGGAAATGAAACAGATGATGGAGATCTGGGAGTGAAAAGCAGGTGGGAGAGTTTTGGAAAAAGACGCCATTTGGTTGTTTGCTGCTGTCTTTAACGTGCCTGGCTATTCTTTTTGCTGGAGTGAAAGCCTTTTATCTCTGTTTTTCCAGATTGTCCTTTAACTTCCACTCTCATTAAAAGCTCTGCTGCCCAGTGCTGTCTACAAGATGTTTCCAAACAAAGCTGATCATGTAAACCGATTCTGCTGACCTAAATACTATTAAACAACAAGCAATTTTGTTTTGATTCCTGGAAAATACAGCATATGTATATTATAAACCAATTCCTCCTTTAGTCCTATTCTTTATTTAATTTTTCTCTGGCCACTTTAAAATTACACCCTAGCTATAATTTTCCCTAGCTATAAAATTCTTCCTATATTGTTATGTTAAATTTGTCATAATTCATTGTGCATTTTATATTTTGTGTTAGTAATTTAATCTCTTATAGCATAAGCAGGTTCAACTGGTTAACTTCTGTGACCTACTATATTGGAGTGGTTTTAAAACGGGGGAAAAAAATCCAAGTTCTCTTATGAGGATTTTAAGCCAAATTCCCTCTGTCCAGATGGCTCCTACTACGAAGCCAGGAAAATGTAGAGCCTTTCTACTTCCTGCTGATGTGTTTACAGTGGCCCTTGATTGCTATTAACGATCCCCAGCTGTAGCGGCTACCTAGTCCTGACTCCCTTCCATCTCCCCAAATCCTCATTAACCACTTGGGATGTGTTCCAGTTTTTCTACTGTCTGTATCTTTTTTACTTCTTTGAAAAGGGAACAAAACTTTAATTTCCAGGCTTTTCTAGAAAAAAATGGAAAAATGAAAATAATCTAATAATTCTACAGAAGCCTACTTAAATTCATACTCATGTAACCATATCTATCTTCATTTTCAGCTACTTTTTCAAACATGAATTTTGAAGCATCCCACTGCCCAAAGAAAATCCTCATGTGTACACCTGTCTCTATCCACTTGAGATTTTTTAAAGAGTTCTTTTAGGTATTTGTTGCCAATTCTGTAAGGTTCTTCATTACCCACTGGTGATATCACCTTGGTACCAACTTTGTATTTACTGTTTATTTTTGGTGGAGAAAAAAAAATCATAGATGTAGCCAATTTCCATTACATTCAGAAATGGAATATTTATTTAGACTCTGCTTAAAACATATAGAATGTTTGTATTAGGGAAAAAGAGAAGGAGTGGAGAACTCTAATTTCACTCTTTTTATATTCAAGCAGATCACCAAGCAGGTATAGTACCATGAATTAAAGTGAATTAAACTGTCTCTTACCTTCGGTGTTTTTCTCCTTTTTTCATTAGCTATTAAGCTACAAATTCCTCTTTAGATTTTTAATGTGCCTCTTTGTTGTTTAGTGGAGCACTTATAGTAACATCCTTGGAACATGTTTTAACTGGCAAATGTTGTGCTATATACTTTACCTGTGTTAGTTCTTATTTTGAGCGAAGACTGAGTTATATTTTCCTTCATTTCCTTTTATGCAGAGAGATTCTGAAACTTAGAGCAATTGAGCAATTAAGAATAAACAGCATTTAAGTGTATCCTAAAGAATAATTAAATAAATACATTAATGCGTTATCAGGAAATTTTCTCTAAGCAAAACCTCTGAAGCTAAAGCAAATGAGGAAAAAGACACTGTAATTATTGTCTTAGGAAAAGAAAATTGTAACTAGAGCCAGACATTAAGCTGTTAAATAGTAGCAACAAGAGCAGGAGCAAAATTTGGAGACTTATTGCTAGGAGCAGCTATGGAGTGTATATTAAATTAAACAGATTCTATAATCGCATCACTTTTCTGTTCTAGAGGGGGATGAAAAGATTGGTTTTGTTTACTTATTGGTTTGTTAAGAAGTACCTACCTAATAAGAATTTATAAATAGCGTACATTAAAAAATAAGGCTTAATTGTCCTTTTAATAAACTTAAATAGCATATATTAACATTTAATTGGTAACAAATCTTGTAATGTGCTTTACTAAATTATTTTCTTTTTTTAAAATTTTATTTAAAAGGAAAAAGAGAAAAACACAAAACAAAACAAAGTGGTGTAAGGGTACAAGTAATATAGAACTACAAAAAAAAAAAAAAACAGTAAGAAATCACCAGTTAATAGATTACATATTATCATCTTAGAGATAGTTGCTCAAATCACAGTATCAAAGCATACAAAGTGGACATTCAAACAGTGAGACTGCAAACAGTTGTGTTCAATGATCCAACCAAAAACATTAATATGGTCAGCTATTTAACACCCCTAAACACACTTGCTGTTGTATCTTTTAGAGTTCTTTTTTTTACTTCTTTTTTTTACAACAAAATTTACACATTTTGGGTTTTATTACTCCTTAGTTCTTATTACTTTTTTGGGGGGGAGAGAATAAAGTCAAATATAGCAAAACAGAGCTGTCAGTCAAAACCAAGGATAGACATAGCACATGATGTAAAACAGAGTACAAGGTTATCAACAATGGTTATCAACAATGTCTCTTGTTTCCTTAAAAAGAATTGTCTATCTCATTAGATATTATAAAGTTGAACAAAATAGTGGAGAACAAGACCAATAAAACTTAAGCATTGTAAACATTACAGGACTTCCAAAGGAGACAATAGTCAAACCAGAATGGGCATCTTAGTGAATCTTATTGCCTTCAAAGTAGTTGCCTATACCCTCAAACTTGATACTATCATACAGAATGGAACAGAGTCTAATCAGTCAAAACAAGATGGTGGGAGTATTACAGGACTTCAAAACAAGTTAATAGGAAATCAAAAAAAGTTACCATTATATATCCTGCCAATTTTTAAAATTTTTCCCCTTAATTAAAACAAACATAAGAAACAACTAAATAATTTTTTTAAGGAATAAGGGAGAGATTGAGATAAAACAGGACATAACAATATAACAATACAGGTCAAAGCATGACTGTTTCAGCAACCTAGTGCTTCACCACCAAACAACCCGACTTAATTTACTAAATTATTTTAGAACATATGATCCATTTTTCTGATATTTTGGGATCCAATTCTTTGATAGATTTGCTCTTTACTTGTGCAAAAATTCAGGCAACATTATTATTTTGTTAATCTTAATAGAGTCTGTTTAAAAATAACCATTGTCAGCCTGCATTCAGAGTTTCACCAAAGAGCTTGTCTCCCCACAGGGGAATGTCTTTGTGGGAGCACAAAGTTGCTGAGCTAAGTTCCCTGTACAAATACACTATCCAGCACAGCACATTGCAGTGTGCATGAAATGAACAGATACATTCCAAAATCAAATGAGGACTTGGGGAATTGCCCACATTTAACCAAATAACCAGCTGTGCAAATGCTAAAACACAATTGATCTACGACAGTATTTGAGAATCATAGTGGGTCATTTAGTTCAATACTCAGATGGTTACCCAGCAGGGCTGGAAGGTTTGCAGGTCCAGTGTGAGTGATATTAGTCATTACTGGATATGATCAAAAAGGCTGACTGAGCCTTTTTGAATCCAGCTACCATTCCATTCACATATTCTTCCTGTCGGTTCCCTTGAATTTCCTCCCTCAAATTTAGCTAAGAAGAAGACTTCTCATACATTTTTTTTCTTCATTTGATTTCTTACTGTCAGATAGAAATGGCAAAATTAAACAGACATACAGTGGAGAATCAAGGTTTTCATCATCAGATAAATAAGAATTTTAGGAAAAAGTATTTTTTTCTGGTATCTTTTCCTTTCATGCTTTTTGTTTGGCCTTTCCTTGTACTTCAGTTAAATTTACATTGCTTGACAATTTGGGGAATTTGAAATCTGTATTCACTTTTTTGCTTCTAGGAAAGTGAAACACATTTAAAATTTGTACTTAGATTTAATTGTTCTATTGCATTTGTCTTTTCTATATTGATTATTTTTTCCCCTCAGGTCTATTATTATGGGCAATTCCTTATGACAGAAATACTGTCCTTGTTATATGTATTCTTTTCATATCGTTTTATAAAATAATTGTTAAGAAAATTTATATATTTCATCTGAAAAAATGTAAGAGTATATTTTCAAAGTATTTAATACAATATTGGTGTGGAAGTTGTTAGATTGGTTGGAGCGTTTGCAGAAAAAAGGTATTTTCTTTTGAATATGTAATGTTTTGAGTTTCTATCACATTTTGGAATAATCATTTGTAATATGTTTAAGAAATGTAATTTTACTTTAAATAAAACATTCATGCTTCAAAATAATGGTACATTTTCTTATGAGCCCAAAGTGTACCATTTTCTTACAAGCCTAAAAATAGTCAATTAAAATTATTTTTGTTTGAATAGTAATTTCAGCAGAAAACATTGAACATTACCACAGAGCTTAAAGTTCTCTGAAAAGTAGTGACCAGATGCAAAAGGTTCTAGGCTCATAAAAATAAATGAAATTATCAAGCAGACAAAGTTTTTTAAAAAATAACTTGTGTATATTTCAGACATACAACAGGAAGTAATATAATAGTAAAATCATTGCTACAGTGAAGCCAATTAACACATCCATCATGCCACATAGTTGTCCTTTTTAAAAATTTTGTGGCAAATATTGCTAAAAAGCCTCAGCAGGAGTTCCAAACATGATGTATTTTTAAAATTAATGATAGCCTTCATGTCCTACATTAGATCTTTATACTTCTTCATCTGACATATATGTGCTACATTACACTCTGATCTTTATCTCTTCATTTCCTTACCTGATGGAAGCTTTTTGTGTGTATTTGGTGTAGTACAAGAAAAAATCTTTGCCCAACAGGCAGAAAAAACCAGTTTTAGGATCTTCTCTCACTGAACTAGTCAAGAGATTCAGTTTTTTGTCACTAAACCATGTGCAGATGATTTCCATGGTTTCTTTCCTCTTTCATACTGCTTCTTCTAGGAATATTGATCTAGAGAATGTGTCAAAAGTCATGAGTACAACAAACCAATTCAATCAGACATCAATCTTTTCAGACTCTGAGGTGACCACTGGAATTTCCCATCATTTTGTCTTGTTTTTGAGAAAAATATATTTATTACTAATGAAGCCAAAATGTTGCATTTAAAATGGTAAAATTTCAGTGTATCTTGAACTCTTGATTTTTGAGGAACATTCTAGTTTTATCGCATTTCAGGACCTTAGAATTTCAAAAGATGGCCTTTTTCTTAGTTAATTCCTATGAAAACAAAGATTACTTGGTGCTTCCATTACACTCTTAACTGTTTTGAAGTCTGATTTCTTATTGTATCACTCATCACTAAGTACTAGGGATTGTCAAGATCCAGGGCGTAGAACACTGTTATGGTTTGTCTTGGTCCAAGGCACTTTCGACCCCCAGCCCGTCTATCAGGCCATGCAGTCTGAGAGGCAGCTGGATCTAGCGATTGTGATTGGTTCATTATCTAGCTCTGATTGGCTGCGTGAATGCTGCACCCGCCCAGAGGCAGGGAGCCTGCGTACAGGATAAGGGAGGAAAGGAGACGGAAGTGCTTTTCCTTTTCTTTCTTTTTTTGCCTTTCTTTTCGCTGTTATCGCTTGCGGATGCCGTGAATGGCCGCCCCTCAGCCAAGCCACTGTGCCTTGGAACCAGCCGAATGTGAACTGAAACCTCTCAAAACTACGCTAAAAACCCTTTCCTTACTTCACTTTGGGCTTTCCGTATTTTGTCTCAACAATGAGAGAAAAGTAAGGAAGACATACAACTTCAGCTAACTGCGTTTAAAATCCAGTATCGGATTCTTCATGAAAAGAGACTGTAATTTAAATGTAGAAGACCACTAGAATGCTTAATATCTGTTTACACTGCAAGTATTGTTCTGACAGAATTGAGCATGGATGACCAGAACGTACAGAAGTTTAAGTTTAAATCTTTGATGAGGCTGACGGAATTAAATTGCCATTTGATAGATAGTTTGTAGGTGAAGAGCGCTTAATATTCACCAACCAACCAAACTATATTTGTTTTGCCATTTTGGGAGGAGTTGGGCAATCATATCCCCCGCGTACTGGGGATTGAACTATGAGTTCACACGTAATCTTGTGCTTGCCAGGCAGGCGCTTAGGCCGCAGAGCTAAATCCCTGGCCCCTTGGGCAATTATTTTTTTTTCCAATTTGCTTTTTAATTTGTAGTCTAACACTAATTCAGATTCTAGGTTGGTGCCTTCAAATAGTTTAATTCATTTAATTTACTGCAAGTAGAATCAGAGGCTTTTTGTAACAAGATTTTGACACTTGCCTTGTGTTTTCAGTTCTCTTGAGAAATTTAGCTTCTCTCTGCCGCCCATGATAAATCCACTCAGCAATTTGAGTATAACTTCAACAATAACAACAACAAAAAACAACCTCAAGAGAAATAATCAACCCATTTCAATACAGAAACTAACAAATGTACACAAGTTTTCAGAGTTTAGGTTAGGACAATCAAGTAAAAAGGAGGAAAAGGATGCCAGCCATTGGAGATAGGGAAGTAGGACAAATAAGAAAGGTAACTAGTTAACTAAAAAGGCTTGCAATTAGATTTGCATTATGAATAGCGTAGTGTCTATTTTGGATAAGTGTAAGACATTTGCACAAATTGTGTCAGGGATTACATTATTGAGAAAAATAAAGTTAGGGCAGCAATAATGATTAGTTAAGCTAAACTAAAAATGCCTGTGTGCCTAATTACTATTCATTTTAGTTCTTGATATGATCTGTACTGTAGTTTATACTTCCTTCTAAGTTTTTAAAAATTTTGGCTATAATTCATTGTTTTTCTTTATCTTTGTTGGGCTGGAATTTGTGTTTTTCTTATTTTTGGCTGTCTGATTTTGTTAGTATGGTATCACTAGTGATCACAATTAGTTTATAAACTAAATTAGGGAGAATTTTCTACTTGCTATTTACCAACTTATTTTAATACAGAAAACTCCACTTTTAACCTCTATGTAGCCTAAGGGAAATGGAAATTTAGTATAATGAACTAGGCCATTTATTTATTTACAATTAGAATTCTTCTCTTAATTATACAATGTTCACAGTCAACTGCTTTGCTAAATTAATTCCTTTGTTCCTTCAAATTGTATTCTCTTTAAACATGTTCCCAATGGTAAGGAGACTGGCAAGAAAGAAATATGATCTATAATATATATAGATTACTATATTAAACCAAAAATAAATGCATTATCCCAGTTCTGTTATTGTTATGTTACATAATATTGCAGCAAAGAGGCACAAAGAAGATGCCTTTGACAAACGGGACTAATTAAGTTTATACAGAAATACTAGGTTGAAAATTCTAAGATTGATGTATACTATCCATCTGGAGAACTGAGGCCTTAGCTAAGTATTATTTAGGATCAAATTGGAACAAGAAATACCATTTAACATTTGTATTTCTAAAAACAAGAGATTTTGTTTGGCTTGGTTTACTTCTTTCAACAGGGAGAGATTTGATTGGGTAGAATTTCAAGCGCGCTAGAGATGGTTGGCGTCACTTTTCTCTTAGTCTAATGTTTGCCTTAACTGTTACACTGACTGTTTCAGCCATCTCAGAGTTGGGGCCAAAGGACTAAGGTTGGTTTCACTCAGTACACATTGGAAAGCACCATAGGCAGGGCAGGACCTGCTTAGGTTGTTTCCTTACCAGAACACTGTGGGCTTGGCAGTGATCTGAGGTTATGTGGATTTCCCTCCATCAGGCATGTCTAGTAAAAACATTTTCCATTAAACAAAGATCATCTTTCTAATTGAAATTAGCTAACTTAATTGAATTATTTTCTTATTTCAATTTAAAAATATAGTGGACTTGGAACGATTCAGGAAAAATTGTTCTCCATTACAGTAAAATCTATTCTTATCAAGAGATATTTCCTATTTCACACCTTTCTTTCTTGAATTCACACATATTAAATTTGTGTGTTGTATAAATGAAAGAGTTGCTAAGTATTATTTTACAGGAGTTAAAACTTTAGGGTGGTCTGTAAACTTAGTTATAAAGTACCCGAAGTAGAAAAGGAAGACTTGTCAGAGACTTGTGAATATTAGATGATAGCTCTTAGATTTTCTCCCAGTTTAGAATTCAGTTTTATGACACTAAATAAAAACATTGCCTAGTCTTTATTTTTTAACAAGATACTCATAAGGAACAGAACAAATATAAACTGCTGGTTCTTCTCCCACTAGCTTTTGCCTTTTTAATGGACACGTTATGAGGCACTTAGCAGGAAACAACTGACACTACATTCTTGGGTAAGGTAGGCAGTAAAACAGTAAATGCAAGGGGAGATGCTCCTTAGAAATTTCAGCAGGCTCATAAAACTGAATTCTACAAGGAGCTGTCTGATTAAATTGTCACATCCTGAAAGAGTTGTGGCATACACCAGGAGGAAGTTCCTAGCAGGCTTAAAAGAGTTTTGACACAAGAGTCATAAAATGTGTGGGGTTTAACACTTCCATTTACCCAATCACACCAAATTAAAAACAGAACTGGGGAGAAGCAATTTGGCAACTCTAAATTATGCAGGAACAAGAGTTTAATTATTGAACTTCTCTGGCCATCTGTACACATGTTAAAAATTTGAGAAAAGCAGTAGGCTGAATTATTTTCATGACTATAGGAAAACTACACTGATTTTATAGGATGTGGGAATAAAGTTAACATTTATGGCGTGCTTAAGCATTGTGCATTGTGTGTGCTAGTATTTTTTAAAATTTCACTTATAACTGTCAACAACTTTTGTTTGAATCTTATTATCTTTACATAGCTGAGAAAATAGGTCCAGAGAGTTTACCTGATTTACCTAAGACCTCGTAGGTAATAAGAAGCCCATCTGTCTGGAATTGTGAATTAAAACTGATTGACTTAAGAGTCAAGGTGTTTTCAGAGACCTGGTAAAAAATCATTTACTATTGTCTTAGAAACAATGAGCAGCTTCCTTATGAAGTTATTGTGGGGAACTTCTCATTAATTAAAGTATATTAAACAACTAATAAATAAAAAATTAGTGCCTCTTTCATTTGTTCAACAACCCCTGCAATTCTATGTGAGGCAGAAGAAAACCCAGAAATTATAGAAAACTTAAGTGTTT
This sequence comes from Cavia porcellus, assembly GCF_034190915.1. Classification (NCBI taxonomy): domain Eukaryota; kingdom Metazoa; phylum Chordata; class Mammalia; order Rodentia; family Caviidae; genus Cavia; species Cavia porcellus. The sequence continues at coordinate 36,450,396 of NW_026947498.1, read as the reverse complement.
TAATGCTCAGAAGGAAAGACAAACATATGAATGAAAATTACAATGTTTTATAGAAAGAACTAGGCTACCAGAGCCTCAGACTGAAATGCGACATATTCTAGCTGGTGTTACATATTTAAATGTTTTAGCATTGTTTGATTTTTTTTGTTGGTCTTTTCCAGACCGGATCTCACTATGCAGTCAGGCTGGCCTTGAGCTCACTTTGTAGCCCCTGCTGGTCTCTAACTTGTAGCCATCCTCCTGTCTCAGCCTCCCAAAGGCTGGGATTGATTACAGGTTTGCAGTCACCACTCCCAGTGCGGTATTTGAAATTTTTTGTTGCCTTCCCCCTTGGAGGCCAGAACAGTCACTTGTGATCAGCAGACTCAGATAACGCCTAATGACCTTCCCACTCCACACTCACTCTTTAAAATTGTGTAGGGCCTGGGAAACACTGCAACCCCGTGTGGAGCCTTAAGGGTCCCTCAGGCCCGCACCCGCCCTTTGGGGGAACCCAGCCCTTGGCGCCATCGCTTTTTTCAGGGCCTACTTGCAGGGCCTACTTACCGTGCGAGGCTGGGACCTCTGGGGCGCATAGGAAACAACATGGAGCAGCCAGGCAGAAAAGGGGCACCCCAAACGTGGCCGGCAGAAACCAGGGCTTGCATATTTCAGAGAGCAAGCAGACCCTGCAAACGTTGGAGGAACAGCTGGCTTCTGCGGCCGCCGCACACGCCCTCTCGTGTTTCAGCATTTTTACTGAGGTAATTTTATATGCTGTCACATGTATTTGTCTCAAATGTACCATTTGGTGAGTTTTGATAAATATAAGTAACTGTGTAGCAAATACCAAAACAAGACAGGACATTTTCATTACCCTAGAACATTCTCTTGTGCCTCCTTTCTGTTGTTTCCCACTGTCTTCTCTCTTTTTTCTTTTTGCTGTAATAAATAATTACATCATTAGTATGTCTTCAGTCTTTGCTTTAATTGAAGACATTATTGAAAGCTATTTGCGCATTTTATGAAGGTTTAATTTAGTTGAAACTAGACAACATAATTTGTGAATTTAAATGTTGATTAAATTTATTAATGTAATATATAAATGCACTTTGTGGTGCAAGTGTAGACTGTGCCATGTATCATTAAGATAAAAGTAAATACGAAAAGGAAGTTACTCCTGTAACATTTTTGTAGTTGTGATTACCTGTCTTCAGCACATCTTGAACACAGTAGGTGAAGGTGACCCTAATGAGGGTACAATTGTCAATGTGTTTATAAAATCCTGTAGAGCTTAATATTTCATTTTCTCTCTTAAATATGAAAAGTGCAAATAATATTTTCTGTTTGGTAAAATGACTTGATTCACTTACATCCTAGGGTGCATGAACTCCACTTTGAAGACTCCTGACCTACAGCGTGAACTGGCTAAAAATTTATGAGCCAACTAGCAGTAAGAACATTGACTATTTTTTCACTTTATCATACTAATTCCCTGTAGAATAATGTACTAGTGATTCCATACTTTTAGGCATTTGTTTTATTTTTAAAGGTGCTATACCAGAGACATTTATTAATGCTCTGTTGTATTTACAGTTTAGTATAACAAACCAAGGTGAACTACTACTTGGGCAGAAAGTACATCATTCTACATTTCTAATTTATCGGCTCGGAGTTTGTTTATAAGATAAGGTCTTTGGACTAAATAACCTTGGAGGTTTTGCTGGATATAATATTGCAAAATGGTGAATTCTTTGTTTTGTCTTTTCACCTTCTCAGGAAAAACATTTCTTACTGTCTTCTCTCTCTTATTGTAGTACTGTTGTCCAACAGATTTAAAAACAATATTGTGGACTGATTCACTGTCATTTAAATCTTTTTACTTTCTTACATTCTAGCAAAATTTCTTTCTTTCCAAAAGACTTAAAATGGATGTTTTCCTAAAAACAGTATGTGGGAGTTTCAAATGGCTAAGAGCAGGGCCACCTAATTGGTAAGATCCTGACATACATACCTAAAAGTCAGGGATGAAAGAGAAGAAAACTTTCCATAGATTATATTCACCGTCCTAGGGAGAGTTGGCAATAATTGCAGAGCACTTAGGTATCCTCACAATAGGGAGAGGGTTTGACTCATTGTTTCCCTGACTAGGACTTAGTTTTCTTTACAAATTAGCTAGTGATCAGTTATTTATTTGACTCCTATAGAAACTTCTGGCATAGTGCCTTATTTAATTAGAAAGTTTAACCTAGGTTGGAAGATCGTTAGAATAACTGGCTACTTAGAAACTACTGAATCTGAACATCATTTTACTATTTGATATCTCAGACACTAAATTTAGAAAAATGAGGTATCCTTTCAATTCACTGAAGAAAGTTAAAATGTAGAAATAGAAAAGTGAAGTAGATGTGAGAGGGAAGCTGAGTTATATTTTGATCAGAGTGTATGTCAAGCTGAATTGTTTGGGCTGAATTATAGGCAGTGGAAGCCACTGATGCTTTGTGGGAACTGGATTTAGTCGTACACTATATTTTACAGGAGAACAAAGATTTCTGGCTTTTTATAAAATTAAATGCAGGAGTTAGAAACTGAAGCAAGATACCTAGAGGAGGGAAGACATGTAGTGATAAGAATATATGAAAAGGAAAGATTGAAATAGGTCTAGAGGGAGATACTAGAGGGATATCTATCGAACTGTCTACCTATTTGTGTATCTATCCACATTTATATATTATATATCATATAGAGAAAGGGAGAGAGCATAAGAAAGCTAGGGAGAGGTGTGATTAAATATGGAAATGGAAAGTGTCAGTGATGATACTAAGATTGTTTCAAATTACTTCTGAAATAATGTTTAAATGTAGTAATTGTAAATATACATGTATACATCACACATAGTATGATATGTGTATATGCATGTATTTTTATGATATAAATTCAACCAAGGCTAAATTTTGTGGAGGGGAATTACTTATTTTCAAATACAAGGAATACCCTAATGAAAAACATGAAGTTTTCTCTCGCCACACTTTCCACCCCCTCTGGCAGTGTTGTAATGAGGAGCTATTAGTGTTTTAGTTGTCACCAGCTACTCATGCAAGCTACATTAATTTTGTTGAAAATGGTCATTAAGGAAGTTAATTATTTTTCAAGTGTTAACTGATTATTGTGTAAGTACTGTGTATTCTTTTCCATTAATTATATATAATTGCCTAATCCCTAAAAGTACATGATTTTGGTTTTATCGTGCTGTTCACTTGTGTTAATTTGGTTTACCAGATAATCTTCTGTAGTAATGCAAAACCGTATACTTGAGTGTTCAAAGTAATTTGATAAATATTAATTTGTTAATCCTAATGACTTCTTGGTATCAAAATGAAAAACTCTTTTTTGCTAGCTTCTGTTTTATAGTCACCATGAAGTTGACAATTGAATAATAACTGAATAAACAAAGATAATGATACCATATACAATGCTCAAAAAAGTATTGGGAATTATCCGATTTCCTCAGTGAGGGAAGGAAAGTAAACCATATCTGAGATTTGCAATTATTCTGTAAAAACAGAACCTTTTAAAATCACGATTTTAATATGAAGAGGAAATAAGTAAATACAGACAAATATAAACAAATAGTTTGTGCATTCAAATAGAGGGAGTTTCTTTATGACCACATATCACACTGTCTACATACATAAACCTGAATTTATTTGTACTTTGGTCTAATTTTGGGACACAGTGTGATATGATTTATTGCTGCTTATCCAGAAATATGGTGTGCAACAATTTAATATTGTGCTATTTAATAATTTAGCTTTTAAAATTTCCAGTATATTTGTCTTTTGTAGCTTTCTTTAAATATTAAAATGATGGGTTTGTGTGTCATTGAATTTCATCTGTTATTCAAAACAGCATGTGGTCTTTTTTGCCTGATTCTCTAATCCCCATGATTATAATTTTAACACTGATTATAATTTCAACTCTCATTTCTTTCCAGTATTTCTTTTTCTCTCAATATGTCTCCATCAACTTTTTATATAATATTTAGAAGAAAGTCCTTAAGAAAGCAGATTTGTCAGCAATTAATGAACGAGAATGAAGTGTTTCAAAATTACATTTGAACTCATTTTGGCAAATTATTATTATACATTTTAAAGATCATTTCTTATCAGCTTGATAATTACATTAAAACAAATCTATAATAATACAGATATTTTATATAAATGACTGATTGAGTTTCAGCATAGGTCAAATGAAAAAAGAAATAGTTTGCAAACCAAAAAACATTTTAACTACAAGTTATGTGAATTAAAACTCACTGTTTTCATTTGTCAGTTTCAATATATCTAGATACCGATAATCATAGAAGAATAGTTGTCTTCCTCACATCGTAAGAATGGCATTCATCTTAAACAAACATATGAGATGTTGTAGTCATGCAAAAAAAAAAAGGCCAGATAGAAAGTAAAATAACTTGTTACCCCTTATAAACAGTCATACTTAAATATACTTTATTTATTTATTGGTACCGGGGATCAAACTCACAACCTCACACTTACTAGGCAAATGCTTGAGCCACTAAGCTAAATCCCAGGCTTCTTAAATATACTTTAATATGCTTAAAGTGAACAAAAATAAATCAGTTTGATGTCATAGAAATTGCATTAGATTACATATTTGTTTGGAAAAAATTTTAATTGTAGTGCAATTTACTATTCTAATTTACTATTATCGTTATTGTAAGTGTGTAGACATGGGCTGTAATCCCAGTTTGGCAAACTAATTAGCAGTGGAATGTGGCAAACATTTTATCTTCTTTTGACCTATAATCTAAAGTTATATAATTTGACTAAATATTCTCTGGGGTCTTTTCAAGTTTAGAAATACTGTTTTATTAAAGGTCGAAAAACATGTTACAGTTTTGATGTGTTAAATTAATTATGTAAATTAAGAGCTTTAATTCAGATCATTTAATGGATCTACATGTGCTTAAAAATATTTAGCTTGGTAAAGTTTGTAAAACTATATTTATCATTTTCTTAAATGTAGGTATATATGAGTGATTTACAACACAACATTTTTTAATGTTAGATTCTATAATTTTCACAATTTAGAAAGTGAGATTAACGTAAGGATTTCAATCTTAAGTAATGAAAGCTTTTCTTCTCGATTTTCTAATATTTTGTCACTATATAGTGCAACATATTTTGCATTCATATGTTTAAAAATTACAGAATAGGAAAGATGACCTGTATGCACATTTAACATAACGAAATTCTTGATATTGTTAGTATCAGCAAAATACTATATTATATTAGTATCAGAAAAATTCAAAACAAAGAATACTACCAGCAATAAAGAAATATATTAATGATAGAGGGATCAGTTCATTAGGACAGTATAAGAATTTCAAATATGTATACACCTAGTAAAAGAGTTCCAAATATAAACTCCAAAACTAGCAGAAATGAAAAGATGCAAAGATAAATCTATAACTTCAGCTGAAGCTCTTAACCCTCAGTTTCTTCTTGTGGCCTCACATGACCTTTCCTATCTGCATACGTACTCCGTACTTCTTCCTGTCCCTCAAAGGACATCAGAACTCTTAAATCATTCTTCCCATTTATAACTTTATTTTCTCTCAGTTTTTACTTACATCCCCAAATATAGTCATTTTGGAGGTAAGGATTTAAAAATATGAATATTAGGGTGAGAAAATTCTGTCCATAACCTTCTACTGTCTGGCTGCTAATATTTACATCCTTCTCTAATTCAGTACAGTCACACTGTGATGACTGTGTGACATTGTACATGTCAACAAAACTGGGTTAAGAAATGTTCTGAAAGCTGATAAACTGTTAGATCTGTGAGGGTGTTTTGAGACAGATGAGGTTAGTAAACTGAATAAAGACTCTGTACACATTGGCTGGGGATTTTGCTCAGTGGCACAAGCAACTGCTTGGCAAACACAAGATCATGAGTTCAATACCTGGTACTAAAAAATCCCCCCCAAACCGCACACTCACTAATGTGAGTGGGACCCAGTTCTTTGAGGGTCAGTAGAACAAAACAGGAGAGGAAAGGTGGATTTTTTGTCTTCAGTTAACACATTGTTTCTCTTGAACTGATCTTCAGGCTATGGTGGCTGTAACAGCAGACCCCAGTTTCTCAAGTCCTCAGCTTCCTAGGAAGAATGACACCATGAGCTCCCCTTGTTCTCAGACTTTGGACTAGGACTGACTCACGGTGTTGGCTTTTTTGTTTCTCCAGCTTGCAGTCAGCATAGAGACTTTTGGCTTCTGTAACAGTATAAACTATTTCTTACCATAAATTTCTTATCTCCTTATATCTTATTGATTTGGCATTTCTGGAGAACCTGGATAAATATACACCCCATCCCAACAGTCCCCAAAATATTAAAAATTCATTCTAGCATGAATTCCAAGTCCAAATTTTTGTATCAGTATTAACTAAATCAAGTATTGGTGACATACAAAATATGCATCACCCAGGGGAACATTAACTCTCCAGCCATGAAACTGTGAAACCAGATTAACTTTGTGCTTCCAAAATATAGTAGTGAGACAGTCATAAGATAGACATTTCCATTTCAAAAAGGACATGTAAGAAAAAAAAAGAGATGGTGGGTGCCAACCAAGTTCAAAACTTGCAGGGCAAGACTGAAAAATAATTGGTTTTGGTTTAATACTGTACTTTCTGGGTGCACGGGTGTCAGTGTCACCTAGACATACTTGAGCAGCAGTCTTGCCTCTGTAGTTTGGGACAATGGACTTGCCTCATGACAGTGTCCTAGGGTACCCTGGCCGCACTCGTGATACCCACGAGGAAACCATTTAGTTGCCTGGCTTTGTGGTGAAATAAGAGCCCTGGTAATTACTAAATTGCCCTCAGAATTATTTTCCTTTATCTTAAGGATGTTTATTTGAAACTGGATATTGCTATTGTCCCATCCTGTAGAATCTCAGAAATCTGACAAGCTTTCCTTTATTCAGTCTTATTTTCACTATCAGTTTTAGTCCCACAATGCTATGGTCATTTTAAGAAATGTTACAGGGTTAGCAAGCCCTGAGTATTATAAATCAGTATCATCTTTTTGGTTTACCACTAATCACATCTTCTCTTGCAGTTGTGTATCATAGCAAGTAATCAATCATAAACATTTTTATTTTACTTCAGAATCAGTGAAAGGATAAGGGCAGAAGCCAACAAGAGTTTATTCATGGCTCAGCAATTTGAAGATTTATTGGGTACCATTTATATTAAATCTAATATATTTACTTCTAAAGGCAAAAGTTTTAGCTATTAAACTTATTTTTAACCTTGAAGGCGGCTGGCTATAATAAACTGAGAAGAATACATAAGCATAATAAACTCTGTTTTGGAAAATGTTTTCAAAGCAAACTAAATTCCTTAAATTATTCTATAGCTAAGCACTATAGATTGGTGCAGATACGTAATTTGTTTTCTCAAGTCACTATGCTGAAACTAAGTGCATCTCAAATATTTAATAAGATAATAAATTTAATAAAGTAACACATTTAGTAAAATGATGCTATTCTTTAGCTTCAAGCATACGTTTTTAAAATTAATTGTGTTGTAAAATTCCTTGTTTTTGCAAAGGTTACCCATTGGTACTTCATATTACAATGATCTTTTTTTCCCAGAATTTTTATAGAAACTTTTTCTAAAATTTTATTTTACTTCTGGTATCTTTGAGTTGTAAACTTATTGTTTACACTAATGTCATGAAATGTTTCCTTGTGTGTGTGTGTGTGTGTGTGTGTGTGAGACAATGGGAATTGCACACAGGGTCTTTGTACTGAGCTACCTTGTTGAACACTTTTATAAGGATAATTGGAAACCCATCAATAAGTCTTCTTAATTTTTAGTCTTCTTCTCTACCTCCTTTCTTCCTACACTTCATTTGTATGTCACCAATACTTGATTTAGTTAATACTGACACAAAAAGAGCTTCCTAAATAGCTGCCTGTTGTTGAAGACTTTCCAAATTAGATCTCACGGAGGCTGTGATGGCTGCAGGGAAATACATGTATGAATTTTTTTCCCCTGTAGGAGCCACATGCAGGTTTTTGTTTACTTTTGCTGTTACCAGGCAAAGATGAAAAGCAAGGTTGGGTCCAACCACATAATAATCTTGATGAGCATTAAATTTTAGTTTTAGTCAAAATACTGGATCTTTTGAATAAGAAGAGGAAACAGTTTTATAATGTGGTTTTACATGAAATGTTGAAGTATTCTCAGCATTATTTTCCAAATATATTCTCATTTTTGTAGGTGATGTGCAGTTATTTAGTTTAGACCAGTAGGTGATCCAGGGAAACGAAAAAGTTGAAACAAAAAGAAAAAAAAATGAGCATATTAAAAAAAAGCCAACATGACATTTTTAGAACAGGTAAAATGAATAAATTCCATTATTAAAACAGAATAATACAGTAACATTCATATATGAAATACTTACTTAGAGTTTACAGAAACCTATCATGACTTGATAGAGGCTTTTTGGTGTACTGCTTTCCATGACAGAATGGTGGCATGCAGACTAAATAATGGAGTAATGTAAGGACCAAACTGTTGCTTGCCACCTGGATTTAAAGGATAATTTATTCACCACTGGATTTTACTTAAACTAAAAAGATAAATAAATAGATAGATAAATCGATAACAACCAAGCTCACAAAGACAGGTTCTTATTTTAATTTGGAACAGTTCTTTTTTAGAAAATTTGTCAACTGAAGCACACAAATTGAACCTTGTTTATTTTATTGCAATTAAGTATGAGTGGGCATTTTCCACACCAAACCTAAAGAAATAAACAATAAGGTAAGTTGCTTTTGACACTATTTATTTTTCCAATGTGCAACTAATTAGTGAGCTCATTCTTTTAACAGCTGTCCCTGTTGTTCAGGATTTTTCTAGGAAGATTAAGGCCAATAGACGGAAAATAGAACTTAAAAATCTAATAATAATAAAAATCCACAAAGCATGTCTGAGGAATTAGGTAAAAACAATAAATAAGTCATCTTATAAGAACTCAGTGATCTTGAACTTCCTTTTCCACTTATCCATATTGAGGTTGTGTAGGTTAGTGTCAGTGGGAAATCTTACCCTACAATGGAAAAATACTAGAAATGAGTCAGCCTTAAAGGGTTCATGATGAGTTTGAATAAGTGTTCTGAGTTCAGAAGTCTATTGGGATCTTAATTAAACCTTCACAATATACTGGTGCAGACCAAGGACAGAACTGGCTTCTTTCCAGTATTGCTTCAGTCAGCATCTTCTGTTCTGAGCAGAATGTTAACTTGCAAGTTTTCTATATTCCTTAAATTTAATATTTTTCCATTCATGTTCAGTGGGTGTTCCTTCGTTACAGAATTAGTAAAGTTGAAAGTAAATTTACATTTGTAGAAGATATACAGGGGCAGAAAAAAGTGAAAATCAAATGCCAAAAAAGTAAAACATTATTTTAGAACCTCTGATTCTAGATGAGTGGGATACATACATTGGAGGAAAAAAAAAAGTTAAGACTTTCTAACACCTTATAAAAATTGTGAGCAATAGTGTTAACTCAGCTGGTTACATATACTACATGTCATTTGATTAGTATCTTTTTCAAAACATGCACTACTGAGAATTTCCAAGCAAAGTCTAATAAAATGACTATGATTTTATTAGGAAATTTCATATAGTATAGTCCACATAATTTTTAAAAATGTGATGTGGAGATTGGGACTTAATATCAGTAATTCTATTAATTTTTGGATTCTTCTCATTTTACAGAAGCCAAATCTCAACACTATTTATCTTCTCTCTCAGATTAGTATTCTAGTCTTGATGAGCCAAAATTCCATGCTAATGTCTTCTGAAGAACAATTTAAAAAGAAACAGGCAATAGAATGGGTTTTTTATAGGTTGTCAGTGCATTTGCAACTTTTAGAAAGTACTTGATTCATATAATAATCATTAATGGACAATAAAAACAATTAGGTGAAAGATTCTTAGTATATACACAGGAAGGCAAAATATTATCCCAAATATTATTCTCTGGCCACAAAAGGAAAGAAAAATATAGCTGTAAAGGAGGGTCCAGCAGTCACTCTCTTAAAATGGTTCAATGATAGCATCATTAACATTACAGCACGAGGCATCACATGTCTCTTATTGTGATGTAGTATGAAGCATGCAGTAGCACCTAACGAAGTATTATGTCTCCTCATACCATAAGACAAGATAGAATATTTAATCAACTTCTTGTTGAGATATTTATTTTTAGAATATTGGGAAAAATTCAAGATAGACTAGGTATAAAATAATAGAGGCAGAGAACTATTAAGTTTGTTAAACATGTTTTCTTCCTTAGAATATATTACAGTTAGAGATTATGGAAAGTAACTGAGTGGTAATGATGTTAATGCCTATTCTTTTACACACAAAAGTAGATCAATATGGCAATTGCCCTATTAATCTTATTTATATACATATATCAAGTACTTTTTGAGAGAGAGTAAATTTATGGAGTTGGCCCACATTATTATGATAGCGACAAGTTCAGAATACCAGGGTACACAAAGGAAATACCAGCATGATAGGTGAAGTTTGAGATGTCTGAAGGTTGTGGTGGCAGATTTCCCTTTTGCTCATTACTAATCTGTTTTTATTCATGTCCTTAAATGATTGGATGAGGCCCATTCACATTATGGAAGGCAGGCACTTTACTCATTTCACTTATTTACTTAGTTCATTTATTTAGATGTGAAACTCATCCAAAACACCTTCATAGAAACATCAGGAACAATGTTTGACCAATACCTGTGCCATGCAGACCAGCCAAAGTCACATATAAAATTAACAACCATAATGGGTATCTCAGAATTTACTAGGTTATTTTTTCTTCCTAGAAGATTCAGAATTTTCAAAGTAAAAGTTTGAAAAATAATAAAAAATTACCTTGTGTGTATCTGATGAAGTGGTAGCAGGTTTAAGTTTTTTTTTTTACTAGTTTTATGAAAAATTAAAATGAATTTTGGCAAAAAGAGAAAAGTTGTTATTATTGCTACTCACTGTCAACACTTGTCAATGACTTGTACATAAAGCTCTTTAAAGCATTACATAAGGAACAGGAAGAAAAAGAGAAAAAAATGAAAGACTTTGATGTTTTAAGTAAGAAAAACAGATGTGAGAAGTTCAGTGGTTTAAGTTTCTGGTATATTTTATGCTACATCTGTGAAGGAAAATTTCTAATCCAATGGAGGCTCCCAAGAGAGTTAATTTTTTAAAAATTGCAAGTCTGAATTAATTACTTCATTTGATAATATTTTATATGGACACATTTAAATAGGATTTGAAATATCTTGTCTCATGGCTTGTGGTATTGAGATAAATTTTACTGAAATCATTTGAATGCTCTATTTCTAGTAATTGCAAAAGAAGTTTTCCTAACCCATTTAAAATTCTTGAGAGAGTTAGGATGGTATGATTACTCTTGAGATTTCTGACAAAACTCAGAGAGAGGGGAAAATGCAAAAAGCTCTTGATATTATTTGTTAAAACAGTCAGTAACCTAAGTACAGTACAATAACCTAAGTAAAAGAAATAATGCCAGGTTGAATAATTTTCCAAATTGGAATTACCTGTGCTCACTGAAGAACTGTTACCGATGAGGAGGAAGTGTCACAATTGGGTCCTGAGAACAAGACTAGGAGGCACATAGTGGCAGCTAGCCAGTCCTTTTTCCTCCTCCGGCCTTTCAGGTTCCGGCAGCACCCTACTGACAAAAACCCAACAAGGACACAGCTGGGCAAAAGTCACATGTGATTCACAAGCTTCCAGCCTCAGTATCACAGAACACAGTGTGGAAGTCTGTGTTTCAAATTTACCTAGCAGCACGCCTGTCACTGATACGAGAGCACTTAATATGACTAAGAGCTTTAATTTTTCTTTAGTTAAAATCACATCCCGTAGGTATTGAGACAATTATACCTGCAATAGCAGTGCTGGCCTTATTTTCTTCTACTTTGTCTCTTTAGATTTCCTTGGAACATTTTGTATTTACTAGTCCTTCCCTCTAAATAGTCAGAAGGAGACATGGGAAAGAATAGATGTAACAATATGTAGAAATTGCATTATGAACAGATGATTAGAGACCAAGCCAATCTCTATCCTATTTTCTGTAAAATATAGAATTCTAGTGAGCTCAAATGCCTTTACCTTTTTTTTTCTTTTGTTTAGTTTTTTATTTTAAAGAGAATAAAATAAAACAATAGTGAGAATGATATTGGATTTCAAAAACAAGACTGTAGGAATTAACAGTAGTTACTATATTGCCCATTGTTATCCTCCAAATAGTTGTTCAGGTTTTATTTTTAACACGGTATTTAATTGCTTATCAAATCTTCCTCTCAAAGTGTGAAGCAGAGCTGAAAATATGGCCATGTAAACTAATTTATTACCTAAAACTTTGGCAAGAGCAAACTTTTGCCTGATACCAAGACATAGAATGTCTGTATTACATTTGGCTGCTTATTTAATTATAAAAGATTGTCACTTTTCATCTACAGAGTACTACATGATTTTGAGTGACTATACAGATTAAAAATATGATTGTCAATAATTTATATGTATATCACTTAAATATATAATGATTTCTGTCTTTGTTAAATGTAGACAAATTGTATTTATAGATTCTTATAGAGACTCCTATATTTAGCAATATAATTTAAAGCAGAAAAAACAAGACATGGTAAATTCAGATAGTACTATCACACTTTGCTCTTCCATTAATGAAGACTTAGGTGAATTGCCACCTACCGGGTTTTGTCTTCTTTTAAAAAGTGACAATAGCCACATTAATCTGTGTAGGAAACTAATACTTGAAGCTCAAATTTGTGTCAGGCACTATACTGTAACATACAGTTAGAAGATCTCTAACAAATAACTTCTTTTTTCAAATTACAGAAAACTAAAGTAAAAAAAAATGACAGAAGGGAAGATTGAGACCATCAATCAACACTAGCTATTCCAACTTCCTAGATACCATAAAGTAATGTGATTATGTTTGTAAATTGTAAGTGCTTCATAAATATATGAAGTCAGTGTAACATCTCATTCTGTTTTGTTTTAAATCAAGAAAGAGATTTTAAAAGAACCTATCAAGTTATGTGTAACAAATTTTAACATAAAAATTGCACAGAAATTAAATGAATATAACCCAGTTTTTTGCTTCCCATTTTTACATTGCTATGTGTTTTTTCAGTATACTAGTATTTCCAAACAGTATGAACTATATTTTCATTATTGTTACAAAAGATGGAAACAACACAATTACAATGTGATTGCCCTGCAAATTTAATTAGCACGATCATTTTAGCAAAAATACTATTATTATGGTTCTTCAGACTTTCCTGCTACTATTTATAGACTCAGCCTCAAACTCTACTAATTAGTTTCTGGTAAAGAGTACACATCGGTAATATTTAAAAAGAGGAAGAAAAGGATAAATGAAAAAGAAAAAACTATGCCTCCCGTTCTATAATCCTTTTAATGAGAATACACATTGTAAATTAGTATACATGAGAAACAGTAAATAAAAAGCAAATTACTTCAGATAAAATGATTGCCATTTGAAACTTGATTATATATTGGTAACTGGGACTCACTATTACCTAAATGGTCATAGCGTGCTGAATACAGGTTTTCTTCTTCTTACTTCACAGTCATTCCTCAGTGACAAAGAAATAACTGTTTTCTATATTAACATGATTATTAGTGCCAACAAAAAACAAAGTTTCTGTTAAAATAGAAAGATAGGCTGTATTGAGATAAACTTTCCCAAAGATTTTTTTCCCCCTTTGAACCTGGCAAAATTCAGGTCAATCAATTCGAACTTCATGTGAGATTGAGCCATAGAGCAGCATTGTTGGGCCAAATCCAAACCAGTTTTATCCTTCAATATGTGTGCTGACCTGAATAAACCCAATCAGAAAGCTATATTCAGTTCCAACTGGGAAAAAGCCCCACTCTTTTATTGCATCTACCCTTTACTTATCGGGGCCATCAGGAGAAGAGGAATTATCAGAATAGATCATGATCCTGATTCTGCAAATTTAGAATCAGCTTATTCAGTAAGAGTTAACACATTTCACAAGGTAGACTGTAAAAGAAATTGCAGTCATTGCCCTACTAAACCTTGGAAGGAATGAAAAATTTTAGTCTTTGGTGCTGTCAGACTGACACCATTCATCATCTTTGAATTGGCTTTTGGCTGTAAAATAAATAAAACAAACCAGTCCCTTTCAGACCCCCATAAAAAAGGTAACTCCCTACTGTAGCTTGTCTTGGTTTTGGAGCTGATAGAAAAAAAGGATTTCAAATGTTTAATACTCCCCTGACTGCAACTCACTGTGGAATCAAACAATCTCAAAGAGTTACTGAAGTAGGTATTGATTGCAAACTCTGGGACTGTTTGCTATTTGATTTTTCAATTTCCAAGGAATGAGGTGAAATTCACATCTCTCCAAAAGAAAGCATGCTCTGGTTCCTGGAAGCCCGAGTTTACGTGACTTGAGTTCATTTGGAGAGAATAATTTATGTTGGCATGAATAAATAATAGCAGGGAGTTCTAACTGTCCAAACATGATATATAATACTCTGAGAAAAAATTTGGACCACGTTGTAATGTCTCCTGTATTTTATGTTAGGAGCAACTATAAGAACTAAATCATTTCAAAATCACCTACCCACTCAGGATTTTTTAAGTTAGATTTGTCATATGGCATTCTGGCATTTGTTAGAGACACAGGGGCATCTTATGTTGTAATCAACTGTCTCCTCTGGAAGCTTGTCTGGGTAACTTGGAAGCAAATGATTGACAAAGGATGTCAGAGTGATACTGTGCCCTTTTTTCATCTTTCTTCATGAGAAAACAACAGATAAATAGCCATGAGTTTTAGAGAGCCACAGCCAACTTACTTGGTGTGAGAGAGCAAATTTCTGCTACTTTCATTTAATTTGTAGATGGAAATCTCCCCACCTGTTACAAATTAAGCTCTGCTTGTTGCTCTGGTACATATATCTATTCTAAGTACATTTGCAGGCTCTGTTCCTTTTGTTCACATTAAATCTTAGCTGAAAGAACCCCTTTGAATTAACCTCATAACAGTTGAGTATCGGGCATCATTCTCCTTGAGCCTTTCTTTCTACAGATTAGAATTCTGTATGTCAGGGTTGACAAGAATGTTTACAAATAAAGGCTTAAATCCTAGTTAATGCTCTTTAATTCTAAAGATGGAAGTACAGCACTGGGATAGGAAATGATTTAAACTAGGTTTATTTCAATAAATTACCAAAATAAATAAGTAAATAAATTGTATAGCACAAAAGAAAGTATATGGACCAGGAGAGAGGAGACATTAGTTTTGGTGCTTTCTGCATGCATGAGTTATGGTATATATGAGCAGTCCTTTGAATCTTAATTTTCTTATCTAGAAAGTCAGGACAATGGGCCGAGATTCTGTCAGGCGCTAAAGTTCTATGGTGAGCTCCATTTCCATGTTGAACTGTTTCACACTTTACTGTTCTAAAGGGACAACATAACTTTCCTTAAGGAGTGCTTTTAGTAGAAGTATTTGTATGTAATGGAATTTGCCAATGATCTGGCCCCATTTTTACAGTGACTGTTTCACCAACACCTGCTGACTTTCAGAAATCTCTTATTCCTGGAGAAACTTAGAGATTCTACTTGCAATTGAAATGTTGGAATCTATTAAATTAATGAAATTCACCTTGATTTCTGAATTTACAATGCCAGTTCATTACCAAACAGGTGGAAGACAAATATTCTTATTATGCCTATTATATAATTTGTCTAATGCTGTGATACGATGCAAAATGATTTCCCACTAAAGGATAGCAACTGAAACCTGTGAATGCTACTATAAAAAAAGGATCTTTGCAAATATGTTTAAATTAAAGATCTTGCAATGGGGAAATTGTTTTTCAGGATTATCCAAATGGTACCTCAGTGAAATTACATGTACCTTTATAAAAGAGAGGCAGAGGTAGATCTTACACAAAAACAGAAGAGAATAATATAGTGTGACTGTGAAGACAAGCTAAGTGCCATGGCTGCAGAACAGGGTTAGCCACACTTAGAAGGATGAAAGAATGGATTCTTTACTACAGATACCAATGGGAATGCAAACCTGAAATAACTGATTATAATTGATTTTAGACCAGTGATACTGATTTTGGACTTCTGACTTCCAGAAGAATTCTTTGTGACAAAATGCATGCACATTGTTTTAAGACACTAAGATTGTGGTAGTTTGCCACAGTGGCCTCAGGAAAACAATGTAGATATCAGTATTTCTTTTACTTTCAATACTGAAAAACATAGATAATGAAAGTCTTGATGCCAGCAGTCAGCTGGGTCTAGAGCCCAGCTTTGCTTTTGTTTGGCATCTATTTTCTGTGTCTTTCTACAGATCTCATACATAATGAGAGTTTTTTTTTTTGAGAGAAAATTCCTAGAGAAATTCCGTGTTCATAAGGACATGGTTCATCATTTATGGCTGCTAATAGAAATTATATGGCTGAACGCTTTTTGTATGTTGCTTTGATCTCGAGGAAGCTGAATGTGACACCATGACTTTTCTTTCTTACATGTCTGGTGGGTATTCTACTAAATTGGTGTTTTAAATATAATCTCAATTCAGTAAATAAAGTATCTGGTCCTATATTAATAAATAATAAGTAACAAAAATTATAAATAAACTACAGTAAAAAATTTGTCCTCCAACCCTAGCTTTAGCCAGTCTCAGACATAGTTTCTCCTAGGTATCCCAGGCTCTGAACCACCATGCCACCTGGCTCTCACCACTTGTCAGCTCCCTTCAGTTGCTGGATTCTGTTTCTTATCCATGAAGGTTAAAAAAGAGGAGATGGAGGAGGAAGAAAGACAGGAAAGTGAAAATTTGGGAGAGTTTTGACTTGAACTGTATCACTTTTAGCTCTGTGCTAGGTTGTGTGCTCACTGGGCCTAACAGAGGATGTTTCCTTCCTGTTGCCTATTGGTATGTTCTCGGGGTTTCTCATTCCTTCTTTTGTTTTGTTGACACCCATGGATTCACTAATCTTGCTGCAAAGAGTGTCATGAAGACTCATGCTACATCTACAGGTCCCAGGCATCCAGCTTGACATGTTTTGATTCTTTGTTTTTTTTGGTTTGTTAGCTCCTAGAAGGTAACTCCAGGCAGAACCATTTGTCTCGAGGATCCCTGAGAGTGGCCTAAAGGCCACACAGGTGGAGTCTCCTGTTTGAAAGCAGTTGTCAGATCCTCTCTTCATCTTCAGATTATATAGTTTAACCCAGGCTGCTGTCCAATTATTGTCTCAGGCATAATTTATAACCTGCTTTTTAGATTTTTTGATTTCAGGGACCACATATTAGAGCCATTAGAGTGGTCCTCTTGAAACATGTCATTCCTTAGAAAATCTGAGGTGAGGCAACAAGCACCTTTCATATTAAGTTGAATTAAAATAGTTTTCCCCAAAGATATTTTAATTTAACATCTTACCCTTTCTTCACAATCTAACCCCTTTATTTGGTCCATAATTTGCTAAGGAGACTTAATAACCATGGGATTTGTTCATAAAAATTGTTTGAATATCTATATATGTATGTTCCCCACAGCCCTCTACTCTCTCTAGTACTGATAACTCAATTAGTGGGTTGCAACCAAACTTCTTAACTTGTAACTCCACACTGGGTAAGCACAGAATTGCACAAACAAATCATTCTAGAGCACTATATTAATTACTTTCTCATTGCTGTGAGAAAATATCCAAAATCCATGAATTAAAGGAGAGGTGGTTTATTTTAGTTCACAGTTTGTAGAGGTTTCAGTCCATAACTAGCTGATTTCAATGCAGGATGTTGTGGCAGAGGGCTTTGGCAAAGAAGAAACAGTTCATGGCATAGCAGGCAGGAAGCAGAGAGTGTCCCTTCTTTCCCTTTTTACTCTACCCAGGCTGTAAACCTGTTGGTGCCACCCTTTCCAGTGGATCTATCACCTACCCCCAGAACCGTGATAAACCAATCTATGAACTAATTTTGTTCCACACACCCATAATCCAATATCACACACCCATGATTCAGTCACTCCCCAAAGCCCTACCTATGACAGCATGACATATTGGAGGGCTTGTAGATACAAACCACAACACACTTATGTGTCTACTTTACCTCTCCCCAGATTATGAATCAAAATCCCTGTTATTCTGTGACTAGGTATTACAGTTTTGGACAGTTCAAGAGAAATTCTGAAAGATAAGATTTTTGCTTTATCAATAGGCATACCACCTTGATAAGTGAATTAAGCCAGACTCAGACTGTCAAATAGTCACTTGTTTTCTTTCATATTTGAAATTGAGAGAGAGATGGAGGGAGAGATAAAGAAGGAGAGGGAGAGGGAGAGGAAGAAAAAGGAGAGGGGGAGGGAGAGAGACTTAAAATAGAAGGAAGATAATTAGAAAACAGGAAGGTGACTGAGGATAGGAAGGGGAAGGAAGTTGAAGAGGGACAGTAGTAAAAATAACTGATGTTATATGCATGTGTATATCAAAATAAAACCCATTTTAGAAAGTATAACTAATATACATTAAAAATAAAGGTTTAGTGCTTGTGAATGTTTTTGTCTCTTTTGGTGAAAATGTCTTAGATTTGAATTATACTTTTATAAATGGTTTATTAACAAATGAAGTTTTTACTGGTAGATGAGTGGATATTTATTTTAATTTCCTTTTACCAGGGTCCTTTAGCAGATAATCAAATATGTAACACATGCATCCATAAATATTTGTCATTGCTGAAGCTATTAGTGGTGAAATCATGTTTGCAATGTTCAATTCAGATCCTTTTTGGGGGATTATATTCTGTAAACAAGTAATGTTGGAACACATTTTGATTTACTTACACACAAATAAGAATTTCTAGGAAAGTCTGCCTCTAATGCATACTATAGTATTAAAACTTTTGGTTTTGTAATATTTTAACAAGAATCATAGTTGAATACTTCAGACTATCAAATGAAATTTATCAGGAAGAAAAGCATTTGCTCTGCTGATTTTTTATGCCATTGTGCCTTGGAATAGTATGCAGGAGCACCTGATATCACTATGAAGAGCTGAGCACTGTCAGCTAGGAGCTACTGAATCAATCAGGAAAGTAAAAGGTATTTTACAGATAAAAGAAGGGCTGGGTATGTGATTCAGTCCAAAGGACCTGGGCCCCATCCCCAGTATATGAAGAGGAAGAAGAAAAAAGGAAGGGAGAAAGGAAGGAGGAAATAAAGAAAAAGAAAAGAAACGAGAAAAAAGAAAAGAAAGAAAGAAAGGGAGTCTGAAGAGACATTTCTACCTTAGGAAGATACAGATCATACATCTATGAGGAAGCTGGCCCTCCCCAGACGCTGAGTTGTTTGACATCTTGGTCCTTGTTTTCTCAACATCCAGACTTAGGAGAAATAAATATTTGTTATCATTAAGTCACCCAATTTTCGGTGTTTTGTAATAGCAGCCTGAGTAGACTCAGGCACCTAATTATGGAAGTGATATCACATCACCTTTGCTACATATTATTGGTTAGGAGCAAATCCCTGGGTCTAGCTTACCCTCAAGAGGAAAGGATTATAGAAGAATGTGAATTAAACAGACTGGGGACCATTTCAGAAAACCGCAGCCCAAATATGTCCACATGCTTCTCGTCTTGTACTCTTATAATTTCAGTTAAAGGGATCAGTGGAAAGCTTCTCATGCTTGAAACCTGATGTAATGTTCATCTGTTCTCTATTTTCCCCACCACCCACAGCCAGTTCATCTCTAAGTCAGGTAGATGCTTTGACTGTAGTTTTCTTGCTTTTCTCTAATCCTTTGGACTGTCACTGTTCACTGCTGGATATCTTTCACTTGCACCATTCCAAGAGCCTAACACTCTCCCTTGTGCCTTCACTTGGTACTTTGCTTGCATTATTTCTTCTCCAGGAAATATTTTCTATCACTTATATTTCTGAAGCAACTCTTATCTACTGACAAAGATCGAGTTCAAATGCCTGTAGGACACAGCAAACAAAAGCCTTATCTCTAAAGTGTTGGAGATACCTGATGTATGGTAAAAATATCACAAGCAGATCTTACTCTAAGGAAAAGATCCTTTCTGAGTTGGAAAAGAAGTGTTTGCTATTTTTGTAAATTTAACTATGAAAGTCCCTCCATAATTTTAAAGGAAAGAATGCTACCTCCAGTTAATGGGCATTGCCTCTGGGCACTGCATTTTTCATTATGTTTGTTTTTCTAGGTTTTCCTGTTTCCTTTGTCAATGCTCAGTAAAGTGCAATGGTGAGGAGAAAAAAGAAAACAATCCCACCAGCATTTAAAAGTTATTTAGCAGCAGAAAATCAAAATACCTAGTTCAACAATAATTTATTTAATTGTCTGAGAATACTAGGCAAACTTCCCTGAGGCATTAGTGGGGTAGGGAAAAAAGTGGGAACCAGGAGTGCCAGACTTTCGTCCTAATTATGCCACTAAGCTGTTTTGATGTTTTGGGGAATTATTGTTCACTTTTTAAAAAAATATTTAAAGAAAGACCAAGCAAAACAGAAAATGGGTAGAAATAATACATACTTTCAAAGAAAAAAATAAAGAGTAAGAAATCACTGGTTGATGATTACATATTGTCCTCTTACAAATAGTTGTTCAGATTAAGGATCTTTATCTGCAGAATAAAAGAATGGGACTCAGTAATGGGGCTCAGTAATATTTAACCTCTAATCTTCTGAATGTGGTACAGGTTGAAGGGCTGTGCAATAGTGTGTTGGTCATACTTCAGAACCACTGTTTATTTTCATATTACTTTCACCTCTACCACTCACCACCATTTTCACCTCTAATAATAAAACATGCACATTATAACTCTCACCTTTTTGCTTACACTGTGCCATCAACTAAAACCAAATGCAGTCTTGGCACTTCTTTCTTGTCTCATGGCTCATTCATCTTTTAAGTTTAGATATCCTACTTTATAGAAGTAGATATTTTTCTATCAGAAATTACTCCTAAGGAAATTGGTATTTGAAAAATTTTGATATATATTCACACTTTATTATATATATATATATATATATATATATATATATATATATATATTTTTTTTTTTTTTGGTACGAGGGATTGAATTTACAACCTTGCGCTTGCCAGGCAGGAGCTTATGCCACTGAGCTAAATCCCCAGCCCTTTTTTGTATTTTGAGAGATGGTTTTAGTACATGCCCTGGTAGCCCTGAATATGTGCTCCTCCTGTCTCAGCCTCCTGAGTAGCTGGGACTGCAAGGCATATGCCAACATGTTCATCTAACATCATGCTTTTTGACCACATCAAAATAGATAGTTCTGAATAATTCAGAAAATTTTAAGCAACTATAATAAATTCAAGCTCCCTGTTTGTTTTTTATAATACACTTATTTCTGAAAATTTGCTGTTAAAAAGTTGAAATAATCTTACAGTAACATCTTTAATTCTAAGTTCAAGCCTCTGAACTTGGTAAACCGTATTCAATATTACATTACATACAGAATTAGCATATATAGTTCTTTACATTCAGCAATCTTCAGTGCTGGATGAGAAGCAGATTGTCTTACTCTATGCTGTATAGGAAATACCACTAACTGGGTTTTATGAATTATCAGTTTAAAAAGAACAGGATTTTAAGTTTTTCATAGTTCTGGAGTCTGGCAAGTCCAAGGTGCCATCAAATTCATTGCCTCCTGAAGGTTCATTTCTCACAAATGATATGTTACAGTTTGTATCCAGATGTCCTCTCAAAGCCTCATGTGCTTGTAGTCATGGTTGTAGAAGGTGCCCAGATCAAGGGCCAATGCAGCTGACTTACATTCAGGAGGCAGGACCTGGTGGGGTTGGAGCCAAGTTCTGGGGGGTGTGACCCAAAAGGATGCATCTCCCTTCCCTGCTCCTCTCTCCTCTCTGCTTCCTAAACATCAAGATTTGAGCAACTTTCCAGTGCTCAGGCCCTTTCACCATGCAATTACTGTGTTTTAGGCATGCTGATCGTGGACTGAAACATCCAAATCATCAATCAAAATAAACTTCCCTTTCTTTAAGTTGCAACTAGTGGGTATTTTGTCCCCATGATGAAGAAAGTAACTAAAGCATGATGTGGTCTAGGTGTTCTCATACGGAGAAGGTACTAGAGGGTGAAAAGGGAATGAACGATATGTTCTCGCACAGTAAGGATAGAACAACAAAAGGGGTTGATGCTGATTTCCTTGAATGTTTTCATGGGGGCACTAATCCATTTATGAAGGTAGACCCTTCCCCAAAAGTCTCACCTCTGAATGCCACCACAGCCGGGACTCACAAATCATAGTACAAATGGAGAATTTTCCTTACCTCCTCACTTACTAAAGTTAGGAAACTGTGTATTATTAGATGTGCTATGTTTGAACAATAATATTTTTAGGGCTTCATTTTCTTATAGTTGTCTACTGTATTTCAGTAAGTGCCAGATTTATGAACATTTGAGTTGTTTCACATGTGTACTGTTTTAAGATCGACAGTGTACTATACAAGACTGGCTTTTTTGGATTATGAACAAATCCAATTTATAAATGTTCTCCTGGAACAGGACACTTTTGTTAGTTGAGGACTTATTTATAATGGTGGAAGGAAATGTAACAGTGCAGAAAAAGAACGCATGAAGACATTGTCAAAGAATTTTGCAGACTTTTTTATTACAGTGGATTTATTTTATTGTTCTTGCATGCAATATAACATTTTATTTATCAGGGTGATATGTTAACATTTTAGATAAGACTAGTCACTGAAAAATTTTATTGAGATGTTCTAGTGAATAGCTGAAGGCAATCCATGACCTGGAAACTGAATAAGTTCTGTGTCTAAAATGACATCCTTTGATAGTTTCATGTGGAAATTGTATACAAGATTTTTTTTGGTGTGTAACAAGCAAGGTAGAGAAGTTGCAATCCTGATATTTTTCTTTTGGCAACCAGGAAGCACCACTATTTGACATACAATCATTTGTAAGCCCAAGTCATCACAGGTTTGGATATTTGATTTGTAAAATAATTGAAAACCTACTTTTCATGTGACCCTGTTTCCTTAGTGATAAATGTAACACTTCATGAAGAATCAATATAAGCTTATCAAAAAGAATTAATAACCTTGTGAAGCTACTGTTATACAAATTTGACATTTCAATATATGTTTATTGACTTCGTATTCAGTGACGGGTACAGGCATCAAAGATCAATGCTACATAATCATAATGCTGTTATCCAAGAGTACCCTGCTGTGTAGGGGGAAAGATTCTGAGATATGGTCAACTATTTTATTAGTTTCTGACCAACCACATAAAATGAGGTCTTCCAGACAGATTGTGAGTGGAGGTTCTGTTGGGATGTTCCTGGAAAGCCTGTTTACTCCATCTGTTTGTACCACTCATCTTTCTTTATTGATGTGCTTCCACACACTGTCAAAACTAGAGTTCCAGGCCATAAACAAGTGCATGGGCAAAAAGAGAAACTGCAAATTTATGTATGTAGGCTGCATAAGGAAGGACAACATTACAAAGAAGGTAACTTTTGGGTGAGAAGGATTAAGAATCACTGAGCAAAATTCTGCACTGATGTTGTGGTTCAGGTGGGAGGAAAATACCTCTGCATAGAGGTTAACTAGAAAAAAAGAAAAAGAATAAAAGGAGTGGGATATCTCGAACCTAACTCATATTTTGCTGCCATGACTCAGAGGTTCTTGGGAACAGTGTGTAGTCTAGTTTGCCAGACTTCAAATTTACACTTACTCAACTGAGTTAAATAGATTGCCAGCAGAAGAACTGTAGCAAAAATAGTATGACTTTAGGGTCAGAATTACCTGGCTTTTGGTGTTGTACCTGTTTTTTCATTTATAAAATGTAGTAGTATATATTATTTAGAAGTTGTAATTAAATACAACAGTTTTAGTGGCCATATTAATCAAGGTTTTCGTGAGTATATTTCTGTATAGTAGATATATATCTGCTTTGTCTCTATCTGTATGAACAGGTTTCTATGAATACCTCTGTGAATGTGTATAGATTATATACATGTATGTGTATATATATTTGCCTGTTGGCATATAGGAAGAAATTTATTATTAGATATTGAATCGTGTAATTACGGCAACTGAGAGTTCCTATTCTGCTGTGGAGACTCAGGAGTGCTGCTGGTGTGGCTCAGAGGTGTGGAAGCTGGAGAGCCCATGCTGTTGCTTCTGTCCAGATCAGAAAACCTAGCAACTGGCAGTGCTGTGGGTAGGAGAAACTTTAGGCAGCAGCTCCAACTAACCGGCAGGCAGAGAAGACTGAATTATCCTGGCCTGCCAGGTTGAGATGCTGCCTAGATTCAGCCTTTTTTTGAAGTTAATTCCACTTTCCTTTTCCTTTGGCTTCTATGTAGGCGCTCAGTTGATGGTACCCACTACACTGGTCCATCAGCTTTCTTTGCTCTGCCAATTTGAAAGCTAATCTCTACATACACCTTCGCAGATACATCCAGAAACAATGCTTAACCATATCTGGGAATCTCATGACCCAGATGACATATAAAATTAAGCCATGCAGTAGTCAAGTGGTGAATGAGTCAAAAAATAAATACAGAGGCCCACACTTAGCCCAAGAATGTGGTCAGCTCTCTATGTCTTTTAGCTTGCCTTACAATCTCTATTGATTCTTTAGCTTTCTTTTTCTACCCCTTTCTCCCACTACTTGGGATTGAGCCCAGGCCTTTGCACTGAGCTACATTTTGGGCACCTTTTTAATTTTGAATTTTGTGACAGCATCTTGGCAGGTCACTAAGTTGCCCAGGCTGGATTCCAAGATGTGATCATCCTGATCCACTTCCCAGAGTGCTGGGATGGTAGGCATGGAGCACCATGCCCAGCTGATTTTGTGCTCTTCTAAGAATGAGCCCCTTCTCCTAATTAGGTAACCATGATCTGGATGAGAGTTTTTACAGTACGGAGGGCAGACTTTAAACTTTGCTGGGAACAGAGCTGACATCTGACATTAGCAAAATAAATGGCCAGGGGAGATTTAGTAAAGTAAATGAACTCTTTAGCCCTCAGACTCATACGTAAAAAAGTAATTGCTTCATAAAAGTAATCTGAGAAATACATGAAATGATAAATATGGAGCACCTATACCTGAAAATCATTTTTTAAAATTCTGCATATAATAAGCAAAACAAAACACCTGGGGCTGGGCAGAAGGCACACTGGAGTCAGAAGTCACAGTCAGGCCTCATCACTGAGCACCTGTTGTGCTTCTAAGTGAAGGCATTTGATTTGGTTCAGTCTCCTGACATCTGTTTCTCTAATTTCCCTCTGAAATACAGTGTATAACACCTCCTCTCTGGCACTCAGCTTTCCATTGCTGTAACAAATACCTGCGATAATCAATTTATAAAGAGCAAAGGTTTATTGTGGCTCAGTTCTAGAAGTTCTACTCTCTCTGTGACGTGTTGGCCCACTGGCATAGGCTGCTGGCAGCAACATTGTGGGCTGCGGTGGGAGGACACATAGCAGAACAAAGCTGCTCACCTCATGGCTGGGAAGAGAAGAAGGGCGTGAGATCCTGCTGTCCCCTTCAGGGGATTCTGCCCAGGGACTGGAGACCTTTCACTAGATCCCAACTCCTGAGGGCTCCACCACCTTCTAGTAGCACTAGGCTGGTGGTCTTTGGGAGACAAAAGTGTCAAACTCTAGCTCACCCAACAGGGTCACCATGGACAGCTGAGTTACTGGACCTGAACAGCTGCTCCCACAGGAAACTGTCAGACATCAGTCGTTACTACTGGAAGAGAGAAGGTGGCAGAAAGCAGATGCTAAAGGACCTGCACGTCTGCCATTCGCTTGACCACTGTAGATGGTACTCATTCATATGCCCTGCCCAAGCTGTCTTGGATCATTTCATACCATATTTCCCTGAAAATAAGAACAGTTCTTACATTAAATTTTGCTCCAAAAGATGCAATAGAACTTATTTTCCAAGGTGTTCTTATTTTTTCACATACAAAAATCTATATTTGTTCAAATACAGTCTTGTCACCTTTTTCTAGAACACTTGTCATAGTTCTCCAAACTCCAAATTGTGGCCTGAATGATTTGAACCCCATTTCTATGGAAACATTGGCCCCAGCCTCTCATGTCCAGTAGCAGAGCTCTCTTCTTAAAGGAGCACATCTCATCCTCATAGCTTGCTCACAGGGCATTGGAAACACAGATGTCAGTGACTTTATCCCATGAATTTTCCACCCATGTTACAACCCTTGGGGGCTGGGCTTCACAGAGTTCCCATTAAATCAAGTGTTAATTACTGTGCCCAGCCGCGCCTAGCCATCGGTGTGCAGAGGAGGAGCTGCGCGGATCCGGAGTGCCTGCAGAAGCCCTTTCCTTTGTCTGGAGGAGGAGGGATCCCAGGTTCCTGAGGCACCTCGGCGTGTGCCCAGCCGCGCCTAGCCATCGGTGTGCAGAGGAGGAGCTGCGCGGATCCAAGTGCCTGCAGAAGCCCCTTCCTTTGTCTGGAGGAGTGAGTATTTCTGCAAGCAGGGAGGGATCCCAGGTTCCTGAGGCACCTCGGCCTTTGGTGTGTGGCCAGCACAGTCTGCCCAAATCTCAGACTGTTCCGGACCCCCCAGGCTTCTGGGTGCAGTGAAGTGGAGCAGTGGGTTCGAGGCCACTACAGCCGCCTCCCCATCCCGGCTACACCTGGAGGTCTGCGGAGCTCACCGGGTGGGCGGGCCTACACTATCCCCCCCCTCCCCCACCAGCCCAGCCGCGCCTAGCCACCTGCGTGCAGAGGAGAAGCTGGGTGGATCCGGAGTGCCCGCAGGAGGCCCTTCCTTTGTCTGGAGGACTGTGGATATCTCTGCAGGCAGGGAGGGATCACAGGCTCCTGAGGCACTGCGGCCTGTGGTGAGTACCCTAACCCGGCTGCGATTCAAGAGCTGTGGATCTACCAAGGGGCAGGTGGGCGCACAGTGTCCCTGAGGCCCAGCTTGTCTGGAACTGCGGAGTTCTGAACAAGCAGAGGAGGGCCATTGGTTCTGCAGGCCCAATGGCCTGGGGTAGAGTGGTGCCAGAGTCTCAGTAGTTGCAAACATAGAAGGGGATTTTCAACAGATCCTGAGGAGGCTTTCAAATAACACTTGAAATACAGAAATATAGGAAAAATGACAAAACGAAAGACCAAATTACAACCTCAAACCTCCAGCCCATCTCAGGAAACCCTAGGAGGAATGTATTTAGAAGAAAATATATCCCATCCTCCTCATATATCAGACACAATAGCTACTGAAGTTGACAAGCAACTCCAGGAAGCTTTAAAGAAACTCAAACTCGAAATAATATCCCAGATAAAAGAAGAAATGATAAAAGAAATGAAAGAGATTCTGAATATATCTAAAGAAAACACAGATAAAAAATTGGAGGAACTAAACAAAAAGATAGAATCCCTGGGTGAGCAATATAAGAAACAAACAGAATACATAATGCAGATGCACAGAGATATACAGGAAATAAAAAACTCCACTGAAAGTTGTAAAAACCACCTTAATGAAAGTGAAGATAGAATTTCAGACCTTGAAGACAGGATTGCAGCTAGTGAACAGGAAAGGAAAGATCTTTTAAAAATAACAAGGAATCAGGAAACAACAATTCAACAACTGCAAGATGATGCAAAGAAGAATAACATAAGAATGATAGGGATTAATGAAAAAGAAGGAGACAACATAAAGGATATCAAGAGGATATTTAGAGAAGCAATAGCTGAAAACTTCCCAAGCATGAGATCAGAAACTGACATCAGGATCAGTGAAGCATATAGAACTCCAAATAGTCATAACCAAAATAAAACTACACCCAGACATATAATAATCACCATCCCAGAAATCCAACACAAGAATAGATTATTAAAAGCTGTCAGAGAGAAAAGACAGATCACTTATAAAGGAAAACCTATCAGAATCACAGCAGACTTCTCATCACAAACAATAAAGTCAAGAAGAGCATGGAGTGAAGTATTCCAGATCCTAAAGCAAAATGATTTCCAACCTAGACTGATATATCCTGCAAAACTATCATTTAAAATAGATGGTGAAATACGATATTTCCATGACAAAGAACAGCTGAAG
Organism: Cavia porcellus; assembly: GCF_034190915.1. Lineage (NCBI taxonomy): Eukaryota > Metazoa > Chordata > Mammalia > Rodentia > Caviidae > Cavia > Cavia porcellus. The sequence continues at coordinate 36,422,125 of NW_026947498.1, read as the reverse complement.
AACTTCATGAACACCAAACCAACCCTGCAAAAAATATTGAAAGACAGTTTAGATACACAAAGGAAAAAAAACCACTAAGCAAAGCAAATAATTAAACAGAACAGAAAGATAAAGATGCAACAGCAGAGAGATAAGATTCCTACAATTAACCAACATTTAACAGTAATAACCATTAATGTAAATGGTCTCAATGCACCAACCAAAAGAAACAGACTAGCAGAATGGATCAAGAAACAAAATCCAAGCATATGCTGTTTACAGGAAACCCATCTAACCCAGAAGGATACTCACAGACTGAAAGTCAAAGGATGGAAAACAATTCTTCATGCAGCAGGAATCCAAAAAAAGGCAGGAGTAGCCATTCTGTTTGCAGACAACGTGAACTTTAAACCAACAATGACCATAAAGGATAAAGAAGGTCACTACATACTCGTAAGGGGAAAACTCCAAGAGGAAGAGATAACTATCTTAAATATATATGCACCAAACTCCAGAGCGCCCAGTTATATAAAACAATTATTAACAGAAATGAAAACTCAAATTATCAGTAACACAATTGTAACAAGAGACCTTAATACGCCATTGACACCAAGGGACAGATTGACCAGACAGAAAATGAGTAAAGAAATAACAGAACTGAATCATACCTGTGAACAAATGGGTTTGATAGACATATACAGAATGTTCCACCCAACAACATCAGAATACACATTCTTCTCAGCAGTACATGGATCATTTTCGAAAATAGACCATATATTAGCTCATAGAACATATTTAAACAAGTGCAAAAGAGCTGAAATCATCCCTTGCATGTTATCGGATCACAGCGCTCTGAAATTACAAATTGACAATAAAAGATACTGCAAAAATCCCACAAACACATGGAAACTGAATAACACACTCTTGAGTAATCAGTGGGTCACAGAAGAAATTAAAGAAGAAATCAAACAATACCTAAAAGAAAATGAAAATGCAGATACAACTTACCGGAATCTGTGGGATGCAATGAAAGCCGTCCTGAGAGGAAAATTTATTGCACTGAGTTCCCACATCAGGAAAACAGAATGAATACAAATAAATAACTTGATGCTACACCTCAAACAGCTAGAAAAAGAAGAGCAAGTCAAGCCCAAAGCCAAAAGAAGAGAGGAAATTATAAAAATCAGAGCAGAAATCAATGCAATAGAGACTAAGAAAACAATCCAAAGGATCAACAAATCAAAGAGTTGGTTCTTTGAAAGAATAAATAAAATCGATAAGCCCCTAGCCAACCTTATTAAAAAAAGGAAAGAAAAAGCTCAAATTCATGCAATAAGAAATGAAAAAGAAGTCACTACAGACCCAATAGAAATACAGAAGATCATCAACACCTATTTCGAAAACCTCTACTCTCAAAAGTTTGATAACACAGAAGAAATAGACAGATTCTTAGAAGCATATGAAGTGCCAAAGCTAGATCAAGAGGATGTAAAATTGTTGAATAACCCAATCTCGGTTACTGAAATTGAAAATGTAATTAAGTCCTTACCCACCAAGAAGAGCCCAGGTCCAGATGGATTCACTGCAGAATTCTACAAGAAATACAAAGAAGACCTAATGCTGACACTCCTCAAACTATTCAATGAAATTGAAAGGGAAGCAATCCTTCCTAAGTCATTCCTGGAAGCAAATATCACTCTAGTACCAAAACCTGAGAAAGACCCAACTAAAAAAGAGAACTATAGACCGATCTCCCTAATGAACACAGATGCAAAAATCCTCAATAAAATATTGGCAAATAGGATCCAGCAAATCATCAAGAAGATTATACACCATGACCAAGTGGGATTCATCCCAGGAATGCAAGGATGGTTCAACATACGCAAATCAATAAATGTAATCCACCATATCAATAAAGCCAAAAATAAGAATCACATGATCATTTCTATAGATGCAGAAAAAGCCTTCGATAAGGTCCAACATTTATTCATGATAAAAACTCTACAGAAAATTGGAATAGATGGTCTTTACCTCAATATAATAAAGGCCATTTATGACAAACCAACAGCCAGCATCATACTAAATGGCCAAAAATTGAAAGCCTTTACTTTAAAATCAGGCACAAGACAAGGATGTCCTTTATCACCACTCCTATTTAATATAGTACTGGAAGTACTAGCCAGAGCAATTAGGCAAGAAAGAGAAATAAAAGTGGTAAAGATAGGAAAAGAAGAAGTTAAGTTGTCATTGTTTGCAGATGACATGATACTCTACATAGAAGACCCCCTAAACTCCATTGAAAGACTCTTAGATACAATAAATAAATTCAGTAATGTGGCTGGATACAAAATCAATACTCAGAAATCAATAGCATTCCTATACACAAACAACAAAATCACAGAGAGGGAAATAAGAGAAACTGGACTATTCACATTAGCAAGCAAAAAAAATGAAATATTTAGGAATTAACTCTTACGAACGAAGTGAAAGAGTTATACAGTGAAAACTATAATACACTGAAAAAGGAAATTGAAGATGATCTCAGAAAATGGAAAGACATCCCTTGTTCATGGATAGGAAGAATAAACATTGTGAAGATGGCCATTCTCCCAAAACTGTTATACAGATTCAATGCAATCCCAATAGAAATACCATCAACATACCTTATAGATCTAGAGAAATCACTCCTAAATTTCATCTGGAACCAGAAGAGACCTAGAATTGCAAAAGCAATTCTAAGCAGCAAAGACAAAGCAGGAGGCATCACAATCCCTGACTTGAAATTATACTACAAAGCAACAGTAGTAAAATCAACATGGTATTGGAATCAAAACAGAGCTGAAGATCAATGGAATAGATTAGAAGATACAACCACAACTACAAACACACTCAACCACCTTATCTTTGATAAAGGAGCCAAGCAGGTTCACTGGAAGAACGACAGTCTCTTTAATAAATGGTGCTGGAAAAACTGGCTCTCCATTTGCCGAAAACTAAAGCTAGACCCATGTCTATCACCATGTACTAAATTAAAATCTAAATGGGTCAAAGATCTGAATATTAAAACAGAAACACTAAATCTATTGGAAGACAAATTGGGTAGAAACCTTGGAGACATAGGAGTAGGTAGAGAATTCATGAACAGGACTCAAACTGCACGGGAAATACTTCCCAGAATCAATAACTGGGACCACTTCTTATTAAAAAGTTTTTGCATGTCAAAAGAAATCTCCAGCATAGTGAAAAGAAAACCCACAAACTGGGAAAATATTTTAGTGAACTCTCTCTCAGACAAGGGACTCTTGTCTAAAACATATAAAGAATTAAAAAAACTCAGACCTCCAAAATTCCAAGATCCAATCCAAAAATGGGCATCTGAGATGAATACGCAATTCTCAGATGAAGAAATGCAAATGGCAAATAAATACATGAAAAAATGCTCATCATCATTGGTCATTAGAGAAATGCAAATTAAAACCACACTGAGATACCATCTCACTCCTGAAAGAATGGCCAGGATCAAGAAAACCAACAACAACAAATGCTGGAGAGGCTGTGGGGAAAAAGGAACTCTCCTGCACTGTTGGTGGGAGTGTAGACTGGTACAGCCTTTGTGGAGGTCTGTCTGGAGGTTTCTCAAAAAGTTGGGACTGGAAATCCCATTTATTCCAGCTATTCCACTTCTAGGCATATTCCCAGAAGAACTGAAAGCATCATACCACAGGGATATATGTGCACCTATGTTTATAGCAGCACAATTTGTAATCGCCAGATCTTGGAAACAACCCAAGTGTCCATCAACTGAGGAATGGATAAAAAAGTTGTGGTATTTCTATACAATGGAGTATTATTCAGCTATAAAGAAGGATCACATTGAGATATTTATCAATAAATGGGTGCAGCTTGAGACCATACTCATAAGTGAAATAAATCAATCTCGCATGTATGAATACCGAATAGTTTCCCTAATGTAAGTAATGATTCAAATATATAAAAATATGTGATAATCATGATTCCCCATTATGTGGCCTTGAAGCCTTATAAAATTTTCACTTATTAATTAGAAAGGCTTTATTCTGGGCTTTTTGATATGGAAATATTTGAAGCTATAGTATATGAAGTTTTATCCAAATATTTTAAGGAAAAAGACAGACACTATGGTAACTACTATTCTTTAAAAAAATTATTTAGCTATTTCTTATGTTTATTTTAATTAAGGGAAAAATTTTAAAAATTAGGATATATAATAGTAACTCTTTTCGATCTCCTATTAAATTGTTTTGAAGTCCTGTAATACTCCCACGATCTTGTTTTGACTGATTAGACTCTGTTCCATTCTGTGCGATAGTAGCAAGTCTGAGGGTATAGGCAACTAATTTGAAGGCAACAAGATTCACAAAGATGCCCATTCTGGTTTGACTATTGTCTCCTTTGGAAGTCCTGTAATGTTCACAATGCCTAAGTTTTATTGGTCTTGTTCTCCACTGTTTTGTCCAACTTTATAATATCCAATGAGATAGACAATTCCTTTTAAAGGAAACAAGAGACAACGTTGATAACCATTGTTAATAACCTTGTACTCTGTTCTACATCATGTGCTATGTCTATCCTTGGTTTTGACTTACAGCTTTGTTTTGCCATATTTGACTTTATTCTCTCCCCCCCCCAAAAAAAAAGTAATAAGAACTAAGGAGTAATAAAATCCAAAATGTGTAAATTTTGTTGTAAAAAAAGAGAGGGAGGAAAAAAAAAGAGCTCTAACGGATATAACAGCAAGTGTGTTTAGGGGTGTTAAATAGCTGACTATATTAATGTTTTTGGATCATTGAACACAGCTGTTTGCAGTCTCTCTGTTTGAATGTCTACTTTGTATTCTTTGATACTGTGATTTGAGCAACTATTTCCAAGAGGATAATATGTAATCTATTAACAGGTGATTTCTTACTGTTATGTTTTTTTTTTGTAGTTCTGTATTATGTGTAACCTTACACTGCTTTGTTTTGTTTTGTGTTTTTCTCTTTTTCCTCTTAAATTAAAAAAAAAGTGTTAATTGAAGATTTAGGGGGCAGGTGTGGCCAAAAAAAAAAAAAAAAAAAAAAGATGGCAGTTAAGAACCATGATGGCTCACACAAAAGCAACAAGAATTGCAGGCACCGAAAGACTCTTGAGCTCCAAAGCCAAACGCTGCTCCGCACTGTGCTGGGAGGGCATGCCGCGCGGGTTTCTGACCCTACCACACCGTACCAGGAGTGCACGTAGCGCGGATTTCTGACTGCTCCGCGCCGCGAGTGCACGCCGCGCGGGTTTCCGACGGTTCCGCACTGAGCCGGGAGTGCACGCAACGAGGATTCCTGACCGTTCCACCCTGTACCGGGGATGCACGCAGCACGGATTTCTGACCACTCTGCACTGTACCAGGCGCTGCGCGGATTTCTGACCGTTCTGTGCTGTACCGGGAGTACACGCTGCGCGGATCTCTGACCGATCCGCGCTCTGCCGGGAACGTGGGAAAGGTGGGCGGCGTGGACCCTGGTGAGTACTGGAGACCCTGCGACTGCCAGGGTTGGCCAGAGAACATCTTGGAACGGGACAGTGCCCGCCACCACGGGGACATCAATAACACAGAGTCTGGTGGCAGCCATTTTACAGTTGGGCAGAACCTACAGCTCAGTGGCGTCACTGAGCCCCCTGTAGGGAGGGCTAGTGGAAGGCATCTTGGAATTGGGCAGAGCCTGAGTACGTGTTGGCTTCAGCCTCACCCAGAGAACTGGTGGGAGACATCTTGAGTTTGGGCAGTTCTGCTGTGCTGGTGCTCCTGACACAGAGAGGTCTGGAAGAGAACAGCTGAGATTTGGGCAGGACCCTGTGCCATAGTGACATTAGTCAGCTGCTTCTGGTACAAAGAGAACTGGCAGGAGATACTGGGGCTAACCCAAGCCTCTGCTGGGGGCCCAATGAGCGGATACAAAATAGTCACAACTCAGTGACAACCAGTAAGTACAGCCTAATTTAGGAACTAACTGGCACAGAGGCTAGAGACTAGCCTGTACTGCCCCTGCATCCCAGTCTACCCCAGATAACAGTAAATTGGGGAGGACAGCAAAAACTCAAGCCAGCACGCTTCTGAAAGGCCCTAAGCAATTCGGAGAGGGCCAGAGAACTCCAGGACAGTCTGAAAGAAACCAGAAACATGACAAGAGATAAAAATAAAAAAAAATCTCCAGCTGCCCAACAGGAGAAAATAAGCCCAGGAGAACTAAACACTGAAGAGAACAAGCACAGTAACCATCCACTACTTGACACAGCATCAGCCGAAATTAAAAAGTACCTACATGATCTCATAGAGGAATTTAAAGCTGTACTCCTGATCCAAGTGAGGCACGATATAAAGAGATTAATTAAAGAAATGACAAGCCCCGCCCAAGAGAACACAGATGGAAGAACTGAGGAAATCAGAAAAGAAAGAGAAGCATCTGAAGAAGAATTTAAGCGTAACCTAGAATACATGAAACAGATCCAAAGAGAATATCAGGAAACTAAAAACTCCATTGAACATTGGCAAAATGCCTTGACAGAAACTAAAGACAGCCTTCTGAAACTTGAAGAGAGATTTAGGACATATGAACGTGAAAGAAAAAGCCTCTTAAAAATAACAAGGAATCAGAAAGAAGCAATTCTAAAACTGGAAGATGACAAAAAGATACATAACCTAAGAATAAAGAATGTGAGTGAGGAAGCAGGAACATCCAAAAATGAAATACAAAAAATATTCACAGAGATATTAAAGCAAAATTTCCCATATATAGCAAAAAGAAATGATATCCAGATAAAAGAAGCATACAGAACACCAGCTACCTACAACCAAAACAGATCTACACCTAGACATATAATAATCGAGATCCCAGAAATCCACCAAAAAACCAGAATATTAAAAGCAGCCAGAGAAAAGATGCAGGTTACCTATAATGGGAAATCTATCAAAATAACAGCAGACTTATCAACACAAACTCTTAAGTCAAGAAGGGAGTGGGGAGAAATATTCCAAGTCCTGAAAGAAAAAAATATGCAACCAAAGTTCATATATCCATCAAAACTCTCTCTAAAAATTAATGAAGAAATAAGATACTTTCAAGACAAGGAGGAACTGTGGGAGTTCGTGGCCACCAATCCAACCCTACAGAGAGCGCTGAAGGACATTATAGAGAAAGAGAGGAAGAGATACCAGGATTCCAGCAACAGTGGCAGAGAGGCCTCAGTGAACGGAGCAGACAATGGAATGAGGGAATAAGGTGGACAAATTATAGCAGAAAAGTGGAGTAGCAGACATGAGGCAGGGACGGTAAGCTAGTCTTTAGTATAGACAGCTCTGAAACTATATTTAAAAAAAAAAGCAGAGGTCATTGCTAATGGTGTATAATGATTTAAAAGACACAGTAGCCCTAGTGCCATATTTAGATTGAATTTAATTTGTTCTGGTCTGTCCGCTCATGTCAGATTTGAGGACACAGACATCTTGACCCAAAAATAGCAGGCTATACCATGGTAACTATCCTTACTTTCCTATTAACTTAAACTGAAATCCTATAATACTTACATTGTCTTACTATGACTGATCTTAATTGAATCTGAATCGTAAGACTATGGGTTGGCCATGGCTGATTTTATTTGAAATTGGTATGCTTGTCAGTATCAACCCTAAAAGTAGAGGCAACTACTCTGAGGATGACAAGTTGTAAAGAATATCCATACTGGTATTAATTAGTAACAGCTTCCAAACCCTACAATGCTGCCAAAGTTAAGTTTTTATAAAAATAGGTGATACTATATTTAACTATAATAAGCCAGTGTGGTGGTCAAATCTATTGAAAATAACAAGAGGAAACATAGTAACTATGGAAGATCATCTATATTGTGGTCTTAAATGTTTTATCCATTGCATGTTTTTCTAGGAAATTGTTTTGCTGTCTTGCTATGACTTGGTATTCCCTATAACACAGAGAGGATAGATAGATATATATGTAGAAATTCACACATGGGTTCTTTTTTTTTCTTTTTAATTATTTATGGGAACAGATTATATAATGTAAGATGTAATGAACAGATACTCTGAGGAAGAGACACTAAGAAACCTGAGGCTAATTTAGTAGCATTATGATAGAAATTCTAGAAATACTAATGTTTGCTGATTAGAATGACATTGGACTGGTTTCTTGAGTTCAATTTCAGCATATGTAGAGATGGGGACAGCTATCACAAAGAGTAAGAGAGATGAGTTGGTAGTACTATTGTCTTCCCTAATTTGGTACTTGAGGACCTAAAAAGTCTTCAATGATTTGATTAGTTCTATAATATACACTAAGTATATAAGGTGGATGAAGATGGAGACAACTATTTGTAAAAAACTAGAGACAGTTAGATAGACAATCAAGATCTCCAGTGGGCTTCCTATGAAATCTGTATTTCTTTAAATTGTTTTTTTAACTGCTATGTTCTGTTTTGATATGTTTAATCTTACCCTCTTTGAGAAGTAAAACAAATGTGTAGGACTGATAACCATGTTACTGAGCTCTTGTTCGATCATAGAGCAGAAGGGTTTGTAGTGTCACTTTATGAATGTCATTCTAAATGCTTTAATTCCATAACATGAACAGCTACCTCTAAGATGACATTGTGTAACTTATCAACCAGCAATTTCTTACCGTTTGTTTTTCTGTAAGTTTGTATCATTTCTACCCTTTTTTAAAATCTCCATGTATTCTTTTGTTTCCTTTTCTTTAAATAAAAAATAAAAAAAAAAAAAAAAAAAAAAAAAAAAGAATTGCAGGCACCAAAATTCAAAAATGTTAACATAAGTTAATTAAGCATGTCTATTGCAACACACAATGTATTTAATTAAGATTCATACTAGATACAAACACATCCAGTTGTTATTGCATCCACACTTTCGTTATTCACGACGTAAAGCAGACCGATACAGCAGACCTTCAGTGAGTGAAGAGTGAGGCCGAGAGCAGTTGTAAATCACCATGAGTCCCGGTTTGGAGGTGGCAGATTTCACTTTAGGTTTACTCTAGATTGAGACTAGTGAAAATGCAGTAGGATCTCCACGGCAGTTTTATAATACGGCTGCAAAATCTTCTCATGGATGTGTTGTACATTACATGTCTTAATTAAAGGTTATAATTAAAGGTTTTTAACATGATAAAAAAGGTACACAAATACAGGTTATATTTTGATGACCACGGCTGCATGCTGCATGACAAAACAAATGTATAAAGTAACTGTAGTGTCACTGAACCAGGTTCTTGAAATTTAATTCAGGCTGCATATGTGTAAAATGATTTTACCACAGACTTATCTAAAATAAATTATGTCCTATAATATTAAAAGACCAGCTATTCTGACTGTGAAGTGTCTTATTCTCCCAGTAAATACTTTGAGAGAAATTTTGTATAAGAACTGGCATTACAATGAAAGATTGCAAGAGACAGAATAGAGTTCCTATTTATATAGGATCTATATATTTATAATGCAATTCTGCATAAAATATACATAGTAAATGTTAGTAAACATTTTTAAAAACCACATATAACCCTGAATAAAGGTTAAAACCTCATAAAAATGCTGATCATTTGTGTATTATTATTATAAAATTGATAAGGTTTTACTGTGGAAAACAAGGAAGATATCTACCCAAGTCATCCATTTAAAATTTTTTCAGAATCATTCATAAGGTTGTAAATTTCTGCTTAAATCATAAATATAATTTCTAATATTTAAGTGGACATCATAAGAATAACACGAAAGTGTTTCTCAAAATAAGGCCCAAAGGCCCAAAGGAATTCTAATGTGGGCTCAGTTGGAAACACTTTAAACAAATGCCCTATGTGAGTATTCTACATTCTGAATGTCCAGTGGCCAAGAGCCGCTCTTAAAAGCAAGATCAGAAATATATTTCTGCCATGTCAGAGTTCTCTGTGAGTTTACATTGTGTAGACTCATTTTTGTTTTTAAACATGTTTCATGCATTAACAAAAACACATACACCTTGCAAATGAACAAATGAATCCATATAAACATTTTCTTTTGATGTTTTCCTTACTTTCAAATTTAGTTATTGGGAAGGAAAGATAACATATGACTCCAAGCATTGGAAAAGTTACATTTTTAATGAAATGAGGCATTCAAACAAAGATAGAAAGATAACTTAGTAAATGCCTCAACATGTTAAGTCATCCTAAATCTAAAACTAGATAGCTTACCTAGAATTAAACTTCAGTAAGACTGTGCCATTGTAACTTATTTAGACAGTGATGGTTAGTTTTCAAGTGCTTTGCACAGAGTTGGCACTAAAACAGCAATGCTGTATCTGGCAACTCTTTAAATGACAAATTGCTAACTATGAACTGTAATAAAAATAATTTGAAGAACTCTGCCCCTGAAATGAACTGTACTATGTACTTCAAATTATTTTTATTACAATTTGTAGTTAGCAATTCATTATTTACACAGTTGCCAGATTCAGCATTGCTCTGTTTCAGTGCCATCTCTGTGCAAATGACTTGAAAAGTAACCATCATCGTCTAAATAAGTCACAGTGGCACAATCTTACTGAAATTGAATTCTAGCTAAGCTATCCAGTTTTAAATTTAGGATGACTTAACATGCGCAGGCATTTACTAAGTTCTCTCTCTATCTTTATTTGGATGCCTCATTTCATTAGAAATGTAACTTTTCCAAAGCTTTGAGTCATATATTTCTTCAAATAGCTAATTTCAAAGTAAGGAAAACATCAAAAAAATGTTTATATGGATTTATATGTTTATTTGCAAGATATATGTGTTTCTGTTAGTGCATGAACTTGCTTAGAAACAAAAATCAGTATGCACAACATAAACTTACAGAAAACTCTGACATGGCAGAAATATGTTTCTGATATTGCTTTTAAGAGCTGCTCTTTGCCACTGGGCATTCAGAATGTAGAATACTGACATGGGGCATTTGTTTGAAATGTTTCCTACTGAGCCTACATTAGAATTCCTTTGGGCTTTTGGGCCTTGTTTTGAGAAACACTTTCTTCATGTTATTCTTTTGACATCACTTAAGTATTATAAAGTATATTTATGGTGTAATACTTTAAGATGGCGACATGAATTCTACTATGTATTTCAGGTGTTATATGACTAAATAAAAAAGTTTGACTAAGGACACAGAGCTAAAATATATGTGGTTCATGCAGATTTGCTCAAAATTGTTACTATATTTTGAATTTCCCTGAAGACTATGAAATCAGGTGCCCAAAAATGTAGGCAATATAGCTTAGAGAGAAACAAGCAAGATTATGACACTGTACTTAAATGAGAGATTACTTTCCAGTACTAAATAGTTTAAAAAATCAGGAATATTTCTCCAAGCAACAAATGGAATGTGTTTACAAATTTGGTAAATAGCCTCATCATTATTTAAGTTGTATCATAAAAGGTAACTTTATCAACCAAAAAACTTCAATATTCTCTGGCATAGATTGTAAGAATCAAATAAGACATCTAAATATACAAAAAAGAAATTAAAATGAACTTTTCAGACAATTGTGAAATTGTCCATTGAATGCAAGCTGGTAATAAGTTTGTCATGCATTAAATAGAAACATAAAATTCTTAATTGTAAGATGAAGAACAGACTCATTCTTCTTATGCAAAAAGGGGATTGATGTACTCAAAGCCAGAATATCCATATTCATCTATGTTCTTCACAAAGTCACTGTCATCAGGCGTGAGCTGGACAGGTTCTTTGGTAAATTCAGGGTCAAAGTTTTCTAACCCGAATTCTGTACCAATACTTGGTTTCAAGGGAGGTGCCACCTGCTTTTTCTCCAACATGTTCCAGTCCACATTGTTAAAGAATGGATGCTCTTGAATATCGATGAATCCTGTCTGAGGGTGACAGCCCAATCTTACCTCTGAGTCCTTCTTCAAAAGATCCTTGAGGATGCTTCTTGGCTTCGACAGACAGGTGATGTGGAATATGGATTTCTCTTTCTGAAATAGATTGCATGACATTGTATCTGTTTAGATCAGGGTTCTTGGGACTGTCCTCAAGAGGACATGGAGCCTCTCCTACCATCATTTCAAACATAACTATTCCAAGAGACCACCGGACCACACTGAAACCATAGTTTTCTCCTCTCAGGAGTTCTGGAGCCATATAACTGAGTGTGCCCAGAAAGTGTTGGTCTTATCGCCTGCCTTCAGTCCTGCCTTACATAAGTCACAATCTGTAAGTTTAATGTGTCAGTTCAAATCTGGTAACAAATTATCCAACTTCAGATCCCTGTATAATATCTCATGCTCATGAAGAAACTGGAGTGCTAAGCAGATCTCCCCGGAGTAAAATTTCACATGTGCTTCTGGGAAGATTCCGAACAGTTGCATATGGTAAGTCGGGTCTCCTCCATTGATGTAATCTAGGATGAAAAATATTCTGTTTTGTGTCTGAATGCACGCATGCAAGCCAACCAGATAAGTGTGATTCAACGTCTTCTCCAATATTTGCTTCTCTACCCGGAGACGGATAAGGTTTTCATCCTCCTTTCTCACCACTTTCATGGCATACACGCAATCTGTTGTTTTACACCCAACTAGTAAAACTTTGGAGTAGCTTCCTCTCACAAGTACTCGGAGAAAATCAGAGTCTTTAAGACCTGAAGAGCACAAAGATCTGCCATTTTCCTTGCTATTATTTGTCTCATTCTCTTCATCCATTTCTTGCATACCCACATGACTTTTAGGATTTGATGAGACTACTTCCTGTTTGGGATCTAAAGCCATGGAAGCTTGGTTTATTGGCATTATGTATTCATCATGCAAAGTATGCTGCTTGCATTGAACTGTGATGAGTGTATGGCACTTCTTATGTATTAAAATTTTACAATGCATACATTTGTATACCTTGTGTCCAAATCCCCCCGTTGGGTCTGAGCAGACGGCACAGTTAGCACACTTGCTGAATCTTTCAGATCGAAAAATGTGACCATTAGCACAATGAACCTTTCTCCAGCAGTGTGAAACTCTGTGGCAGATGGATTTATCTTCTGAAGAAGGTACATTAGGATGTTCCAGTACGCCACACTCCTGAGGAGCTTCTGGTACACAAGGCATTTGAGCAGGTTTTGACACCCAAGGCACTTTAAGTGGTTCTGGTACACTCGGCGCTTTAGGATGTTTTAATGTGCAAGGCACCTTAGGAGGCTCTGGTACATATGACACTTTGGAATGTTCTGTTAAACAAGGGAGATTCTGGTACACAAGGCACCTTAGAAGTTTCTTGTATGTAAGGTACCCTAGGATGTTCTGATATGTAAGGTATTTTAGGATGTTTTGTTGCAGCAAGAGCTTCAGTATGTTCTGGTACAGAAGGCACCTGAGGAGGTTCTGATACACAAGACTGCTTAAGAGGTTCTGGTATGCAAGGTACTTTAGGTTTTGTTACAGAAAGTTCTTTAGTATGTTGTGGTAAAGGAGGCACATTAGGAGATTCTGGTACACTCAGCATTTTAGGATGTTCTGGTGTGCAAGGCACTTTAGGTGATTCTGGCACACAAGGCACCTTAGGAGCTTCTGGTATGCAAGGTATGTTAGGAGGTTTTGTTACAGAAAGTGCTTCAGTATGTGGTACACAAGGCTCCTTTGGAGTGTCTAGTATACTCAGCATTTTAGGATGTCTGGTGTGCAAGCGACCTGAGGAGTTTCTGTTATACAAGGCAACTTAGGAGGTTCCATTATACAACACACATTAGGATGTTCTGGTATACAGATCACCTTAGGATGTTCTGTTATGCAAGGCACTTTAGGTGATTCTGGTGCATAAGTCACCTGAGGATGTTCTGATAAGCAAGGTACTTTAGGAGTTTCTGTTACCGGAAACGCTTCAGTATATTCTGGTACACAAGGGATCTTAGGAGGTTCTTGTACCCATGGCCCTTTGGTCTGTTCTGTTATACAAGGCACCTTGTGAGGCCCTGGTACATAAGGCACTTCAGGAGGTTCTGGTTCTGGTATGCTAGGTACTTTAAGATGTTCTGGTACGCAAATCACCTTTGCGTCTTGTGTTAAGCAAGGCACTCCAGCATGTTCTGATACACAAGGCACCTTAGTATATTTTGGTGATGATTATGTATGTATTAGCAGCTCAGAATCTGTATTTAGCTCGGAAAGCACAAACTCATCTTCTAATTCCAACAGAGGTAATACATTGTATGGGTCTCTTTTTTCATCTACACATCTTGGGGTGAGATGTTTATTATCAAATATCCAGGTGTCTAGAATTTCACTGCTCTCAGAAGAAAAAGAATTCTCAAGACTAGTCTTCTTATCCCTTCCCATAACTTGGGCCTGTCGGGAGGAGGTTTGGGCAATGGAGGTACTTGGAGAGAAGGGGCCATAGTAGGGTTGGCCATGCAGGAAAATTGGCAAGAAGGGCTTGATGGGCGATGGTGGCCTTATTGCCTTTATTGACCATATAGGGTGGGGTTTGGCACCACTCTCTGCCAAGTAATTCTCAGTAATGGATTGGCCCAGATGATCATTTTGTAGGTTTCTTAGTGTCTTTCGGATGCTGGACTCTGTGACACTGGTCTCTACCTCTGGACATCTTTGTCTATCTAACTTTACTGCTGCTGGCTCTGGGGAGACGTTGCCAAAGCTGTTGAGTATCTCAGGGCCTGGTGAAACTTGCCCATGTATCTTTTGAGTTTCAGTTTCATTTGTATCTGGTCTGAGGGAGTTTTCAGGTGGGTACCTTTCTGTTGGTGGGTACCTTTCTGTTGGTGGGTCACAAGTGGTTGGTCTTGGGGAGACCATCTCTGGGCTGGCTGTGACGGTTGGATGTCTTTCAAAACATGGCCTGCGGCATCTGGATGGTGTTAAACGTCTTCTCAATCTTTTACATAGACTTTCTCTGCCTGGAGCCCTGGGGCTGTGGCCTCGGAATGTGGAGAAGCAATTCAGCATCCTCAGGGCTGAATGTCTCCAGGAAAGTGAGCTGGGGAGGTGGCTTGTACTGAATTGTGATGTCTTCTACAAGAGTTCCAAGTTCTGTTTGGTCAGGTTGCCAGCAAGTGAGATCCAATAACTTGGGGTCCAATAACTGATAAGAAAGCCTGTAGCTCAACTTTTTCTTCATACTAACTAAATCAGTGGTAAGTTATTTTGTTATTTCTATCTAAGTATCTATGAATCTATTTATCTATCATCTGCATATTAGTTTTTTACTTTTGCATTTTTGATATTTTTACTTTGCATCTACACAATGAACTACAGATATATCCTCAGATATTCTTTTTAGATATACACTAAAGGTCTTTCTAAGTCACAAAATTGTTCAGGTTGGACCCTATCTTGTGATCCCCTTACCTCAGTTGCCCAGAGTGCTGGGATTACAGTCATATCCCATCTGCCTAATTCAGTGTGCTATATACATAGAAACAGCAAGTCTGGGAAAACTGCTGGAACTCTCAGCTATTGGTGACATCTTCACTTTTAAAGCAATGTGTGTTCATTGATACTTTTCACAGTGCTTGGAGGTTTTTTCCATGTAAAGAAACCCTTTTTTTCTGAAATATAGTGTTGAGGATTTGAACCTAGAGAGCCATTAAATTTTAGGATGCTTTTTTTTCATATCATCATTTCTATTTCATTAGGTAGTATTGAGACTTTCTTGAAATTTCTACAATAATTTTCCTTAAGAGATAAAAATGTTAGTTTCAATGTATAGCATCAGGGGTGGTGGTAGTGGCTCCATAGCAGGTTGTAGCTTTCAGGTGCACACATGTGATTAATTATTCAATTTTAGCTAATAAATTTAATACCAAAGTGTAGAGTTCAGTATAGTCCCATACTGTATTTCCCCCAAAATAATACATAACTAGAATGACCAAACTGGAACCACCCTCAGCTCATCATCACCATGGTGATGACCAGAGTCATGCAGAAGATTATATACATCGATATTCTCTTGCTCCATGGCTACTCTGTAATGGCATGTAAGCAAAGACAGGTTGTTGGGGTAGCCAATTATTTTCTGATTAGTTCTTATTTTCTGGAAAACAAAAGAGTGGGGGTAGGGCAGCACATGGTGGTGACGTGGCAGAAAGTCTTTGTAATCACCCCAGTGGTGATAATGAGTGTGTACATACAAGATTTCAAACTTTCCTTTTTGCCACTTGGGATCACTTCCTGTCCTATCCCAATCAGGCCATGTACTATCTGTCCCAAGTGGGTAGTCTGCATTTTCTAGATGAGAATAGTCATTCAGGATGTATGTTTTTGTTTTTTTAAAGTGCTTATTCACTCAGTGCAACTGCACTGATGGGAGAGAATAGACCCAGAGAAACCTTTCACTCTCCCAAACATAAGTAGACCGTGCAGGAGGAACAGCACCTCCCAACATGGAGTCACTCTTCGTGGATCAGTGGTCAACTGCCCCAAAGGGCAGTGAAACCACAAGCTTTAATGTTAATGACACATCTCAGTTGAAAGCACAGAGCCCATACATGTGAGATTTTAACAACACTGTGTTAGTAAATGTTTAATAACCAACAAATATGTGCATGTATGTGTATGTATTACGTATACACATGTGTATTACAAATTGAACTGTTGTAAAGGGCATGTAACACACAACTTACAAAAAATAATAACATAGTGCTCTTTCCAATGAATTCTCAAAATGCTTTTTATATTTTTGAATCCATAGTTGACCTATATTTGCAACTGACAAAGTCGTATAGTTCCAACACAAGTGATGGGTGGTATTTTTCTTTAGGTTAAACAGTAAGAGAAAAGTGCAAATATCTGAAGACTTATGTTAGTATGTTACTTGTTCCTCAATGATATGAGTGACTTTTTGCTGAATGTAATAATGATGGTTTTGGGGTAGGAGAAGAACATTTTCACTTCGTGTGCAGCTCACAACATGACAGGTGCAGACGTGGCACATTTTAGAAATGAGTGCATTTTAAGCATTATTTTTCACTTTCTTATGATTGTGGTCAATCATTTTAATGGTAAGTCAAGTGCTGGTGTGCAGCATGTGGTTTCTATGGTATAAAACTTCTACCAGGCCTGGCAATACAGCTCTGTATGTAGTACAGCGCTTGCCTCACATATATGAGCCTCTGGGTTCCATTCTCAGTACCCATAAGCAAACAATCACACAACCTCTTACCATGGACTTTTTAAACTATCACTATGAAATGATCAAATGTGAAATGGAAAGAGATGACCAGTAGCACATTTTCTGGCATTTATGACCACAGGGAAATAAAATAGATAAGAATAGTCTTGAGAACATAGATAATAATAAAAATACAAGCTGGGCATGGTGGCGCACACCTGAAATCCCAGCACTCTGAGAGGCTATGGCAGGAGAATTTTAAGTTCAAGTTCAGCCTGCATAACTTAGTAACATGCTTCCTCAAAATAATAATAAAAAAAAAAACATAAGAAAAGGCTAGGGATGTATGAAGGGTGGTACTGGTGGAGGAGGTGGGATAAAAGCCTCTGCGCGTCTCTGGTCACCAGCCATGTGAGTCACCCCAAGACACTCAGTCTTCACAAGCATCCCTACCATGTCCTAATTAACGTGACCACGTAATCTCTTAATGTGATAGAATGAGTGGTTTTATTGCATTTAGTTAGGAGTATTTTGTTACCAGCAATGGAATGGGCCTTATAGAAACAAGGGCTATATTGTGGCAGGTCCCGGGCAGTCCAGCAAAGAGTGAATCCCTCAGAGATCATAGCTGGTGGATACTTTTAAGACTTTGACCCCATTTATAATGTTTATAACATTTTCATTTATCCAATAGCTAGAAAGTGTAGTATGCAGTGAGTGCTAGTGTGTGACAGGCACTGTCCAGTGCTGGATAAAATCTTTGTCCTTGACTGTTTATCCTATAGTGCAGAAAACAGACAATCTGCAAGACAAATCAACCTTGTTGGATCAAGCCTGAGGAGGAGAAGAAAAGAGCCCCTGAAGAGGAAATGCAGTGTCAGAGGTGAGGCTGGATCTTCAGAAATGATGGCCAGGAAAGGCCTCCCGAAGGGGGTGACTTTAATAAAGTCCTGTTTTGGAAAGGCCCAGGCTGGCTCCCACCAGGCCCCACCTGGCTGTCCCCTCCTTGGCACCTGCACTTGCCAGCTGCTCTTATCCAGTCACCTAGAGAGGCCTCAGGGCAACATTAGGGTCCAGGTTGTTTTTCTCTGAAACATTGTGCAGCAGCCTGTTGAATGGGAACCACCTCACTAAAGGGCAATGTGGCAACAGGGTGGAAAGCCAAAAAGAGGATCACACCTTTCAACCCAGTAATGCTTTTCTTCTTTTGGAAGGAAATGATGCAACAGAAAATAAGCCATTTGAACAAAAATACGATAATTATAGCAGTGTTCCTCATAATAGTTAAATAAAAACTGAAATTTTCATTGTTAGAGTTATAATAATGCCTAACTTTTAGCAATTATTATGGGAAAAGCACTCTGTTGGATTCTCTCACTTCTTCTTCACAAAAACTGTACAAACTAACACTGTATTATCCCCATTTCTTTATTTAAAAAAAAAAAAGCTTGTTCAAGGTTATACCTGAGAAGGTAGCAAGTGATCATTATTATATCACCTTTGTTTAGTTTCAATCATATGATTTTGGTTAAATTCCTTTTATCTTCTCTATGCATCATATCATGAAAAATAAAATGAGAACAAGAACAATATTATAGGACTGACAAAGATTAAATCCCATTTGTGTGAAAGCAATGACGTGAACTGTAAAACAGAATTAAAATGATAAGTATTTACAGCCACCCGAATGATAAGTCTGAAAACTCTGAAGAGTGTACATAGAGGGTCCCATTCTAGCCTATTCTGCATGCCAAATTGAACAGCTGAAAGTTTGGATTTTATGCAGTAGGGAATTAACATTGTTTTTAATCAGCATGTTACAAGGAACTCTGTGTTTTAATGTTGTTTTACAGTCCAACAATACAGGATTGTCTCAGGATTACAAAATTGGAAGTTTAATTCCAAATCCTCACGTTTTATAAGTGGTCTCATGGAAACCCTGGGGTGATTGACCAGAGGGCGGAGAGAACTCAGGGAGGGGTGGCCTGGGCAGCACTGAAGCAGCAGTGTCCCTAACCCACTAACTTGCTGCAGGAGAGGTGGGTCCTCACCCTGAACAGTTATGGCCAGGAGTATGGAACCCGGGCAAGAGAAAAGCAGAGACCTCAGCACGTGAGAAGAGGCAGGGCACTCAGAAGGCAGTCAGAGATGACTTCTCCATGGCTCTGTTGCTGGGAGGCTCTGTTGCCTGAGAACCCAGAACCATCCAATCTCAGGCAGTTATGTAACTGGTTCCACCAAATAGGAACTGGTGCAGGGCCAGGTTCTCATCCTAGTGAACTCAGCTGAGTAGCAAAGGGTGGAAGGTCCAAACAACCCAATCACCACCTGAACGTGGAAGGAAGTCAGCGTTTTCTTGCTCCAGAGTAAAATCAGAGACATGGCCCTTTAAGCACCCTCTACCTACCCTTCAGTCCAGAAAATCCAAGGTAGGAGAACGTTCAAGTTATGCTGGTCACTCTCCTTTACCATAATAAACGGTAAAATGAAAAGGTTTCTTGTGAATCTCAGTCCTGGAGGTTGTAATCTCTGACTGGTTGGCTGCACTCCTCCGGTCTTGTGAGAGAGCACATCATGGTACATGGTGAAGTCACACAGCTCGACTGGTGTCCAGGAAGTGAAAGGAAGATGAGGGGCCTGGGGTCTCACAGTTCCTTCCCTTCAGGCTGCCTGTAGTTTCCTGGAGATCTCCTGCTAGGCCCCAGTCCCTTCAAGATGCCACCACCTCCCAGTAGCACCTGGGACCAGGTCTTTAACACACTGGCCTTTGAGGAAAAGTCAAGATCCAAGTTATAGTGCTAGCCTTATGGGTTTCCTATAGATTTTCAGTTTGTTTCGTAGGTTTGTATAGAGTCTCTTCTGCCTTTCATTTCCCTTTCCCTCAGCTGAGAGCAGGAGCTAAAGAAACCCTCATTACAGTGCTTAGAGGTGTGATTCCTCCATTTTATAAGTGAGAGAACTAAAGTTGAGAGCAGTTAAATAACACACTCAGGTTCACCCACTGGATTAGTTGTTGAGCTGGATTTAAACTCACGTCTTTTAGCTCCAGACCCTTTCCATCAACTGACGTGTAAGCTTCCTAATCAGTGAGGCAGACAAAGCAGTCTATGTGGACCAAGATCTCTTTGGTACACTATGCCACCATGGTCAATCTGGCCCATACTTCAGACATGAAGTTCTTCAACAACCAAACAAACCTGTCCTTCTGTTCCAGGGAACCCCTTTACATCCACAACACACACATAGCACAACCTTTGGTAAAAAGGGATCTTAGCCTGGCAGTGGGGCCAACTGATTCCTTTTAGAACACTGCGCACAGATTGGGAGGGAGGCCCATCTTGACAACTAGGGTGCCAATCACAATCTCTAGAAAATGAGAGAGTAAGTAGAAGGCAGAGCCCACAGCCAAAAATTGACTCAAGTTTCCAAATACTCTCCAAAATGGAAGGTTAGGCTGGGACCACGGTGACAGGGCCGGAGCCCAACTCTTCTTCACATCACCCATTTTCCACAGGCACCTGCATGCAGAGTGCAGAGAGCTGCAAGTGCTGTGTCCAGCCACAGGCAATCCCAGCCATCTATTGTGTGCCTGATAGGAGACATGAGGTGGTACCACTGTGGCCCTGCCCTGAGAAGCTGCTCACAGCTTAGTGACAGTACAAGCTGCAAGACAGACACAGAGCCAGAGGCTAATATAACCAAGTGACATTTACCTCAAGAACGCAGTTTATCACGCTTGATAGGTGGCAATCAATCAACTTGATTCAGCATATTACCACAATAAAGCAAAGCTGGGCAAACCAAGAGCCACAGGCAAAGTCCAGCCTATTTTCTAGTTTTCTAAATAAAGTTTTGCTGAAACACACCTGTGTTCATTCATTATTAATCCTCTATGGCTTTTTACACACTGCAGTGGCAAACCTGATACTTATAATAAGAAGATGGTAGTCTGCAAGGGTGAAAATATCTACCATCTCTCTCTTAGATTTTGTTTTTACAAAATTAATTTACTATTAGCTAATTGGCCAGTATTCTTTATAGGCTAAAACTGAATGTCATGCTGCAAATCATAGGATGATCATATTTTAGGCATTGCTATTATTTCAGATGGTACTGTTTTAATTATTTACAATCTTCCAAGTTCTAAGAAAGCCATTTGTGGAACAGTTATGTGCACAGTATGTTAAATACTCAGGACCAAGTCAGTTGTGGACTGTCTCCATAACTTCCAGAACAGGAAGATAAACCTTGCTGGTCTGGGGCTACATTTCAGCTTATATCCTGTATCTGATTTTTTTTCCTACTATGCAACTTTGAGTAATTATGAATCTATAAGGGATATTTTCTTGACTTTTAGCCCCAACTTTAAAATAAAATTCTAAAGAGAAAGCTCAAAGCACATAGCTTTGAAAAAATATTTTTAACACTAAAATAATTATATAAACCAGTAGAAGTCATTTTCAACCAAGAAAATTTAAATTGATCTGTGAAAACTTAAAACTTTCAAGTATTTTTGACACACTTAAAAGAACAAGAGCTTTTCTGAGATTAAGCCAATTCATTTAACTTTGGGCAAATACACTAAAGCTATTTTTCTACATGCAAGAACAAAAGATGCTAAGGCTGTGGCTAGAATATGAATGCCCTTTATGATAAGTTAATCTCTGAACCTTTCCAGCTTCTCCCTGCATCACTTCTTAGCAGCCCCATTAACTTTAAAGTGAATACATGTGTGATGGAGATAAACAGGGCTGAAGGAAGAGGGAGGGAGAGGAAGACAGACAGACTTGCTGAGAAAAAGAATTGTGTATGTGTCTTTAATATAAATAATTGCTTTCGTTACCTGGAGTACACATATTTTAATCACCTGTATTTCTACATATAGGAAGTCTCAAAATTGTGCCACAACCAGATTTTTTCATGAAATCAATTTCTATTATCCCTTATTAAATTGATATTTCATTTTAAACAATGTTAGGATGGACAGACACTAATTTTTAATGATACTATATGTCAAATGAACACTAATTAGCTATGGCCTATTTTCTCACATTTACCTGCATTCATTACTTGTATAGATTTAAATACAGATTCTCTTATTATTAGCTCTGTTTTGTCTTTTCTTTATTTTATCTTTCTTGTCATCTTTTGTAAGCTTTTTCTCTCTTTTCTGCCTACTTTCCATTTCTTGTTATTTTAAAGTTTCCTTTTCCTTTTTAATACTACAGACTTACAATAAAGGCTAGAGTATTTAAGTCCCAGGCTTTTCAGACATAGTCAAATTAATTTCTTTAATATTGTTTATTTATACAATTTAGATATATATAAAGATCATGTTCATTATAAAGAATGTGTACTTGTATATGCCATATTTTGCATCTTCTTTTTTCCTAGTCTCCTCTCTTCCCTTCAATCCTTTTTCCCCTCCCTATTTACAAAAACTTTGTTTCCATTTTTATCCCTTTTTTTTTTTTGTCTTTTTCGTTTTTATCGGTACCAGGGATTGAACTCACGACTGCCTGCTTGCAAGGCAGGTGCTTATGCCGCTGAGCTAAATCTCCAGCCCCTATTTTATCCTTTTTTAAAAAAATCACTTTGTTTCATTTTCCTTTCCTTCCTTCCCCCTTTCCCTCTCCCTAGTTCCTCTTTTCTTTTCAACAGTATCTATTTTACAGTATCTGTTGTAGATTTTGGTCTTTATTTACTCTTTCAGTTTCTCACACCAGGGAGACAATGTGACATTTATACATACATATACAATTTATTTTACTTAAAAATATGAACTCAAAGTGCATCCATTTACCTAGAAATGCCTCAAGTTTATTCTTCTTTATGGCTGAGTAGTATCCCATTATATAATATTATAAATATATAATATATATAAATATTATAAAAACCTCATATCTTTTTTATCCATTCCTTAGTTGATGAGTATTTGGGTTGCTTTCAACATCTAGCTATTACAAACTGTGCTGCTATAAACATGGGTGCACATATATCAATGTGGTATAATGTTTTTAGTTTTTCTGGAAAGATACCCAGAAGGGGAATAGCTGGATTGAATGAGACCAGTAATCCTAGTTTTTTCTCCACACTGATTTCCACAGTGGTTACTCCAGTCTACCCTCCCACCAAAAAGGAGAACTGTTCCTTTTTCCACATAGCCCCACCAGCATTTGTTAGTGGTTGATTTCCTTTTTTTTTAAAGTAAGCATCAGTATTTATTTATTGTTGAATAATAGTCCATTCTATTTACATACCTTTCTATACTGTTTTTTGGACTTTTCTGTATGTTTAAAGTTATATCAAAATAAAAGGTTAAATACCAGGTGGGGAGGCAAATGGCTGTAATCCCAGTACTTGGGAGGCTGACATAGGGAGATGGCTGCAAGTTCACGGCCAGCCTGAGCTATGTAGTGAGTACAAGGCCAGCCTGAGCTGTATAGTGAGACCTTGTCTCAAAATAGAAATAAATAAATATTAACAGGTTTAAAATAGAGGAAAAAAGCAATTGGGAATAATGGCTAAAATTTTCCAGAATCAATAAATGGAATGAATCTGTACTTGAATAGAAAAGGGGCTTTTAAAAAAATAAATAATTATGGAACAATTGTTAAAACATTTTTTAAAAAAAAGATAATCTTCAGAGCTTTTTTTTAATTCAGAAAATACAGACTGCCTGTCAAGGAATAATTTAGAATAACAACAGGCATGTCAAAATTAATAAGTCCACGACCAGGGATGTAGCTCAGCAGCGTAAGCACCTGCCTGAAGTACAAGATCCTGAGTTCAGTCGTTCAGCTTGGCAGAGTGCGTAAAGACCTGGTAACACCAAGGCTGCTGGCGTGTTCTGATCAGCCTAGTACATTCATTTAGCACCTGAGAAGTAACTGCCAGCATGTCTGCACCCTGTTGATATGTTTCTGATTGATGCCTCTTTCATGATCAGTTTCTCCTACTGGAGCTCTTTGCTCACATTGAGAGAAGGTGCATCAGATGTGGCCATGAATCACTGCAGCTCAGGATACACACAATCCTGCTTTTCCCACAAAGATGTCAACAGGCGCAAAGTAACAACTTTCAGCTGGATTACTTGCAGAGTCTGTCCAATACACACCTTGTGAACACCAAGCATAGGTAAGGTATACAGTATTGCATTATATAACACAGGTTCCAGTGGTCTTCTTAATTTAAACATTAAAACTGGAATCAGATTTGGTACCTGCAAGGAATCTGCTTTAGCTGATTCTGTGATAACCTTTAATATCTGGTGAAGATTTGGTCTTTGATCATCAACAAGGAAGTAAGCTAGCAGAAGAAAAACCTGCATGGGGACCACTGTGGTAATAGGGAACAAAGACTCCACTGAAGGCAACCAGTCACTGGCTGCCGACTCTTCACTCTTGATTTCAAGAATCCTACAGGCTGTAAATATTGAATCATACATGCTGGTCACAGGGAACCTAAGTCTATAAGAGAGCTTTTGGTGGTCATTCCTGTGGCACTACTGCTGGACCATTTCTAAAAGGTTTACGGCCAACTGCTGCCTAGAAGAACTTTATTCATACATGGACATACAATCTTCCAAGTCTGCAGAAGATGATATCTGAAGAAGTGACATCACGAGCACCAGAGATGACTTTGGGATTTTCTGACCCTCAGCAAAAGAGAGGAGCTTCAAAGCTAGATTTAAGACTGGTTTCTGCTGACTTTCTGGCATCTATAGAAAAAGTAAAGCTATTCCAATGATAACCAATTCAA
This sequence comes from Cavia porcellus, assembly GCF_034190915.1. Lineage (NCBI taxonomy): Eukaryota > Metazoa > Chordata > Mammalia > Rodentia > Caviidae > Cavia > Cavia porcellus. The sequence continues at coordinate 36,397,213 of NW_026947498.1, read as the reverse complement.
TAGGAAAGTCCTCCTTCAGAAGTTCAAACACTGTGTTCTAAAAGCTGAATTAAAGGGGAGCATTCCCCAGTTATCTTTAAGCTGACTTTACAGACACACAACAACTGAAGGGTCAGATGAATTTTTCAGAAAACAGGATAATGCAAAAGGCTTAAGTATACTTCCTTGATAAACAGCATTGATTCTGTTGTCTGTATCATGTCTTTCATCTGCAAGCATGGAATCAATGTTGCAATGCAGCTGAAGTATCTGTTGTTCCAAAATTGACAGCTGTGCTTTGTCACAGAGATCCCGGGGTTGAAGTAGGACTTTCAGCAGGGGCACTCGAAGGTGAGCATATTCTTGTAATTGAGAGGGCTCACAATAAAGATACCCAGAAGTGGTGCCATCATTTGAATACATGAAACTTCTGACCTTTCAAGACATTGATGGAAAAGAGCTATCAGCTACCAAGAAAGTACTGGCCAGCAATCAGGCCTCTGTGCAAGCACAATGATAAAAGGCTGAGAATGATTTCTAACAATATATATATATATATATTTTTTTTTGAATATTTTTTTCCCACCTTGACCTTCCTTTAGAGCTTGCATTTGTAATAATTTCATAGTGGCTTTTATCAAACCATGTGTATTCCTGGTTGGTGGAATCAGGTTCAGTATCCTATTGAGAACATAGCTGAACTCTGCATGATCCTGAGCAACAAGTGCCACCAGACCCTCACAGCACGCTGTTGAAACCACCACATTATCACCGCAACACTTCTCCCAGAGCAAGTTCAAAGCAGGAGTCTGATTTGTGGACTGGTGAATCTTTGCTGAAAAACTTTTCTCCTTTAGGACTGCAGCAATTAGATGACCCACAGCCTGTGACTGAATAAGAGAATTTGGAGAATCAAACCTTTTCCTGATACCATCTGACATTTTTGCTTCTCTTACCTGTAGGTGTTCAGCTTCTCCCTTCTGTCTCAGTTCAGCCCTGCCAGTGGTTAATTTCTTAATGATAGCCATGTTTTGAAGAAGTATCTCAGTGTTGTTTTAATTTGCATCTCTCAATGCAGTGATGTTGAAAATTTTTTCACATATTTATTTGCTGTTCGTACTTTTTCATCTGAGAAATATATATTCTTCTCAGATGCTCATTTTTGGATTGGTTCTTTAAATTTGGGAGAGTCTAATTTTTTTCAATTCTTTATGTGTTACAGATACAAGTCCTCTGTTTGAGGAACAACTGACTAAATTTTTCCCTAGCTTGTAGGTCGTCTTTTTTTCTCTTTTGATGATTTATTTTGCTGGGCAAAAGCTTTTTAATAGAATGAGAACCAGGTTGTTGATTTTTTGTATTATTTCCTATGTGATCAGGATTTTGTTCATGAAATCTTTGCCAACATCTATGTCTTCAAGAGTTCTGTTTGTTCTCTTTCTTCCAGGAGATTTAGTGTTTCTGTTTTAATATTTAGATCTTTGATCCATTTCCATTTTAGTTTAGTGCATGGTGATCAACATGAGTCTAGTGTTAGTCTTTCACATATGGAAAGCCAATTTTGTAGCACATAAATTTTTATATTATAAATTTATTTTTTACATTAGAATTTATCTATTTTTTACTTTTTATTAATACATGTTTGCATTATATAATGATTCCATTCCTTTTGGGATGCAGGTACATGTATATAATATTTTAATTTGTCTTCATCTCCTTTTCTTCTCCTCTCTCCGTCTCTTTTTTATTTTTTATTTTTATCTTTTTGGCAGTGATGATCAAACTCACGACCTTGTGCTTACCAGCCAGGCACTTAGGCTCCTGAGCTAAATCCCGGGCCCCCATGTTTTGATTCCCTTCTCATTTGAAAAAAGACTCATCTCTCTACTTCCTATTATCTATTTTTGATGTTGCTCTTTATTTGTATTTTGGGTTTCTCATGTAAGAGAAACCATGTAATATTTAAACTTCTGAGTCTGATTTACATTCTGGTGTCAAAGCACATTCCTTTTCCTACAAATGACTCAGGTTGATCTTTATACAAGAGTAGTACTCCATTGTATAAAAATACATTTTCTTTGTCCAGACATCTGTTAATGGACATATAGGTCATTTCTAAGATTTAGCTATTATGAATTCTGCTGCTATTTATATGGGTATGCATGTATTTCATAACATGACATGTTTAACCCTTTAGGGAAGATATCTAAATGGGGACTACCTGGATCAAATGGAATTTCTAGTTTTAGTTTTTTGAGGACTCTCCATACTGATTTCCATGGTGGTTGTACTAGTTTACACTCCTACCAATGTAGAAGTGTTCCTTTTCCTCTGACAAATTCTCCAGCATTTGTTATTATTTTATTTCTTGATGATGACCATTCTTTTTAGAGTAACTTCTCTCTCTCTTGTGGCTGAGACAAAATACCCAATACTCAAGGTTAAGAAAGGAAAAGTTATTTAGCTCACAGTTTATTGAAGATTCAGTCCAGAATCAGTTGGTTCCAAAACAGAGTGGTATGGCAGAGAGGCAACCATTCACGCTCACAGGAGACAGATAAGTAAGAAGAGCAACAGGGAGGAGTGAGAGAGAGCAGTCCTGTTTCCCTCCCTTAAATTGTATGCAGGCTACATACAATATATGTATGTTTTTTGCCTCAGGGCACTCATGCCACTCACAATCAATCACAAACTCTGGAACCCTGCCCTCATCTGTACACAAACCATAATAGATTGTATCTCAGAGTTGTTTTAATTTGCATTTCTTTAATATCAGAAATGCTGAAAAATTTTTCATTTATTTATTGGCCATTTTCATTTCTTCGGAGAAGTGTCTGTTCATTTCAGTTGCCCACTTTTTGAATTGTTATTTTGTTCTTTAGAGGGGATCTAATTTTTTTTTGGTGTCAGGAATTGAACTCACGTCCTTGCATTTGCCAAGCAGGCATTTACACCGCTGAGCTGAGCTAAACCCCTGGCCCAAGGGAGTCTAATTTTTTTGAGTTTTTATATATTCTAGATATTAGTCCTCTGTCTGAGGTATAGCTGGCAAAAAATATTTTCACATTCTGTAGATTGTCTCTTCATTCTTTTGGTGGTTTCCTTTACCTTGCAGAAGCTTTTTGTTTTGATATGATCTCACTTGTTGATTCTTGGTATTATTTCTTATGCTGATGGGGGTTTGTTTAGAATATTCTTTCCTATGCCTGTGTCTTCAAGGATTTTTACTTTATTTTTCTTTTTATTTTTGGTACCGGGATTGAACTCACAACCTTGTGTTTGCCAAGCAGGCCCTTATGCTGCTGAGCTAAACCCCTTGCCCTTTTTACTTATTTTATATTCAAGAAGATTAAATATTTATATTTTAGCATTTACATTTTGATTCATTTTGATTTTAGTTTAGTACTTGGTGAGAGACATGAGTCTACAGTAAATCTTTTTCATGGGCATAGCTAGTTTTCCCAGCACCATTTATTAAAAGAGATCTGTAATTTTGGAATCTAGCAAGATTGAAATGATTTTCTTCACCTAGCCTGTGGGTTTACTACAGTGGCATCTATGAATGTATACCCCAGACTGTGGTAACCATTCAAGTTGAGGCATGTTCTTGTTCACATTGGTAGATAAGAAAAGTAATCAGCCGTGTGATTTCTACTGGATGTAGGGTGCAGGGCAGGGGCTTGAAGAGACTGTTGAACTAATGCCAGTACTCTCAACTCCATGCTCCTTTGACAGCCACACTTGCTGGGGTTGTGTTTTTACTGTGGTGGGCATGGCTTGTGTACTTCCTGGCCTGAGTTTAAGATTCTTGGATGGGGAAGAAGGGTCTGTGTTTAGTCCACATCCTCCCTGGGGGCTGTCTCCAACAGCTTTCACACAGTCACTGTGGGACAGTCAAACTGAAAACCCTGGAATTTTGTTGTTTGGTGGCTCAGTCTTACACAGCCCTTTCCCAAAATGAAGGCTAACAACACTGTCTTGCAATATGGTGGGTATGGGACTGGATTTCTTCTCCAAATCTAGCCTGCCATGAAGGGATCAGTTTTAGAATGAAACACATACTGGTTTTGTAGTTTATAGTAGCTATGGGCTTTACTTAAGACTATCATTGCTAGGTCCGTTTGTACTCCCTGGAGCTGCCAACTCTGTGGAGCTTACCTCTTCTTTGCAGCATTGGCTTCATTCCGGGACAGGTTGATTGATTGGCCAATGCCTCTGATGACTGGTAGTGAGGGAAACAAAATACAGAGCAGATTTGCATTTAATGGGTGACTGTGGCGAAGGCATGGAAACTTTGGGCGTGGAGTTGTCCAGGAGTGAACACTGAGCAGGAGTGGGCTTCTCCCTGGAACAAACTTTTATCAAAAAGTAATAAAATTCTGAATGAAATTTGGCAAATGATTTAGTCCTGCATCCATGTGTGTTTGTGTGACTTAGAACCCAAAACTTTAAACATTAATCTGCCAAATTTCCATCTTCATGTTTTCCTGTAAAAAATTAGTAACTTATAGTTTTAAGATTTTTTAAAAAAAAGATACTGAATGTGATCGCTGTATTTTTGTTTTGACTTGAGTAGTCTATGATGCCCAGTTTTGTTTTTACTAATTTACATTTTGCTCCAAAGTTATTTTGTAGAATTGTTTAGCAATTATGATCTGTTGACTTGAACAAAATGTCCTTGATAATGTGGGTGGGACATTTCCAATCAGGACATAGGAACAACATTTGAGCCTTTGCAGAAATGAAGATATCTGTCTTAAGGCTGTAATGTAGAACGTTTGCTTGACCTTCCAATCTGTGTACCTGCCTTCCAAATGAAAAATTCAAGATCGCAACATTTTCCTTAATTCTAAACTGAGCTTGCATACAAGATTTGCAATCCCCATACAAGATTTTATCCTTAGCCCTCACATTGATGCGGGCAAATTCTTGTCTCTTTCTCCCTATACCCTTCTCTCATCTCTTTCTTTCTTTCTTTCTTTCTTTCTTTCTTTCTTTCTTTCTTTCTTTCTTTCTTTCTTTCTCTCTTTCTCTTGCTTCTCTCTCCTCTCTCTTTCTCTCTCTGTCTCTCTCTGTCTCTCTGTCTTCTCTCCCTCGCCCTCTCTCCGTACATAGAAGTACAACACAATCCTACTATTTATTGTTTCTCTGGAGAATCCTGACTACTTCTTTGAAATATGCTTCACTCTGAAATTCACTAATTTTAAAAATTGTAGTTGGCCACTGCTAGAAAATAGGTAAGCGATTCTTGTCCCCTAAGCTTGGTGAAGAGGGGGAATATCAACCATTAGGCACAGGGGCTGAATGGCATGTGGATAGTGGGTGGGAAGCAGAAGAGAGGAGGTGGGTGATGAATATCTGACTCAGCCTATACAAGCCTGGCCAGCAGAGCCAAACTCTTCTTTGTCCTGACACCACACAGTCCTCTGATTCAATGTCATCAGCTCTCACATGTGCCTGGAGAAAAGAAAGCTAGAGTTCACCATGATTAAGTTTGTCATTTCAGTAAAACATGGATAAATATAAAGATGAAATTGAGTATCATAAATGTGAAGTCACATTTCTTTTTTAACTTTATATCAAAATTACTTCCAACTTGTAGGTAAGTTGCAAAAATATTACAAAAGACTTTACTTCCTATTTACCAAGATTCTGTATGTATCTTTTAGCTTTTCTTGCTGTATGTTTACTTTTTAATTTTTTGTCTTTTTGAGAACTTACTATGTGGTTCAGGTTGGCCATGGACTTACTATGTAGCCCAGGCTGGCCTTGGATTCACAGCAGTCCTTCTGCCTCAGCCTGCCAAGTGCTATTACCAGTATGCGACACCAAATCTGGCTTCTTGCTGTATGTTTATAGATATCACTTTGTTTGTAAGAGCAAGCTGCAGCTTTGATGCCCGTCACCCCCTAATGTTCCAGTGTTTACCATTCCCAAATAAGGACACTTCCCAGGGTATCTTTATACTAGACCTCATGTTAGGAAATCAATACTATATTGGTATAGTACTATCTCCCAATCCACAGAAGCTGTTTAAATTTTACCAGTTTCCTAATAAGGTTGCTTTTCCCTTTGTGGTCCAGGATCCCATCTAGGAACCTGAGTTGAAGTAAGTTGCTGTGCTCATATGAAGGATTTCCTCAGTCTTTCCCTATCTCTAACAGTATCCATAATACAGTCATTTACATGAGTCTAAGCACTGTTTTCTTTTAACCCTGCTCAAAGAATGGATTCTTGGCAGAGGTTGTATGAAAAGGGTATAATGCTCTTTTTAATTCGTCATCACAGACACACGTATGTTGAGTCATCTTACCATGATCTTTGATCAGTTACTTGGTCAAGTTGGTGTGTACCAGGTGTTACCATTTTCCTGTTTGTAATTAATTATTTTTTCAGTTGAAAAATTTTGGTACTCATTACTTTAACTTAGCAAACCTCTCACCAGCCTTACTAGTGATGATTTCTGCCTAAATTTGTTGTCAATCTGTAATGGTCATCAAATGGGTGATTTTAAATTTCTATCATTCAAGTTTCATCCATTAGCTGTCAAACTACTGTGAGGGAAAACCTTTTTCTCATTTATTTTTTGTTAGTAGCGTGAAGTTGTGAATTCTAGAGTTAGTTATTAATCCATTACTCTCTTACTTTGTTGCAAAATGTTTTAAAGTGGTTCCCTCTAAGCTTATGCATATGTCTTTTGACACTTCCTTATTATTCACGATGAGAAGATATCCCACATTCATCTTGTTTTGGCCTCAAACTTGCCCTGAGTTGGCCATTTTCCAAATAAGCTCTATTTCCTTTTGATGGAAGATTTTATTCAGAAACCAAGATCTAAGTATTAGATGTAATTAGTATGTCATTGTTTCTAGAACTTCTTATAAAAACAGAACTAGGAAATATATGTTCATTCATGCACCTACATATACACATGTATGTTTTTATATCTGTTTTTATATCTATATTACAGGAAGATTTCATGCAAATGTATTTTATATTTCACCATTAGAATTCTTTCTGTCCTTTCTGATTGTAAGTTCCCACTCTTACAGTGAGAATGTATTTATCCCCACTCTTCAAACAGTACACACACACAAACACACACACACACACAGAGACAGACACACACACACACACTATTATATGCTCAATGAATTTACTATTTTGTGTAGTATAACTAATATCTCAGTCATCCAGATAGAGTCTGCTCCTGCCAGCCTCTGTGACCCCAGCTTACCCAGCTCCCTTCCTTCCAGCTATGTAGCTAATGATTCTGTCCACCATTGCCCCTACACTGGCTTATAGCGACTCACCTGCTCTGCTGAGTGTACATTTCTTATTCCCCTGATAGTCATGGTTTACATGTTCCTTTCAAGAAATATTACCCATTTGAATCTTTTACAATCAAACTCAGTTAAAATGGTGCCTCCTTGGAGTTATTACACTGGCTACTAGTGTTCCAAATGGGAATGGCTCCTTCTACTTGTCTCTCTTCATTCCCGTCCTTGTGCTTTGGACATTAAGTCTTAGAGAGAGACACACATGTGTGCGCGTGCACGTGCACACACACAGACACAGACACAGACAAACAGAGAGGTAACACATACCATTAGTTGGATAGACCATCTGTCTATTGTGAAGGGTCCTTGACTTAGATGACTTGGGTTTCTTTTCTCTGTGTAATCTTTGTACCACTTTTATGGATAATGTGGCTCACCATAAACATTGTCTACCATTTCTTTTTGCTTTTGCCCTTGTTTGTTTTCTAAGTATTTGCAACTTGGTCTCTGGCAGTACCATTCAGGAGATGTGGAGTTTGCTTCTGTTTCCTTCACATTTAGAGTTCAGGTTCTCCAACCAGCTGTAACCTTTCCTCTCAAGGTCATTTTACCCTCCAAAGGCTGACCTGTTATCGGGCTGGTACTTAGTGCTAACAACTGTGCACACTTGTGTCCTAAACTGTAAGCTCTGAAGGTCAGAAATTTTGTTTTTGACAATTATATACAAACATTCCTTGTTTAATAACTGAGCTCAATATCTGAGACTTGGTTGTTGAATGAACAGTAAATGAGAAGTTGTACATAGTATGTAATTACAATACTCAGAACAACAAAAATGGTCAAAGGCAACTCCAACTTGATGAATTTGCTTTAGTCTGTATAACTCTTACATAATGCATAATAGTGCATAAAGCTACTGTACTGTACTGTATGGTACAATCAAGAAAACTTACAGTACTGTACTATAGAAGATGCCATCAAAACACTACACTGCTGCTTACATTTATGCCTCATAAATTGTGAATTGTAAGTCTGAGCAGCAGGTCGTAAGTCCAAACATCCATTAAACAAAGAATACCTGTATTATCTAGAATACAGTTATTTACCAGAACCTTATATGTGATAACAGGTCATTCTTAATATATACTAAGCTGTATTTTTTTTGATATATCATACTGACACTTTTCTATATCTGGTTTATTGATTAGTGGATAGAATTTGATGGAATGAATTTTTCTGGCATCATAACTCTGAGGGTAGTGTAATATGAGATAGCATAATTACAGAAAATTTCTTGAAGATAAAATAATAGTTTTTAGTCCTGTTCAGCATGTTTATTTGCCATGTATTTTCAATTTCCAAAGAACTGGAATTGTAAAAGTGTTGCTAAACAAAACCATAATCAAGGAAGAAATAGTATGTATTTTGGGGGAGATTTTAATTTCTGAAATTCTGCAGTATATATTTTACGTATTTATCACACATAAAATGTTATTGACTGTTTGCAACTTTTCCAGGCTATTGCTTATTACTCAGATGATAGGCTCACAGAAAATTCAAAGACATTTATTTTTACTGTGAAGATTTTAAAAAATAATATGTAAAATGTGGTTATTTAAACAAGTCATGTTGTTAAATGTGTTAAATAACTGAAAACCATTGGGGAATAGAGAAATTCTTAAAACAAATACTAAAAAATGCCTACAGGTCAATTGATGTTTAATTTTGTTTCTTATAAGTTTTATCTGCTAGTCAAGTAACAAGGATTAGAAATAAACTTATTTGAATTTCAAATTAAATTCTGTGTACAATTGTCCAACTCATATTTTTAAGATGTATTTCTTAATAGTTATTTAGTTTAGTGTCCATCAGAATTGCTTGCCCTCTATAGGGTCTTAGTTAATATTTGGTTAGTGATTTTAATTCAAAAGAAAGGACTGCTTATGTCTGAATTACCAATAAAACAGGCTTTTTATTTATTTTATATTCTACCTACTTAAAAACTGATACTCAATTATTAGCATTTGGCAATCAACAAGTCCTTGTTCTCAAGAACTGTTCACTTGGTAAGAACTTGCCACAAAATGGGTAGATAAGCTTTCTTGGAATTCACTTTTGTTTCTCTTTTCTGATTTAACACTTTTTCAATTTGTGAAACTCTTAAAGATTCTTAAACACACAAAAAGAAACTGCTCATTAAATCTTTGTGGTTTTTAATGGAAATAGTAAGATTTTTGCTAAAAGCACATATTTTAATAGATTTTGTTTGAAAACTTTTAGACTATGGCGCAACTTGTGAGGAAAAATCACAAGCATTATTATTATAAGTGGTTTCATATTTCTCATCTTCTATCAGTTGCCTAAGGTCCAAAATAACATATGAAACCAAAAACGAGAATTAAATTTTTTCCTTTTTTCCATATAATATAATATAATAAAATATAATAACTTGCACTTTGACAATCATCAAGATTTCTTCCCTTGAATCCTTAAAAAATTGACAGAGTTGATTTGTTTTTCCTACTTTGGTTAACAAGTCAGATTTCATGGTTATTTTCCCTGTAACAAGAGAAAATAGCTCCATAAATGAAATAGTCTAGAAATAGTTTATCAGAACATATGTAAAAAAACTAGTAACAACCGGATCAGGGTTTGACTTGCTATTAATTATGTTGCCAATAAATCTTTGTTGGATTGAAATGATCTTGTGTGGCAATGATAAGAAATCATCAGATATTGATGATGTCTGCTGTTCTTTATTACAGCCACTTTCAACTCAGACAGAGCCATTATTTGAATTCAGTGTGGAGAACCTATTATCTTTGAAGGCTTTGTTTGCAAAATGCATTATTAGTAAAAGCAAAATATGCTCTCACAGAGATACTATGTGTTTACACAGGGCTTAAGAAATTATTTTACATTGTAGTGAAAAATAAAACCAATCATACCTCATCCTCTTCCATAATGTATGACATTTCAAATTTCTAGGGCTATAAGAAGGGATGCCATATTATTTTAAAAAATTCATATATGTGTTCTTACCAGAAAAATTTGTACTTAATGGATTGTGTTGGAACATTTATTCCAGATTTTCTTAGAAGATTAATTTTGCAGTTTGACCTAGAAGTCTCAAACAGTAGATAAAAAGTTTAAATCCAGTATATATTTCAAGACCAAATATGCTCAGAGTTAGAGAATTTATTTCACTTTAAGGCTTTAACACAAATTGAATTGAAGGCAGAAATTATAGACTGAGTCTAATAAAAATTAAATTGTCTCAATATCATAAAAAACTATGCTAAAGTCTTTCTGTTACTGAATTAAAATTTACTATTGAAAGACATAAGCATATAGAACATTAGCTTCACTAATAGTTCTTATTAGTTAAATATCATTCATATTCCCTAAGTCATAGCTTGCTTCTGTCTTAGTAAAAACCTTGAAGAATTAAATGAATCATTATTTTTTGAATGTTCAAATATAGCATTCAGTTTTGAAACTTGATGTTGAAAACATTTGGACAAAGCCTTGGTTCTTTACCTGAAACAGTTAAATGACAAACTGGTAGCATAGCCTGGACCATCTCCAAGTACGTTTTAACTTGTAGATGAGATTCTTTAAAGTTATACATTCCGTGTCTATATCTTATCTAAATTTAAGAATCTAAGTCTTATCTAAATTTAAGAATCAGGACCAATAACACATTATAATAAAGGTTAGGAGGTATTAACTAGCAACATTACTTAAATATTGGATTAAATTTCTCCAGTATATCCAGAAAGTTGGAATATATTTCTTTGTATTTGTTTTCTAAATGTTTCACTTATAATTGTTCTCTGGCTCTCCTTACTATATCTATACATATCTGTCTATATCTATCTATCTATCTATCTATCTATCTATCTATCTATCTATCTATATTGTAGTGAAGAAAATAAACTCAGAAGTGTTGGTTTTATTTGAGTGACTACATGAACTATTGCAAAGAAGGAAACACTAAGAATAAAAAGGTCTAAATCTAAACCAATCTCTGTATTTTGTTTTTATTATAATCTGAAGTATTTCATATCACCTTTTTGGGTTGCATGCTTTTTACAAAGGGAATAAATGAGAAAAGTAAGCTATATTATCTTTTTTTGCTCTAAATTGAGTAAGTCATTGGCAAAGAATAAATAAAGATAGAATAAATTTATTGGTTGTTTTTCAAGATCTAAAGCTTAAAAAGCTTTGATTATCTCTAGACTAGTTGCTTAAATGAACACATCTTTCCCATTTTTCCATTGAACAGTGTGAGCAAACATTTTGTGTCAACTCAATCTGTCTGCCTATACCTGCTGAATCCTGAGTCCCTATACATACTTTATATCATGTTTATTTCTTTCTTTTGTTGTGTAGTACCATATTCAAAATCATCTCACTTTCTTATCTTGGTTGATACTTGATTCCTAAGTCGCAGCCCCTAAAATTATAGAACATTGTGTTAACATCCTACTTATGTCTTGGGTGGCACAGGGCAGATAAAATGTTGGAAGTTCTTGGAGACTTGGTTTTAATAATGAGGAATTATTATTATGGATAAGTCATTGATTTTGAAAGGAAAGCCTGGAGTACTCCAAAGTTTTGCATGTATTAGCAAACTTTTTGGAATGACTGAAGTGACATTTATGTTTGACTGACTTTTTGAATCTGGGAATAGAGACTACTCAGGAAAGAACTTAATATATGTAATTGAAGTTTCTCTTTTAGGATTTCCCATGTCAAAGCAAGTACATTGACATTCAGTCATAGTAGAGCTTAGGAGAAACAAAGCTTTTGAGTCCTTAAGTATACATTTGACTGTGAACATCATTCTGCCAAGAAAAAAAAAAAAACGATGAACAGCATTGTACAGAGATTTTGATTTGGGCAGGAAAAACTGCCAGATAGAAAGAGAATTTAAAATATTAGAGTTTTCCGCATTGGTTTGCCTTAAGGGAAATAAGCGGATGTAAAGACATCTGGAAAGCTTTCATAAAGTGAGATTTTACTTATCTACCTCTGGGTAGATAGTTTTAATTTCCAAACTCTTTAACTGTAAGGGGAATACATTTACTCATCACTCTATGGAGCATTGTAGGAGAGAGGGAGGGCAAGACCTATTAAAATAATAGCCCAGTGTGACTGCATCTTCCGCATGTTGAGATTAAACATTTTCTAAACTGGAGAATACAAGGGTACCTAAGAGACTTATTTATGTAGTACTGGATATTAAACCTAAGCCCTTTTGTCCATTCTGTAGTGTGAATTGGAGAGCATTTTTCTTGTTTTCCATCTGGATCTGTTTGCTGTGATAGATCATTGACATGACTTTACTATAAGGGAAGGACATGTATTTTAAAAATTCAACAAGACAAATAGAGGACTGCAGTGGGACTTACAATTAGGACACGTGGAAAAAAAAGAGTTCCTTTCTTTTTACCTGTTTTTCAGTTTGCTTCTGAAGATTTTACTTATGTTCTAATTTAGGAATTTGCCATTGCGTTTTTGTAAATATTCTTTGCTGATAGTAAGCTTTCAACTTTTTGCAACTGAATTACAGATTAATTTGTGCAAATGTAAGTGGTGAGAGCTGTTGGAATAGATGAGAGCTTTCTAAAACACTAGCATATGAGAAAAAACAGGAAGTGTGATTAAATGTCTTTGGACAAGCATGACTATTACTAAGCAGTTTGAAATATAAAGGATTAGTTATTGAGTTTTATACCTTGCAGACTAGTCCCAATTGTTCAGGGAAACAATTGCTTGCAATACTTTAGAAGAAAAATTATCTATCTATCTATATCTATCTATCTACCTATCTATCTATCTACATATATATATATATAATGTATATATAATATACATTTTCACAAAGTCACTACATACATATAACTTTTGAAAAATAGATGTAAAATTTCTTTTGAAGATAGCAGGTATGCAGGAAGTATAGATAGCAAAAACATCCAAAAGTTAATTTTGGTACAAATGACTTGGATATTATAGCATATGTTTTTGAGAAACATAAATATGTGAAAGCATTGCCTCATCTTCTAGCCTGAAACAAATTTCATTCTTTCCCCCTTCAAGATCACTACTATAGGCATTGTAATTACATGTAAAAAACAGAATGGAAATCAGAATTGCTCAACTTTATAATTTGAGTTTCTAAAATGATTTGGGATCGTTCAACAGAAATAGAATATGTAATGCTTCAAATGAGCATGCATTGGTTTGTCCTATCTACTATCAACCAAATTCCTTATTTTGATTAAGAATACCTTCTTTCTATATTTTACTATTTTGTTTAAGTATAGTGCATTTTGTTTGAAGAGAAGAACACGTCAAAGCTACCTTTCTTTGCTTTTAAAAGGTAGCTTTTAAAAGTTTATTGATGAGTTGGGCCCCAAAATTCCTGAATTTGTAGGGCTAACCTTGTTACACTACAAATAGCTTACACATTCTATTTCATTTCTTTTATTTTTCATTAATATGTACTTTATAGAATTAAATTATAGATCTTTTACACAGACTACTGTGCACTGTAATATATGTTTTGTATGGAAAAATAATAGCAAGACAACCCGTGTACTGTGGTTTGCTGTGATGGTATTTTATTCTCTAATATGGTAGTAGCAATGACCATTTTTAAAAATAGGTGATGATTTACGACATGAATGCTCTAACATGCATGCTTTGAGTGATAGTCTTTTTCTACTCCCTCACAGATGACACAGAGACTTATCTAATGGGGATGGCAGAAGCAAAAGTTAGAAATAGTTCTTTCTGAGAAGCAAAATGGGAAAGGAGTCTAATATACACTGGTTTTTTCAATTTTCTTTTGAGAGACCAAAGAACGGTGGAAGAAGGGACATCTGGCACGAAGTAACACAGGCGACCTTACTTGATCACTCTAGGTGATTATATTTCTAAATTCTCCCTATTAAAATAAAAATTACCTTAGGTAATCCGTGTTCCACTTTGATGGGAACAAGAGGACTTTCCCTTCTAATTTTGTATGTAAAAAACCATGTACTTATTCTTATCTCATCTTAACTTAAATCTAAATGTGATTTTGATTTTGATATGTAATTTTTGCTTAACTATAATAAAGAGCACACCATGTAGCGTATGCCAGCACACATTTGTTAATCTCGCTGCTTAGGAGACAGAATCAGGAAAATCACAAGTTTGAGACCAGACTGGGAAAGTCAGCCAGGACCTTTCTCTAAAGAAAATGAAAAGAAAAAAGGGGCTGGAAATATAAGCCAAATGGTCCACTTTTAGCTTAGCACATGTTAAATCACTGGTACAAGGAAAAAGGACACATAATATCTAAAATAAGTTCTTCATTTTAACTACCATTTTCAACTTCCAGCATATTTTAAATTCTTTTGGCAAATGTGTTAAGGGGATAATATTTTAGTCTTTTATTACTAGGACACATATACATTATAGAAAATGTTTCTAATTATAATTTAGGTTACTTTATGACATGTCAAATCACTAAAATACATTTAAAAATTTTTTATTTAAAAGGAAAAAGGGAAAAAGCAACAAAACAAAGCAGTGTGAGAATACAAGTAATACAGAACTACAAAAAAAAAAAAACCCAGTAAGAAATCATTAGTTAATAGATTACACATTATCATCTTAGAGATAGTTGCTCAAGTCACAGTATCAAAGCATACAAAGTGAACATTCAAACAGAGAGACTGCAAACAGTTGTGTTCAATGATCCAACCAAAACATTAATATGGTCAGCTATTTAACACCCCTAAACACACTTGCTGTTGTATCCCTTAGATCACTTTCTTTCCCTCTCCTTTTTACAACAAAATTTACACATTTTGGGTTTTGTTACTCCTTAGTTCTTATTACGTTTTTTTGGAAGAGAATAAAGTCAAATATGGCAAAACAAAGCTGTCAGTCAAAACCAAGGATAGACATACCACATGATGTAAGAACAGAGTACAAGGTTATCAACAGTGGTTACCATAATGTCTCTTGTTTCCTTAAAAAGAATTGTCTATCTCATTAGGTATTATAAAGTTGAACAAAACAGTAGAGAACAAGACCAATAAAATTTAAACATTGTAAATACTGCAGGACTTCCAAGGAGACAATAGTCAAACCAGAATGGGCATCTTAGTTAATCTTATTGCCTTCAAAGTAGTTGCCTATAACCCCAAACTTGATACTATCATACAGAATAGAACAGAGTCTAATCAGTCAAAACAAGATCGTGGGAGTATTACAGGACTTCAAAACAAGTTAATAGGAAATCAAAAAAAGTTACTATAATATATCCTGCTAATTTTTAAAAATTTTCCCCTTAATTAAAAAAACCATAAAAAGTAACTAAATAATTTTTTTAATGAATAAGGGAGAGATTGCGATAAAAGAGGACATAACAACATAACAATACAGGTCAAAGCATGACTGTTTCAGCAACCTAGTGCTTCACCACCAAATAACCTGAGTTAATAGTAGTTACCATAGTGTCTGTCTTTTTCCTTGAAATATTTGAATAAAACTTCATATACTATAGCTTCAAATATCTCCATATCAAGAAGCCCAGAATAAAGCCTTTCCAATTAATAAGTGAATAAAATACATTTTTACAATGGAAAAGAATCTTTGCTGGCATATGATGGCCTATTATGAAGATGTTAGAGATACATGAATGTGTTGACAATAGCAAGGTATTCGAAGGAGATAGTCTTGCTGAGTCTAGGTAAGAGCGTTTTCTGTTAAATTACCTCCTTTGTCATTGCAATTTTTGGTAGATTTTGTTTAGGTTTTAGAGTAGAGAATATATTTCACTCAGAATGTCTGTACTTATAATGCTGTATGACACTACATTTTGAAGACCAGCGATCTTAGGAAGATAGTCTCTGTGCAGCAGTTATAGCTCTAGGGGTCAGTCTACATCAATGGATGTCTATGTTACTTTAAGCATCCAGTTTTGGGACAGAGTTATCATTTAATTTCATTTTATACAATTCTTTTGGGGGTAAGGGAATCTCCTTAGACTCTGACATGGTAATGTGGAGCATCTTGCAGCTTGAATTTTCTAGCTCAACACTTGACAGGGTATTTCTCTGAGGATTTCACTATATAACTTAAGACTTCTTTTTCTCCTAGTTCTTTTGTTTCTTTCTGTCTGATACCACTCCAGAATCTTCATCTAAACATGTTGACTACAACAGCAGAATCAGATCAAGCTATCCCCAAACCTTTAAGAATTTGGAGAAGATGACATTTGTTGGTAGAATGACTGGATTTGAGATACGTCTAATATAGGAGAGCTATTTATGAGAATGGTATTATAACTATGATGATTTATGTAATGTTGCTTGTTTCTGTTATTTTCTTCTGTATTTCCTGTTACTCCTGGAAAACACTGAAATCTGTCTTCTGTACTGTACCCTAAATTCTTGGGCACTGCATCTTACCCAAGTTTATTTTCCAGTATTTTGCAAAATGCTTGACATATAGTTGGCACTGCTTATGTTTTTTAAAAATGTAATTGAACTTAATAAGTGCTAATATGTTAGAACGACCCATTCTTGTATTAGTTACTTGTTACTTGTATTGGCAGAGATATTGCACATCAATGGAAATACGTAAAAAGGGCAAAAAATATGACTCCGTTCTGGTCTTTTTTAAAAATAAGGAAGCAAGAGAATATAAGTAACTGGAATAATTTTCAACTTTTATCAAGCAAAAATTGTTCTTAGTAAATAAAAATGCTTTCTGATATTTAGGCAAAATTCTGAGGAAACACTCTTATTTCTTTTTCCAGGAAGGGTATTCACATCAGTTTAGAAACAACAAATAGTTTCTGGAATCAACTTATCTTCTATTTATTCTGCTTCATATTACATTTAACAGAATGTTAGTGCATATTAGAAAATTAGTTTAAAATCACAGAATACAGCTTTTGGAATTGGAAAGGACCTTATTGCTTATTAAGCTCACATAATAGTGTGTTCCATTTACAGCTTTCATTGTAGAAAAATTAACATTAGCATTTCTTAAAATGGTTGTGAATTTAGTTATACCTAGTTCCATATAGCATATATATGCAGAAATCATGGATAAATATACTGTGTACTAAATTATATATTGCATTGTACTATGGTAAAAAAGAAGTTCACTTTGTGACCACTGGGAGTCACTGTGTAGCTGTCACTGCTAAAGAAACCACCACGCTATCCATACCAGCTCCTGGAGTATGGAGAGATAACACACTCATCTTTTTCTCCCAACCACAGACATTTATCAATTTGCCAACTGGCAGTTATTAAGTGACCTCAGAGAGCTGGATGCTGTGTTAAATTAGAAAACACAGTGAGAACAAGCTGCCTACGTAGCTACCCCCTTAAGGAAACTCTTAAGTCTCTTTAGGACTTATCAGTTTCAACATGTGATACATTTACTTATAAAAACTTGTCTTTTCCTACTAGAGATCCTTAAGAGGGATGGCTGTGTTTTATCCTGTAACTATTTATCACTTTGGCTGGGCTGCAGTACATCCTTAATATATGTTTGTTGAGCATGCACTATGCTGATTATCTCATCTTGTCCTTTATATACTGCTGTTGTTTTGTCCTGAGTGTACCATTACCTACCACCATCTACCTTTCATAATTTCCTTGTCATTGTCCTCCACGTATATGCGGTAGTGAAGTGTTATAACTGAAAAATTTTCTTTTATCTAAATTCTTTTTATTTTGATACAAAAGTTGAGAGATCTTGTTTATATCACATCAAAAATGAGTGACATCAGTTATTAATAGCAACGTTAACAGAATGGCTTTTGTAAGTAGAGACTAGAATTGAACAACACAAACGATAAGGGGTGTGGAGTTTACCATAGAGTAATGACTTGAAAGAGTAATAAGTTCCCATAAAAGAAACCTAAATTTAAATCTAATATTTTCTAACAAATATTTTAATACAAAATATTACATATGCCCGATTTCCTTCCTATAACAGTCATTTTAACTTCTATTAAATGTCAAAGGTTAGATATAGGTGTTCAGGGTATACAAAGATGAATTTAGCAGAGGCTGATAGGAGAATGACGGTACAGTTGTAGAAGCTGAAATTATATAAAACAAATTTAGCCTTTTAAATAAGCAATTAAGTGGCAAATCGGAGGAAAAGATGATGAGAATTTAGCTCTGTGTGTAATTCCATTTAGATCAGCTTTGTCATGATTGCCTACAAAAAAGTAGATTTTGCCTTTGATTTTGAGTTATCAAGATACTCTGTTCTCTGGAATGGAGAACAAAGGATGTTTTGGAGTGAGATGTTAAGTTCTGCCAATAATTAGAAAGTTTTATGTCAGAAGAGGAGGGTATACACAAAGAAAAGTAACAAAAACTATTAAGGAATTTGTTCTGTGAAGAACCTTGAATATTATTCTAATCATGAATTTAAGGACCACAGTGGATTATGGATAA
Organism: Cavia porcellus; assembly: GCF_034190915.1. Taxonomy (NCBI): domain Eukaryota; kingdom Metazoa; phylum Chordata; class Mammalia; order Rodentia; family Caviidae; genus Cavia; species Cavia porcellus. Next base: position 36,378,465 of record NW_026947498.1, on the reverse strand, counting down.
GGTTAATCTTGAAGGTCATTCCTCATTTTATATCCTATTTTTCTTCCTAAAACAACTGGATGTTCTCTGCAGGTACTGCAACTGGCGTTACCATGTCGGTAATTTTTTCTTGTTTACCTTTAGCTACAAATCTAAATATTTTGAAAAAGTCTCAGCTATCTTGCAGAAAGTTGTCATTTCATCTGAATAGCCTTTGCCTTTTCAGGTAGCTGCTGCTGGCAAATGAGTCCTCAAGGTGACTGTGTGTTTGGGATTGTGATATGTGACAAAGGGAGCAGAAACCTCTGAGCCTTATCCTACATTTTCAGTATTCCCATTAACTTCTATTTAAAAAATAAAGACTTTCTGACATATGAGGAGCTATAGATACTGAACTTATGTAATGAAGCACTGAGATCCTCAAGCATATACTTATAGCAGGGTGAGTTGCTTGTTGAATTAATCCAGTTCAATTCACATTTTTCCATGTTTTAGTCACTAGGTAAGCAGAAATGAGTGTCTAAGGGATGAAATACAATTCCACTCTTTTCTACTCACTGTTTTCTTTCTTGCCCTTCTCAGTGATATATTTAAGGACTGCTAATCCAGGGGAACAATGCTCTATTCCCATAATTGACAAAAACCTTCATTCCCACGACTGTGTAAAGAGCTCTGCTCTTGTTAATGTCGATAGATTTTTAGTTCTATTAAAGGAAAGCAGATCTTGTTTTTTTTCCATGAATTTGAAAATTAAGTAAGCTCAAAACTCACAGATAATAAAGACCAGACAAAGTAATAAAAAAAGGATTAGTACTATCATTTTTTGTTTGTTTTTGTAAAGTCTCCATAATCAATTTGCTTCCATGGGGGAGTAATACTGAAGGACCTTATATCATAGAAAATGAATGTATTAGAGCTGGGCATAGTGGCTCAGGCCTGTAATCCCAGCCAGTACTTGGGAGGCTGAGGCAGGAGGATTTCCATGAATTCAAGATCAGCCTAAATTACATAAGTCAGTTCAAAAAGAAAAAAAAGAAGAAAAAAAGGAAGTGTGTATTTTATTTTAGGTTCTGAATTTTAATTTTTAATGATTAGTTCATACACCCTGAAATGTTGCTCATCTATAAAGCATGTGATTAAGGGTGCAAAAGGAGAATAAGCACAGTTTTTAAATTAACAATTAAAAATGTAAATATAGAACACAAAAACTCTCATTCCAAGGACAGAAGAAATACTGCATGTAGCTGAGGCTTGCAGTGTACCTGGGAAAAAAAGTCTCAACAGGTATCCCATATTTATTTCCTTAGATATTTATGTAGATTTAACCATATAAATCTTGTTTGCATTTGAATAAAATTAGTATGAAGAAATTGATTGTAGGCCCCTATAGTCCCATGAAAATTGATTTTAAAACTGAGTTATGTAATTTACCAAAAATAGTTTTCTACTAAAATAGCAGAGATTTATTCTGTGAATCAACCTTTTAAATACTGCAAATAGCCTTCACATATATAAAATTTAAACTGTATAAGCCTCGATTTTTTCATGTCAGGTTCTGTTAAAATTGGTCAAATATGCAACTTCTATTTTGTTTTAATGAAAGAGGCATCTGGTGTTTTTCTCTGAAATGACACCAGGAACACACTTACTGGTAAGCTTAACCTGCAGAAACAGTGCAAAAAGATGGATCTAGAGTCCACTAAAACAATCAAATTAAAATTAGTTTGGCTGGAGTCATGAAACTGGATATTTAAAAAAGCCATTTTTTATACAAATGTTCATTTAAGTATATGATTTGGATAGTGTGTGTCTGAAAAATAAATACAACTGAATCACAGCATAAAAATAAATACAAAGTGTTTTGGAACATAAAACCAAATAGACAATTATAATAATTCCATGAAATTGTGTTCAACTAATTTTTAAAAAATAGCAAAAGTACATAGGACATTTTAATTTCTATTCTTTCAAAATTACACAGTGAACATAGATTATAGTTGATGCTTGTACTTTTAATTTACATTGCTCACATGTCCACCAGGATCAGGCAGTGGCTGGGCAGTAAATCTTATTGTATCGGTAAAAAAACTGAGTGAATGACACAATGTAATGCAAACTGAGCTCATTTATTGCCTTTTGTTCTTAAAACGAAGAAAAATTACTTTACCTACACAGTCATTTGTCTCCACATATTCCTTAGATAAATACAGAAAAGCAATTTTCTGGTTACATCCTTTTGAAAGTATTTGCCTGTTAATCTTCATCATCAGCTCAACTGCATAGGGGGCTATGGAAAAGTGATTGGATTGTGAGGCACCAACCTCATCAATGGGTAAAATGATTGATGAGTTCAGAGCTGAATGGGCTACAAGGAAGGGGAACCTTACTAGAGGGAGTGAGTTTTTGAGGGGCAAGACACTAGTGACTGTATTTGATCTCTGGCTTTTCTACTCTGGCTCTTCTGACCTGCCCTTTTCCCCACCAGCCATGAGTTGAATACAGGTCTTTAAGCCACGATGAATCTATTTTGAAGCCAGCCAATCACAAACTATAACTGTGAGTAAAAATGAACCTCAGCTGATTTCAGTTGTGGAGTGCTAGGTATTTTGTCCCAGCACTGGAAATCTGACTAATACAGAACATAAGGAAATTGCTTTTAAAAATACACATTTATTTTCCCTGTGGAGTAGCAAAAATCTGGAATAAGATTTCTTTAGAATCTAGGAAATTGATAATTAGAAGGAACTTTAAACATTATCTAATGACTAGTGTATCTGTTTCAACATGTAGATGGGGAAAAGGGAGAAACATATTTATCAAATTTTTTATTCTGGAAAACATTTTCAACATGCACGAAAGTATAAAATAGAAAAAATAAAGCAGATTACTCTTTTAACATAATAATCGATAACCTAAGTGACTACAGACCACATCAAATGTGGCTATTGGCATGATGAAAAAATATTTTGGATATATTGAGGAATATTGAGGTAAATAAAAGTTAAACAGATTTCTCCATTTCATTTTAGCTTTTTAAATGTGGCTACTAGTAAATTTGAGATTTTGTTTTCTTGTACAGTGTTGGCAATGAACCCCATAAATACCTACACTCATTTCAGTAATCATCAGCTCACTGCCCTCTTGCTTCATTTATGCCCTCATGCAGTTTAGAACTGCCTGTGTCAGACAGATAACTGGTACCAGATTTGGCATGTACACCTGCTTATTGCCTATGTTTTTAAAGTGGAATCTTCCTGTTTGTGCAATTTTTACTATCCCTTAATTATTTAAAACTATATTTCTGAATTTCATTGATTTTGACAGGTTAGTAATACATTTATTCAATTTCTTTAAGCATTTATTCAGTTTCTATAAAGACAATTATTTTAATTGATAAAGTTTCTTGGATCAAATTCCCCATATACTGTACTTTACTAAGTATGGTGAATTCATTTGTAAATCACTCCTCATTCTTATGAAAACCTGATCACCTAAGGATGACAAGGAAATTACAGCATTTTCTGATATATTTCTCTTATAGCTTGCACACAGTTTCATTATGTTTTTAATATAGATATTTTAAAAATACAATTGTTCAGTAGTCAATAAGCAAGTCCATTGAATATGTTAAATGCTTTCAGTCTCAGCATTTCACCAGTAAGGGGGTTATTAGTCTTGGGATTATTACTGGATTTAGGGGTGCTGGAGTCACCCTGTAGAGATGATTTCTAGGTTCTTTTTGTCCTAAGCAAAGAATGGTCAAGGCAAGTGCAAATGGTAGCAAAAATTTATTAATGGTAGGAAAGAAGCAGGCTTTAATCTGCAAGTTTGAGCCAAGTTAAAGTGGGAAAAGAAGTGTACCTTGCAGCGTGAGATGGGGCCAATGATAGAAGAGGGGACACAGTGGTAAAAACTCAGTGTGGACTGTCCTTTTTATATCAGGCTGACCTCAGGTCCAAGCCATCCTACCAAAGCCTGCTGGAGTTCCTGTGAGAAGTCTGTACATGTGTTCCAGGGTCCTGCCTCGCCTCCTTTTGAGGACAGTTTTAGCCACACCCACCTTTCTATGTCAGGATGGAGAGAGGAGGAGGTATGCATTTGTTTGTAGACTTCTTGGGCCTGAGGAGTCAGGAGTGACCAGAGTAAAAATATTTACAGTTTGGAAAGACCTGAGTTACTGAGGAAAATATTTTCTGTCTGTAATTTTTTTCTAAAATCAAAAAGAATATTTAATTAAAACTATTTACTATTGAAATATGCTATTTCATGGAGTATTTGCAGTTAAGTTTCTGTGTATATTTTTATGTATTCTTGTTGTTACTTAAATGCAAACATAATTATGAATTTTGGTGAAATATAAGTCATTAGTGGAATCTACTTAAATTTTTAAAAAACTAAATAACAGATTTGTGTGAGCTCCCACAATTCAGTATTGGGAACTGAAAGAGCTTTTTTTTTTTTTTTTTAACAGGAAGTCCAAAAGTTCAGAGTATTTCCTTTCATTTGAGGTGAAGACTCAGGAAAGATATCCACTGTTTTCTGTTTTTCTGGTACTCCTGACAAATGCCATGTGTCACTGCAGGTGATTTAGTTGGCAGTCATGAGGCACATATGATTGCTGCTTTCTGAGTGACCTACAAACCCACATCACCCTTTCTCTTGTCCTGGGACTCTAACCTTCAGGAACTATCTCATCTAGCTTCCTGCCTCTTTAGGAAAGAACAATGGGGAATGTCAGGGAGAAACAGGGAAGACTGAAGTGTTTTGAGATCTATTTTCCTATCTGTTGCTTATAGCTCTTTCCAGTCTCTTTCTGTAGGGTTGCTGAGGGTGACTAACACTCATTATTGCCTTATTCTTAGTGTGTTTTTCAGCCCTCCCTACACAGTTGTAAAATCTTTTTATTAAACTCCTCTTGGATTATTCTAATTTTAATGTGTCATTTACTTCCTGTGGGATCCTGAAAATGTATGAGGATTTCCAAACCTGGCTCTGTGTGTTAGAAATCTAGTTTGGCCCTGAATACCTCTGCGTCTTTCTTTAAAAGCTAGTTTTGTACTTGGAAAAGAGATTGACATGTTGCTGGAGATTAAGAGACACTGAACAAAGCCAAGAGAATAAGGATTTTCTCACATTCCTTTCTACATACATAATAAAATATATGCCTTACTAGAATGAAATATAGAAGTAACAGTCCATAATAGACTTAAAAACTAAACATTTTTTCAAGGTATACTTGCAACTTAACAAAGGAATGAGGTGGCAGCTGCAACCATGAAGTCTATACCCTTACACTTCACTTTAAATCTATATCACAGACACATTTGGCCTCATGTCACTAGCAACACACTAAGTCCTAGTGCACTTAAGAGCTTCAGGTTTTTAATAAGCGTTTTCTTCAAAGCAGGGGCTTGATTTGTTCTGTGATTTTTGTCAAGTGCATATCATATCAAAGGATAAGTGTTTGCCAAAGCCTTTCTTCAGCCACAAAAAGAGAAGTTTTGTTTGAAGAAAGTCAAGCTGGTTGCAGTGACCAGCTCCCTCTGAGAAGATGAAAGGAATGACTGGATTTCCTGTTACTCTTTTGTTGTTGTTTGTATCCCTCAAATATTTTAATCAACATGAAAGAACTTACTGCAGTGTGAGAGAAGTGCAATTTGAAAAAGCCATTTAGAGGCTGCCAAACAGATTCTCAACTAATAAAGTTGTACTTGTCTGCAGTGTCAAAGACCAGATTTATGGGAAATGATTAAGAAGGGCCAGAATGCCTGGCATGGAGAGATGATAAGATTATTTTCAAGATGCATTTCATGACTACAGATTCCTGATATGTATTATGTACATTTAAAGAAATAACAAGATAGATTACAAAGGCTGACTTTTGGTCTAATGACAATGAAACACTGAGACAGGACTGTGGTACAAACTATAATTCTTTATATATACATGCCCAATACATTAAGAATACTTCAAAATTGAGTTAAAATGTCTTTATCAATAATCCATATTTTACAACATAAAAGTGTTCATCAGAATTTATTACCATACATTGTTTTCTTTTTAAATTTTTGTTTTATATATAATAGGCCTCAAAACCTGTTTGTTAAGGAATGAATGCTTGATAGTTCAAATTTACATATTTCCCTATTATTTAAGCCACTATGAATTCTAATCATCATATAATGATGCTTAGGTCTTAGAGAAGGAAAACAAAAGAAAAAAAAGAGGGCATATACCATCATTATTGTATACCTTTATAATTTGAAATTTATAATTTCTGGTATTGATATTAATAACAATATATTGATATCTAAATGAAGTAAGCATCAATTTCACTATCAGGGCTTGAGGCAGGAGAAGAGACTGGCATCACACTTATTTTCTCTCCGAGACTGAGCTCTGCTTTTCTTCATGAAGGCACAAAAGTGTGGAACATGATCCCTATTCTACCACTTTTTTATTGGAATATCATTTTTTATGTTATTTGAAAATTTCTTTTTCTTCTATACTTTCTCTTCTTTCTAAAAATTATGTAATAAAATTAACTTACCAGCTCAACATGGATCTGAACTAGAACTGTCTTCTATATTATTTACTGATGTGTTTCCTTTATTCCCACTGACCACCTCCTCCATAAAAAATGAATATATATACACATATGTATATATGTCCTTATGTTCTTGAATTCTAAAATATTATGCTATTTTATATAAAATTATTTTTAATTTGTGGAAATGGGAATGTGATAGGACTTAATCTTATTGTTTTCACTCCTAAATATATTCTTAGGATTTTTTCCCCAAGGGCTATGATTAGTATACTCCAGTGGTGGCAAACCTATGGCGCATATGTGACAGCAGGCTGATTGCTATCACTGAAACCTCTAAAAGATTCATCACCACTACCTGTAGTTTATTCCCTTCAGTTAATATTTGGTACTTTATAGTGTGCATTTACCAATTATTGGCTACCCAGTTCCTCTGTGTCTTAACTATAATTTTTATAGCAAAGCAAACAGTGTCCATAAGGATCTACATGGGGTTTTTCATTTATAGGAAGACAATTCAAACTATCATCATCATGTTGCATTCTAAGTGTTGCACTAAACACCTCTTTATCTGTGGATCTTAGGGTTTCTCATATTCCCCGAAGCCTGTCAACATTTGTTTTTATCTAGTTTTCTAAAGCTGGTGCCTACTGGTATAACATACCTCATTGCTAAAATATCCACCTTTCTGATGACGAATGAGCTGGAGTATCTCTTCATATGCTCGTTGGCCTTATAGGTGACCTCTTCTGCGAACTGATGGAACAAATAATCTGCTCAGTTTTCAACCAGCAGTTTTGTGTTCTCACTTGATTTTCACACAGACTATGAATTAAGATTTTTAAATAGTTTTAGCAGTTGAAAACCTCTCTCGACTTGTATTTCTCTCTGATTGTCAAATTTGTGAGGTTGTTCCTTGAACAATATTCTCACTTCTGATTTTGTGAATTTTCTTTCAGTGTGGTGTTGGTTTTGAAGAAATTGTTCCCCACATATGTGCTCCCAAGTTATTCTTCTGTACTAGGTATTTTTTAGTTTATAGCTTTATATTACAAATTTGCATTATTAATATATATGGAGTCTGCATTTGCATGTGATATGGACAAAGATTGCTCTTTTTCTCTGTATAATATCATTTTCTATAACTCATGTATTAAATAATTTTTTATTTGCCCAAATGTATTTGTTGTGCTGCCATATATTTCTGTTCATGGACTTATATTTGCCTTCTATTTTATTCCATTAGATCGTTTTCTTTTGTAAGCACCCTACTGTATGTTACTATCAGCTACTTAGCTTAGTACTGTTTTATTGGAAAGCTCTAAGTACCAAATGTTAATTTGTATCTCTCTTGGTAAATTTTGAGAAATAGAAAGGTGGAGAGTTTTGAACACTATAGAACCATCATGGTTCACTGTTAAATGAAGACTTTCACTAATGGCACCACTTACTAAGCATCAGACCACTCCTGTGGTCAGGAACTCTTAAATTCTTGAAGAAAGGGCAGTCTGCTTAGTTTGTGGTCCACTATCCTTAGGAAGAAAAAGGCATTAGAATTAGATAAGAAGTCAGCTTGGATATGATTGAATCTGCTTCATGTACCATCAGAATTCTTGTGAGTTTATTTTGTGAATACTGCTAGATTTTAATCAACATATAATTTTTGTGACAACTTAGCAAGAGATTATCTTTCCAAATCAACACTGGAGTGAAAAAAGCAAAAGTAAAAGCTTTACTAATTACAAAACACAGTTCAGGACAGTCTATAGTTTCTATAATGTCTCTTTCTTTCTTTCTTTTGCTTTGTTTTTTGCTGATTTTTGTTGAGGATGGGTTTTTGGTTATTTCCCTGATGCATCTGTCCTTATAATTCCTGTAGCTTTTAAAGGGTAATCCAGCAAGTACTTTCTTGCACTTCTTTGTGTTACTGTTCATTCTCTCATATCCCTATCATTTCTGTTGCCTTCCTGTCCCCTTACCCTTTCATTTTTCTTTTTATTCTTTTCTTTCTCTTTTCTAAACATCGGATAAAGGAAGCAGTAAGGTTAAAGGACATTAGGACTGGAATTATCATCATGAAACTTTTCCTCTACTCCTATCTATCTTGTAGTCATTCCTTTGTCATTTTCTCGCCACTTCCTGGGTTTAATTACTTCCATATCCATGTGGCTCGTATGATTCCATTTTTCATACCCTTAAAATTTTCCATTGCAACTGTTTTAATTTTATGTATTTTCTTCATAAATCCAAATGTCTCAAGAGTTTGTTGGCCTTCATCATATTTTTGATGACAACACACTTCCATTTTAGGAAATGACAATAAACAATGCTTATCTCTAGAAGGAAGTAGAGATGAACTTTTTCTTAGTTCTTTTTGATTTTCTGTATTAAAAAATTTCCCCAATGAATTAGTTTAATAAGAAAACATATAGGAAAAGGTGTTTAAAATGAGTAAGGATTAAAAAGCAATAGTGACAAAATATTAAAGGAAATACCTAAAATTTTAAGACTTGTTAGGAGTAAACTGTCATCAGTCTGTGTTACTCCAAATCAGTAAGATGATCATTTAGACATCTGGAGGCAAAGTAATCTTTTAAATCATTCCTTAAGTAAAATGTCCTTGAATTTATATGTAATATTCCACATTTCACAGAATTTGTATTAAACAAATATAAGTTGAAAAACAGATAAATTATAATCTCAAATTATAAGTGGTTAAATCACATTAATATTATGGCAGAGTTTTTCACCTTATATACTTAGATCAACATATGGAAATATTTATGCAACTCCAGCTAGTGAAGTATGTTACCCAGACATCAAACTTTTACTTTCTCTGCAGCAATAATTGAAACCAATAAAAAGGAAGACAACTTCCATAAACCTTATACAGGGAAAGGAGAAGGAGTTTTCCTTTGGATCTTCAGAGTGAAAACTGCTCTGCAAAGTTTGGAAGATTTAAACTATCAAGATTTGTTCTTTCTGGTTGATAAAATTTTTGTCTGTTGACTCTCAAAGGAAGCATGGTTGGTTTTCTGCTTGAAGTTAAAATGCTTCTGTGATAAGAAAAGTAGCAACTATTTAAAGCACATGCCTACTTGGGATAGACAGACATAGTATTTTCATTTGCACATACATTGCTAAATGTTTTACTCTGAAGCCTTGTATTCCTTCACACATTTGGTTAACCATATGCCTTTGATGACAATCCAATCCCAAAACATGGCTTCTTACAGAGATGAGAAGCATAATTAAGCTAAAATTTTAGGCTGTCTATAATGCATTTTGATTTCTCATGAGGTTCTAATCCAGTTTACAAAATGTTTCCAGATGTGCAATCTAGTTCCAGATCAATTTTTATTTATGTATAGAAATGTTAATGCTAAATTACAAAACTGTAATATTTATATTCTTTGTTGTGAAAGCTACATTTGGAATATCATATTGAAATTATTAGAATCAGGAGAAGTTCTACACAGGAATTTCAACTTTCTTAATTTTGTAGTTATGCTCAAAATGAACAAACATAATATTTGAAAGTTTAGGGTTCATATATTAATCTCAGAGATTTAAGATATACAAACATATTTTACTTAATTTTCTTTAGTGTCTTCAGAGTTGTTTTGCAGTGTTAGGGTCACAACCGGGGAGGGATTTGGTAGAACACATTTGTAATTTTAAGTCAGCTGTCTTACTTTCAAATTATCCAATTCTGAATTTTTCCTAAGTTAATTTGTTCATCTGTTTAACAATGTGCCAGATGGTTTTCTAGGAATTAGGAACAGAAAGACAAAGGAAAGCATGTTTAGTCAGAAGCACAAATGCATCTTTAGGGATGAACAGTGTGCAAAAGAATGAACACTGAGGGGGAACAATTCTCTGGACCGATGACTCGGCCTTAGCAAGCATGTAAGTGGGGTAATGGCAGAGGAAATTTTTTAGCAACATAAGTCTTCCTTGAGTAAAGTTTAATGCTAGTTGGGTAGAAGTTAATCAGCAAAGACTACAAAGTTTTTCTCATTTACTTGGAAGGAATTTGAAGGCTTTCTTACAAATAGAAGCAATTCAGATACCTTCAAAACACCAGTGATTTTGGCTAATTACTTACCTTATAAAGACAGAACTTGAGATGTCCTTTACTATGATATAAAGATGTCCTCAAGAAAAGTGAGTGGTTAGGGTTACCAAAGTACATAACAAAGGACTTTTATTACAGGTTTGGTCATAATAGTTTCAAGTGGAAACAATTTGAAATAGGGAAATATATAAATGTATTGTGGCATATTTATGCAACAGACTACATTGAAGAAAAAGCACAAACTAGAGTAGCTCATAAGCATGATTACATAGCTGCAACTACTGAACCCCGCAGACACAATCTTGAGTAAAGCAAATACAAGGTAGAAATATATAAACTATCCTATTTTTATAAATTCACACATAATCAAATATATATTTTTTGATAAAAGTTAGGTTAACTTTGGGGAAGATATTGACTGTGGGGAGATTCTGCAGGAGCTTGCTGGGATGCTGAAAATGTTGAGTACTGTCTCAAAATGACATAAGTATATATTCAAGTAATCATACATTCAGTGAGCAGCACACTTGACAGGTATAGTTTATATCTTATGAGAAAATTAAAAATAGAAGGCAGTGGAAATTACCAAAAGAATTGGAAAGTAGTCTTTTCCCTTGTATTTTGTATAATGTTTGTGTGCATGAATCATAATAAAAGGCACATTGAATTTTAATAAAGAGATTTAGATGTGAACCATACCTCAGCTTATTGGCTGTGAGATTCTTTAGTCTCTTGGAGCTTAAATTTGTCACCTTAAAATACAAAAAACAATATCTATTGTGTAGAATTGTTAGGAGAACCAAGTAAGGAATGGTTTGGTCTGGGTTCTCTAGAAAAGAAAATAAACATAAGCCCAAGGTGGCAAGGGTAAGAAAGGAAAATGAAGCTTCTCTAATTTTTTTTCATACTACTTTTCTTAGTAACTTTATTCTTTTGTCTCCTGTTACTTTCTTTAGATGAACTTTTTTTTTCCCCTTTTCTCATTTTGTCTCTCCTTTCTGGAATCCCTGTCTTCCTTCTTTTATTTTTTTCATTGTTATTAATGTTCAGGACTCAGGCAGACATGGTGCTGCACACCTATAATCCCAGAAGTGGGGAGGTTGAGATAGGAGGATCACTGCCAGTTAGCCTGGGCTACAATGTGAGATCAAGGCCAGCCTGTATCAATAAAAACAAACAAACAAAAAATCTTAAAGACTCAGTTGTTTATCTAACTTTTACATATATAATATACTAGAAAAACAACACTAGTACTACCAATCTGATTACTTAAAGTAGTTGAAATACTTTTTGTATTTGCTGTCCACTTTTTCCAATTCTATGGATCATACTATGTCCACATTGTCAGAGAATGCAGTCATAATAAGAGGTATTTTATCTCTTCAACAACTAGTTTTTGCCTCTATGTATAACTAACGTCTCTATCAGTCACTGTCTCCTTTGTCATTTTGTTTGAGCTGTTTCCTGGTAGATTGCTCATTACTCCTTGAATTTCTGTGCATTGGTGCCAGATGAATTTGATGCTGGAAAGTCATTTTTGTTAAATACACATCTTCAGTTTGAAATTTTCTTCCTCAAGTAGCATTAATGTTCATTTTCTCTGGAATAAATAATTGAAGATAACCAACTCTCCTCTCCTAGTTGTTTCTCCTTTTTAACCTTATTAGGCAAAGAATTTGTTTTTCTTTAAATTTCACTATTTTACTAGAATATCTTTATGTTTGATAGTCTTAGATATGAGGTACAATCTTTGCATATGTAATTAAAAATTTACATTTCAGGAAAATTTCTTATTATCTTATTTCCTTTTTTTGTTTTAAAGACAATAAAGCCAAACAAAACAAAACAGAATAAAGCTAATCAAAACAGAACAATAAAAGCATTACAGGACTTCAAAACAATATAAGAGAAAATCAACAATGGCTACCATAATGTCTCTTGTTTTCAAAATAGTGTCAATACCATCAGACATAACAAAATCAAACAAAACAATAAAATCAATCAAAGTAGTAGTATGAAAGCATATTTTAGGGAGGCTAAAACCAAACAAAATAAAATACAGCCAATCAAAACAAAACTGTGAAAGTGATGCAGGATTTCAAAATAGGATAATAGGAAATCAACAATGGTTACCATAATGGCTCTTGTTATCTTGAAAATTGCTGCCCATAGCATCAGACATAATAAAATAAAACAAAACAGAACTGAATAAAATCAATCAAAACAGAACATTAAATCAAACAAAACAATAAAGTAGGGCAAATCAAAAGTGAGAAAAATACTGCATTTCAAAAGCAAAACAGAAGAAAATCCCCCATATTTGCTATATTGCATATTATTATCCTCTTAATAGATGCTCAGATGACTGGCCTGAGGTCTGAAAAGTCAACCAGACAATACTTGTACCTCAGTTGCTAACAACTCAGCCTGTTCTCTGAATCAGCTGCTGTTTGGGGGGGGGATGCCAGGAGGGGAGGTTGCTGAGTAGTATTTTTGTCTCCCAGCCTGCACACAGGTTGGCTCACAGGATGGGTTAATTGGCTTCTTGTTACACCTACCAGGTCCAACGTGGCTTCTGGGACTCTTAGGAAGGGCAAAGTAGCTTGTTTCTTCTCCTGGACCTTGCATGGCTTCTGTTGACTTCCTTGCTTTTTTTTATCTTTAATACTTTTCTGTTACCTGTTTGCTAGATTTTCTCTATATTCTGTAATCATGACTTTTGTTCAGTTCTATTTGTTTCATTTCTTTTTAACTTCTATTTTTTAATAAAGTATTATCTTTTAATGCCATTCTTTTTTGTATTCTTAGCTAAATCTTCACTTTTGATGGTTGTTTTAAACTTTTCCCAATTCTGTCCCAAAATTTTGGAGTCAAAGTATTATTTACTTCTTTTCATTGTAAGGATGTTACTCTGTTCTATATTGTCTCATTTTCCTCTTATAGCTGTATGCAGTTTACCTCACCATGTCTTCCCAAACAATTTACAAAAACTTTTAATATATTCGTATGAGAGCTCATATCTGAGAAACTTCATCTGCATAGTAGGACAACATTTTCTTCACAGTAGAATTCTACCCCTCTCCTTTCTGCAGTGTGTTCCTTCTCTCCTAAAGGAGCTCTATCCAAGGCTATTGTTTGGCACTTGGATCAGTCATCTCATAAAAACCATTTGCTCCAATCTAAAAGTACTTATATCTCCTATCTCCTTTACTACAAAGAGAGTATTTAAGCCTCCAGTATCTAGTCCTCTTTTGAATTTCATATTGACTTTATAAAATTCTGTGCACTTGCTTGTTAATAAGATGCCTTTTCTCCTGTTGGTGTTGGTTTGTTACCAAACTTACAGAGGATGCAGAGGGGTTCCCTATGTCTTTATACTATGTATGAATGTTTTTTATACCTTTCAATTTTAGTGAAAAAGATAAAAGGAACAAAGATGTATTTATATATTGACTTTATATATATAAACCAACAAAGACAAAATTGGAAGTTCAAAGAGCAGGTTGTCTAGTGTTGGAAAATCCAAAACCAGGTGACTCTACTTGTGGGGGTGCGATTTTAAACAGTAACATCAACATACTATTGAGAATTGTGGGGTAGAGACAGCTCCTTAATAGAAGAGTAAATAGGGAATTAAGTTTGTGGGAAAGGGTTTTCACTAAAAATGTAGGCTTATTTGCTTTGGATCATGCTCTGATGAACTCAGAGAACTAAGAATGAAAACCATGTTAGAGAGCTGCACAAATTAAAGCTAAAGTATTACACCTGAAATGCAAAAGAGATTTTTACATGGATATTTAGGAAGGATGGAGGTTAGTTAATAACTCCAAACTGTGGTTTAGAAACTGTTCATGAGACACAACCATCTATTGTCCATACACTGCAACAGAAATTTTCTTTCTGGCAGATTCTCACCTGAGACCCTCTCCTATTGAAGACTGAGATGACCTTTTTATTTTCCTTTTACACAATTTGTACCCATGATAATAATAATCTTATTCCTGGGATGTCAGGAAGAATAAATGTTTCTATGTACATATATTTCAAAAAATTTAAGTGTCAACTTTTTTTTGTAAACACCCCTATTGAGGTAGGATACAAGAAATAAAGATAGGTTAAAAAAAAAAAGGAAACTCATTGTTTTGACCTATTACTTTGAATCCTCGATCAAATCCTTGCTCACATCTGCAAGTAGGCATGTAAATGATTTAAGGAATGTTTGTATTACTAAGTTTATTAAGCCTAAATTTATCCAATGCAATATCCTTCAGTGCTGAGGACAAAGAGATGTGAGTAACTAAATAATTCCCTAAATAATTTTTAAGAACTTTCAAGAACACTCAGTTGTCAACTTTTACAATTTTCAGTTCCAAACTCTGATAGAACAATGCCTCAGAGCCTCTAAACCTACAATCACCTAAGATCCCAGTGATGGCAGAGGCTGGATGACCATCCAATGTGCAGATCACCTTTGCCAAATAGAAGCAGTCACTCCCTTATGGAACCAAGGCAACTGGCCTCCCAAGCAAGGGCAATCATGGGAAGTAAATTGCCTCTCTAGCCCTAAGAACTCCTCCAGAACTAAGGAGGTTGAAATTAGAACTGAGGCAGTGATTGACCAGAACTGTCTACCTCAGCTAATCCGTAAGAAGTTGGCCTCATTATTTCGTAATCAGGCCCATCTTAGCACTTTTACCAGAGTGAGTCCCTGCTCAAGCTGCAGTCATTTTCCTAACTTCATATACCTTCTATGTAATAAATGTGATTATGCCTCACATTGATGTATCCTGAAGTCGTGAAATTCTTTTCCTATGACATGATCAAAAACCTAGTTGGCACACTGGGGCAAGGTCCCTATGGACCTCCTTGGACCCCATCTGGTGAGATTATTGTGAATAATTTGGGATTTCTCTTTCATAACATGGAAATTAATTACTGAAATAATTTCAATCTCTATCAGAGTGTCTCATTGTTGACAGTGGACAAGAGGTTGTTTGGAAGTGTTAAAAAGTTCTGTTTCACCCTTTGCCAAACTAAACTTTCTAAATGGTGGTAGTGTTCCTCCTAACAATCTGATAGGAGTTTAATATGTCATCATCATGTCAGTTTTGTGAAGTTAGAATGAATGCACCAGTTTCTTTTTTTAAATTTATTTTTATTTTTATTTTATTTTTGTAAATTTTATTTAAAAGGAAAAAGAGAAAAACACAAAACAAAACAAAGTGGTGTAAGGGTACAAGTAATACAGAACTACAAAAAAAAAAAAACAATAAGAAATCACCAGTTAATAGATTACATATTATCATCTTAGAGATAGTTGCTCAAATCACAGTATCAAAGCATACAAAGTGGACATTCAAACAGTGAGACTGCAAACAGTTGTGTTCAATGATCCAACCAAAAACATTAATATGGTCAGCTATTTAACACCCCTAAACACACTTGCTGTTGTATCCTTTAGAGCTCTTTTTTTCCCTCTCTTTTTTACAATAAAATATACACATTTTGGGTTTTATTACTCCTTAGTTCTTATTACTTTTTTTTTGGAGAGAATAAAGTCAAATATGGCAAAACAAAGCTGTCAGTCAAAACCAAGGATAGACATAGCACATGATGTAAAACAGAGTACAAGGTTATCAACAATGGTTATCAGCAATGTCTCTTGTTTCCTTAAAAAGAATTGTCTATCTCATTAGATATTATAAAGTTGAACAAAATAGTAGAGAACAAGACCAATGAAACTTAAGCATTGTAAACATTACAGGACTTCTAAAGGAGACAATAGTCAAACCAGAATGGGCATGTTAGTGAATCTTATTGCCTTCAAAGTAGTTGCCTCAAACTTGATACTATCATACAGAATGGAACAGAGCCTAAGCAGTCAAAACAAGATCGTGGGAGTATTACAGGACTTCAAAACAAGTTAATAGGAAATCAAAAAAAGTTACTATTATATATCCTGCTAATTTTTTTAATTTTTCCCCTTAATTAAAACAAAGATAAGAAGTAACTAAAATTTTTTTTAATGTATAAGGGAGAGATTGAGATAAAACAGGACATAACAATATAACAATACAGGTCAAAGCATGACTGTTTCAGCAACCTAGTGCTTCACCACCAAATAACCTGACTTAATAGTAGTTACCATCGTGTCTGTCTTTTTCCTTGAAATATTTGAATAAAACTTCATATACTATAGCTTCAAATATTTCCATATCAAGAAGTCCAGAATAAAGCCTTTCCAATTAATAAGTGAAAACTTCATAAGGCTTCAAGGCCACATAATGGGGAATCATGATTACCACATATTTTTATATATTTGAATCATTACTTACATTAGGGAAACTATTCAGTATTCACACATGCGAGATTGATTGATTTATTTCACTTATGAGTATGGTCTCAAGCTGCGCCCATTTATTGATAAATATCTCAATGTGATCCTTCTTTATAGCTGAGTAATACTCCATTGTATAGAAATACCACAACTTTTTTATCCATTCCTCAGTTGATGGACACTTGGGTTGTTTCCAAGATCTGGTGATTACAAATTGTGCTGCTATAAACATAGGTGCACATATATCACTGTGGTATGATGCTTTCAGTTCTTCTGGGAATATGCCTAGAAGTGGAATAGCTGGAATAAATGGGACTTCCAATCCCAGCTTTTTGAGAAATCTCCAGACTGACCTCCACAAAGGCTGCACCAGTTTATACTCCCACCAACAGTGTAGGAGAGTTCCTTTTTTCCCACAGCCTCTCCAGCATTTGTTGTTGTTGGTTTTCTTGATCCTGGCCATTCTTTCAGGAGTGAGATGGTATCTCAGTGTGGTTTTAATTTGCATTTCTCTAATGACCAATGATGATGAACATTTTTTCATATGTTTATTTGCCATTTGCATTTCTTCATCTGAGAAGTGCGTATTCATCTCAGATGCCCATTTTTGGATTGGGTCTTTGAATTTTGGGGGTCTGAGTTTTTTTAATTCTTTATATGTTTTAGACAAGAGTCCCTTGTCTGAGAGAGAGTTCACTAAAATCTTTTCCCAGTTTGTGGGTTTTCTTTTCACTATGCTGGAGATTTGTTTTGACATGCAGAAACTTTTTAATAAGAAGTGGTCCCAGCTATTGATTCTGGGAAGTATTTCCCGTGCTGTTTGAGTCCTGTTCATGAATTCTCTACCTACTCCTATGTCTTCAAGGTTTCTACCCAATTTGTCTTCCAATAGATTTAGTGTTTCTGTTTTAATATTCAGATCTTTGACCCATTTAGATTTTAATTTAGTACATGGTGATAGACATGGGTCTAGCTTTAGTTTTTGGCAAATGGATAGCCAGTTTTTCCAGCACCATTTATTAAAGAGACTGTCATTATTCCAGTGAACCTGCTTGGCTTCTTTATCAAAGATAAGGTGGTTGAGTGTGTTTGTAGATGTAGTTGTGTCTTCTAATCTATTCCATTGATCTTCGGCTCTGTTTTGATTCTAATACCATGTTGATTTTACTACTGTTGCTCTGTAGTATAACTTCAAGTCAGGGATTGTGATGCCTCCTGCTTTGTCTTTGCTGCTTAGAATTGCCTTTGTGATTCTAGGTCTCTTCTGGTTCCAGATGAAATTTAGGAGTGATTTCTCTAGATCTATAAGGTATGTTGACGGTATTTTTATTGGGATTGCATTGAATCTGTATAACAGTTTTAGGAGAATGGCCATTTTCACAATGTTTGTTCTTCCTATCCATGAGCAAGGGATGTCTTTCCATTTTCTGAGATCATCTTCAATTTCTTTTTTCAGCATATTATAATTTTCACTGTATAAATCTTTCACTTCTTTCATAAGAGTAATTCCTAAATATTTCATTTTTTTGCTTGCTAATGTGAGGAGTGTAGTTTCTCTTATTTCCCTCTCTGTGATTTTGTTGTTTATGTATAGGAATGCTATTGATTTCTGAGTATTGATTTTATATCCAGCCATATTACTGAATTTATTTATTGTATCTAAGAGTCTTTCAATGGAGTTTAGGGGTCTTCTATGTAGAGTATCATGTCATCTGCAAACAATGATAATTTAACTCCTTCTTTTCCTATCTTTACCCCTTTTATTTCTCTCTCTTGCCTAATTGCTCTGGCTAGTACTTCCAGTACTATATTAAATAGGAGTGGTGATAAAGGACATCCTTGTCTTGTGCCTGATTTTAAAGTAAAGGCTTTCAATTTTTGGTCATTTAGTATGAAAATGCACCAGTTTCATTCTTTGAATTATTTTCATATTCATGGTTATCAATATTTTATGTCAATGAAAATTTTTTCTGCAATTGGTATATTTTGATATCATAGTGCATTTTAAATAGGATAAAATGTGATACATCTAGAAAAATGCAATTAATAAAAGTTTTATATTTAAAGTTTTTTCCTAGTTTCTTGTTTTGTTTCTGTTACGTTTTCTATTAATTTATTTTATTACCTAAAATATGAATTTGTGCTTGGAAAAATATCCAAGATTTCACAAAAAATAAGCAAAATGATTACGTTGCCTTTGCGGGTCCATTTAGACTTTGCCTGACCTAGCAAACCAAAGATTTTTTAAAAAAGCTCTCAAACTCCATATTCTCTGCCCTCCCAAGTTCTCCAGATTTCCAGTGCGTCCCTTTCTTCTATGCAAATCGAGCACCTGGCTTCTCATGCAAGAATGAAGAAAATGTAGTGTTCTTTAGCGCCAAAAGAAATGGATTTTTCTAGGATATTTTAAATTGACTAATTCAATTTCCAATATTTATTCTTAAATTTTGCCTTGATAAAATTCCAACCCCTAAGACAATATTGTCAAGCAGTAATAGAAATCTGTACAGTGTCCAGCCTGAGCTCCAAAAGATTTTATGAAAACTAAATGAGACAGGATATTCGAGAGGGCATTGTTAAAGAAAGAGAATTATACAAATATGAGATATTATTAACACTCATTACACTTATGAATTTAAACTTCCACTTAAAATCTCTTTTTGTTCTCTTTGGCATTTGCTTAGGTACACATGTAGTTACTATCACTTAATATAATTCCTTCCCCTAAAATGAG
This sequence comes from Cavia porcellus, assembly GCF_034190915.1. NCBI lineage: Eukaryota > Metazoa > Chordata > Mammalia > Rodentia > Caviidae > Cavia > Cavia porcellus. Next base: position 36,358,790 of record NW_026947498.1, on the reverse strand, counting down.
ATGTATAATGGATTCTTATTAAAATGATGTAAATGTCAGCATAAGATTCAGAAGAAGGAAATTAGTTTTAATAATTGCAGTAGAGTTCAAACTCAGTCAATTTCCATATCTTTAGTTAATGTTTCTTAAATATACTGTACTGCCATTATATGTTCCATATGAGCCTGAGTGATGTGTATTAGAATTCTACTAGCATAGTAGAAAAATTTTATTTCTTGAATACATCATAGATCAACTTCTCATTCTTTCAAGCCTAAACTTTTCTGTAGTCTTTCCTTGAGTGCATGGTTCAGTGCATGATAACTGAGTCAATGTGAGGGAATAATACATCTGTCTTGACTATTTGGTATGTTTGCCTCTCACTGAAAGGTACTATATAAGCAGCACTCTCCACCTGAGAGTTTTAGTTTAGGAGGGTTTTCCTCCTGTGTCTTGGCATTCCTATGATGCAGTATAGGCACTTTTAAAATAGGTTAGCTTTGTTATTCCTATAATAAAAAAATAATAAAAGTCATCACATTATTGTTTCTAGGGGATGCATCTATTAAGGGAATTTAATTAATCAAATGCAATGAATTGGGCCTTTCAAGGTTATCACTGATAGATAGCATGGCATAGTGGAATCTGGGGAAAAATAAATACCATTTTCAGACTTGAAACTAACTCTGAGTGAGATACGTTACAGAAAATTGTGAGAAATCCACTTTTCTCATTAAATGGAGGCAGTGGTTACTAATCAAGAATTATCTCCAGATGTAGACAGAAGGAATGTGGTACACGAAAACATTGTAAAGGGAGATTTTAGAACTGATAACTGTCAGTTTTAGAAAGTTTAGACAAAAAAGTTTATCTGTTAAGAAAAGGGAAATAAAATCAGCTGTATTCTGTGTCATTTTAAGACACAAGAAATTGATTCTTTCCTGTATGCTGGGGAAAGTTTATTTATTATTTATTTACTTATGTAAATGAGGAAAAAGCATTATTGGTACTTATCAGCATGTGTATGTAATAGTCTGTTTGGCAGAGAGATTTTAAAGTAATGATGATGATTGTGATAGCTAACATATGTCAGTGCTTTTGTGTTTAAGTCAGTAGTCTCAATGTCTTATGTATATTAACTCATGTAATTCTTGTAACAGTTTGATAGAAGGCAACTGAGGCATACAGACTTTAGTCACTTTATGGATGTTACATAGAAGTAAGAAAGCAAGTTTTAGACAGGCTAGTCTGGCTAGGATGGTCATTTTGTCAACTACAACCTTAAAATGACTGTCCAATAGAAAATGACTAGTTATAATGTTCAAAATTATGTCCTGACATAAGGGAAGTATAAGTTCTAGACAAATCTAAGTAGCAACCATTCTGACTCTTTATCCTAAAGGTAAAAATTTTGAGAATGGTGACAAATGGGAAGGCAGGGTGGGGAAGGGAAAGCAAAAATTAAGATGTGATTCCCCACTTACACACACTATCTACACAAATTCTCATTCGAAAAACCTTAGAATCTTAGAATACTCTAAGGAGAATCAAGAAACATTAATGGGAGATCCTGGATGGAAAACAGAACAAAGTTTTGCTAGGAATGTGTGTGTGTGTGTGTGTGTGTGTGTGTGTGTGTGTGTGTGGAGAGAGAGAGAGAGGCAGAGACAGAGACAGAGACAGAGACAGAGAGAGGAGCATTCCACCAAATATGTACATACTGTGAAAAGAAAAAGTATATTGATACTTTAATACTAGAATCAATGAGACATCATGAAATTAACACAGGTTACCTTTGACTTTACAATTACAATAGGTACTCAAAGTGGTACCCATTGATTTCCAGACACGTATTAGTACAGTGAACTGCTTAAGAGTGTGTACATATTTTTGGCAGATAAATGTAATTATTTTGTGCAGCAAACCTATGCTAATAAGATAAATATCTTTCCTCTTCTTATGGTTTAAATATAAAATGTCCCCCAAATGTCTCAAGTATTTGGAAGGTGATTGGATCATAGGGACTTTATAATTATCTGTGAATTAATCTGCTGATGAATTCATGGTTAAATGTGCTGACAGCAAGTGGGAACACAGTGGCAGTGGAATAACCTGGAAAAGTGTAGTTTTGTCTCTGGCTCCTCTATTCTCTCTGCTTCCTGACCACCATGGTAAGTGACTTTCTCCTTCTGTACCTCTCTACGATGCTGTTTCTGCTTTGACCCAGCCAACCATGAGCTGTAAATTTGAGCCAATATAATATCTCCTCCTTTAAATTGAGAATTTCAGATATTCTGTCCCAGTGACAAGAAAATTGCTAATAGATTTTGATACTAAAAGTGGATATTTGTTGTGACTTACATGATCAATTTGGTTCAAAAATCTTTGGAACTGCTTCTTGGAGGAGTCTGGAAAAGTTTTGAAATTCTTACTGCAAAAGCCTTATAATACTGTAAGGAGAATCAAGATACGTTGGTGGGAGATTCTGTTTGGAACTCTGAACAGAATGTTGATAGGAATGTGAGCACTATGGCTAGGCTTAGGAGATTTAAGCTGGGAAAAAGGTGTCATTTGGCATTTGGATTAGAGGCCTTGTGTGCTGCACACTGACAGAAATGTACTTTTATAAATGTACTAAGACTTTAGGAGAGACAGATTAATTTAAATCTTGTAAAAGAAATTTGAAAGCAGCCCAGTGTTCAGTTTGTGGCATGGATGTTGCCCACAACTTTTAGCCAAATGTACATGAAAAATCAGGAGCAAGAAACACATATGAAAAATTTGCAGTTTCATCAGAAAAGAACCCCACACAAAGTTGGTGATATAGAAAATATGACTGCTAAAATGTTTAGCATTAAAAAAGTCAACTACTTTGCATTAGGACAATAGTGGGAATGACTTGAAATTATCTAAGGGATCAGCAAGATAACAATTTTCCAATATTACAATAGAACTGTAAAACTCTCATTTGAAGAGAGAGCTCTTGGGAGTCCTTGATCCAGAATGGTTGGCTAGAAATTTTGTTCCCTGTTTTGTTTTCCAAATACTCAGTCATTTAGACTCTCAGACCTTGGGAATCATGATACAAGAGAACTTGGCTACTGCTCAAGCTGGCAGCAAATCTTGGCATCCTACACATGGTACTTATTTTTTAGGCACCATAATGCAAAAGTTGTGTTTTTAGGAAGATTTCCACCCAGATTTCAAAGAAAGTCTTGTGAGACCTAATGAGGAGCCCTGTGAAGATAGTGCATGAAACTGATAATGAAGGCAAGTGTGCACTGCAGAATGCAAGAAATAAAGATGATAGGAACATGGATTGTTTCCTGAGGAGAAAGTTCATATGAGGTGCAACTGGGAATGCATAAGGATGGGGACACCCACATGTTTTGGAGTTCATATCTTGCCACAAGTTTTCCCCAGTTCTGGACACACAGTTGTAAGATAGACTGTTTATCCAGCTGAGTTTCATTCTTGCTTCGGTCCAATTCCTTTCTAACTTCCTTGGCCTCCCCCTTTTGGAATAGAAATGTTTATTTTGTGCCTTTGTATGTTGGCAGTGTTTAACTTTTTAAAAAATTAAAAACAAAATTTTTATGGGCTCACAGCTAAGAGTTTGCTGTGAATGTCAGCAGAGACTTTGGCCTTTTCAACAGTACTGAAATTATTAAGACTTCAGTGACTCATAGAGATGCACTAAATGTATTTTATGTAATGAGAGATGGGCATAAGTCCTTTGAGGACCTGGTATGGAATGTTACGGTTTTGAACTCAGATATCCTCCAAAAATCTCATCTTTCAAGGTGATCAGAGCACGAGGCCTTTACAGTCAGCCGTGGGTTAATCCATTGATGAGTTTGTGACTAAATGTGTTTTTAGGAGGTGGGTCCTTGCATCAAACATTGTAACCTGGAAAGGGTGTATTTTAGTCCTTGATGTCTCTTCGATATGTCTGCTTTCTGGTTGCCGTGAGTTGAACACTTTTTTCTCAGTAATGAGCCTCTGCCACCCTATTTCTGTCTTGAAGTCAGCCAAATGTAGACTGTAAACATGAACCAAAATAAACCTTTCCTAATTTAAGTAGTGAGTGTTCGGTATTGCGTCCAGTGATGGGAAAGTGATTAAGATATCTCATAAGTGTAAGATAGCGACTATGCCAAAATCTATATGTTTTTAATAAAAACAAATGTAAAGAAAACATTTTCTCCCATACTTTTTACTGACAGCCATTTACTGGATTTCTGTTCTGTATAAAGATGTAATGATGTAAAAATGAATCAGATGCCCAACAGATGTATAGATAGGTAATCTGTATCACTATAAGGAGGGCAAGAGACAATAGTGACAAAACAAATATACAATACCTCTGATTTAAAAAAAAAGATTAAAAAAAAGTGTGTTTGCTTACAAGGGGTTGGCAAGTTACTTTTTGTTTCCATGTTTGCATACCACAAAAAAGAGAATAGATTCTAAAACAGATTTTTAAGATTAACAGGAAATGTCAATCAAATACTGGAGTTTTATGAACAACAGTTCATACTCAAATTTTACCCATGTTCTAATTTCAGATATCATTTTCCTCTATTACCGACACACTTGAGCTTTCATATCATTCAGAAAGTGGACTTGGGTAATTAAATAGAAGATTCAATAATTCTGCTTAAGTAAATGACTTTATAATGGGAGGCAGATTATTTTTATTGTCTGATTTTATTGTCATTTAATAGACTGTAAATATTAACAAGTATGTTGATTTGGTAGATGACTATTAATAGCATTTTAAAATTTAATTATTTCTTTCTCTCCTTTGATCCTTCTTTTTTCTCATTTCCATCATTCTTTTCCCTTTTACCTCTCTTGATTTGTTTCTTTTCTCACTCCTCAACCCTGTTCTCTCTTTCTGTCTCTTTCTTTCTTTCTGATTCTCTTTCTTTCATTCTTTTTCTTTCTTGCTTTCTTGCATTCCTGCCTTTCTGCCTTCCTTCTTTCCTTCCGTCTACACGTTTGCAGTCCATAGTGTTTGCATTCCGTGTGGGGAGTTGATACGTGTACCTGACACATCTTAATATTTTAAAATCTCCTTTTCCTCCCCTTCCTCACTATTTCCTTCATTTCTTGATTACATTGCCTCTCATTGACTGGGAACTGGGGTGGGAAAGGCATGTGTATATATAATATTTTGAGAATTAAGGCTTCTAAACCCATATTCTGATATATATCTTGACAGAGTTAAGAAAAACAACTATGAAATCATGATCAGAGTTATTTGGAAAAAGATAGCCACCTTCATTCAATTGAATTTATGGCACTAAAATTAAAACTCAAAGAGCTGCACAGAGGCATTTTCCTTCATTGGACGTCTCCACAAGAGATTCTAAAACAAAATTACTAATTTTCACAGCTTTTCATTTCTTCTTGGGATCTAATGTATTCTATATTCAAATGCCATTTGCTGTTGTTCATATTTTGTCACTACAAAAATCAGTATGTTTGGGTGGAGCAAAGATGGAGAATAGATAACAGCTGGCTACAGAGGCTCCCTGAGATAGTCCACTTAGAATTCAACATAATTCAGTGTGGGGAGCCCCAAACAGAGGGAGATGCATTCTCTCGTCCCAAGAAGAAACTAAGGTGAGAAGAACCAATCAAACATACAGTCCCAGTGCTATTATTGGAACAGCTAAAGGTCCAGTGCTCCCACCACAGTGGGTGACTTGCCAAGTTATCCAAGGTCCTGCTGCTTCAATTTACTGGAGGCACAGTCACACTGAGGTTGGGGGTTGGCCAGCCCAACGGAGAGCTGGGGGAGCCTGCATTAATCTGTGGTGAATCACGGGAGTGGAGCCATTCCACAGAAAAGGGGGCTCCAGTAAGCAACATTCTGGGACATTCTCAGCAGTTTGACTAACCCAGAGGGAAGGTGGCACATTGTAATACTATGCAGGTCTCAGCAGCTTGACTGATCCGGAGGGGAGGGGCCAGCATATTCTGCCACTGTTTGCAACTCACTAGCAAACTGCATGGGAAAAGTCACCTAGCCAGCCTGCTTCAGAAGAATTGTAACCAACCAAGAAAGAAACTGGGGCTTCCTGGAAGAAACAAAAAAGATGGGAAGAGAAAGCAACAAAAAGTCTCCAGGTCCCAACCCTGAGAACATTGACCCAGGACAGGTAAATACAAAGGAGAATGAGAACAGCAAACATGCAATATCAGACATGGCACCAGTGGATATAAAGAGATATCTTCAGAACCTCATAGACGAGTTCAAAAGTGAAATATTTAGCCAAGTAAAGCAAGATATAAGAAGATTAATAAAAGAGATGCTAAGCACTCCTCAAGCAGACACAGACGGAAGGGAGGAACTCAAACAAAGGAGAGAACCATTTGGTGAAGAATAGAAAGAAAATATAGAACACATAAAGCACATTCAAAGAGATTACCAGGAAATTAAAAACTCTATGGAAAGATGGCAAATCTACTTGAAAGAAACTAAGGATACATTATACAAACTGGAGGACAGTTTTGCAATGTGGGATTATGAAAGGAAAAAATTTTTAAAAATAACAAGGAAACAAGCAGTAACAATACAAAGGCTAGAAGAGGATAAGAAGATCTATATAACTTGAGAATAAAGAATGTGAATGAAAAAGCAGGGGTACAAACAAAGGAACTACAAAGGCTATTCACAGAAGTAATTAAGGAAAACTTCCCAGACATAAAAAAAAGAAATGATATTCTGATGTATAAGGCATACAGAACTCCAGCCACCTACAAACAAAACAGAGCCACACCCAGGCATATAATAAAGATCCCAGAAATTCAATATAAGAACAAAATATTAAAAGCTGTTAGAGACAAGAAACATAACCTATAAAGGAGGGCCCATCAGAATAACAGCAGACTTCTTGACACAAACCATCAAGTCAAGAAGTGCCTGGAGTGAAATATTCCAAACCCTGAAAGAAAATAACCTCCAATCCAGATTGATATACCCTGCTAAACTGTCTCTAGAAATTAATGGAGCAACAAGATGCTTCCAAGACAAAGAGGAACTTGGGAAATTCACAACCACCAGTCCAACTCTACAGAGAATACTGCAGGGCATTCTACAGAGAGAGAAAAGTACTAGGTTTCCAGGAACAGTAGTAGAGAGGCCTCAATGAATGGAGCAGAAAACATAATAAGATAAGCAGACAACTGATGGCAAAAAAAGAGCATAACAGCAATGAGGCAGAGAAGATTATTTATAATTTCTAATATAGATGGCCTTGATTAAAATTTAAAAAAATTAAAATTAAAAAAAAAGCACCACACGTGGAGTAGATCAGGAGGCAGGGTCCACCAAGATGCTATTTATAGGAAATATAATTAACATGAAAAAGAGTACATGGACTGAAAATCAAATATGAGAAAACAATTCTCTATGTGACAGAGAACCAGAGAATAATAGGGGAAACTAGACCAGTATTTGTGGATAGGTTGGAAAGACAGGCTTTAATAGGTAAAGGAATACTTTAGAGATCAAGTCCAGGAGAGAGAAGGTTCTGAACCACATAGGTAAATAGCAGGTTGCCCCCCCCCCACCAATTTAAAACCATGGGTCTTGGTCAGACCCAAAAATGCAAGTGAGATTGTCTATCTTAAGTGGGGAAGTGAAAGGGGAGGGAGAGTCTTAAAAAAGATGGCAGAAGATATTAGGTTTTTTGTCTTTTTCATTTTTTATCAGTACCAGGGATCGAAATCATGACCGCCTGCTTGCAAGGCAGGTGCTTATGCCACTGAGCTAAACCCCCAGCCCCTGAAGATATTGTTAATAGTGTATGAGGATTTAGAACCCACATTACTCACACCACTCTGGTTAAATAGATTTCATTCTTTTTTTTTGATAGATTTTATTCTGTCCCAGTTTGTCTACTTGCATTAGATTTGAGAGCACAGACTGCTACCCCCAAAACATCAGGATATATCACAGTAATCATCTTTAATTTCCTGTTATCTTAATCAAGAGCCCTGTATTTCTTATACTGTTTTATCATGACTGATCTTAGTTAAGTCTGATATGTTTAATTACTGTTTGACATCGACAGATTTTATTCAAAACTGATATGATTTATAGTATCAAGTCTGAGGGTAAGGACAACTACACTGAAGATGACAAGACTCTACGATACACATTCTGGTTTGATCACTGCCTGTCTTTGAAGTTTTATACTATATACAAAGTTGTGTTTTATTAATTATGTTATGTACTGATATATTCAATTATACTGTGTCTGATGATATAGCCAATTCTATTGAAGATAACAAGAGACAACACAGGAACTATGTAGAATTCCTTGTACAGTGGTCTTATATGTTATTTTCATTTCATGTGTTTATAGGAATATGTTTTGTCTTGCTTTGTTTTGTTTCTCCCTCTAATATAGAAAGGATAGAAATACATGTTAAGACTCATGCATGTGTAGAATCTATAAACAGTTTATGAGAACTGATCTTATGACACATGATAAACAGATACTTTGAAGAAAATGAGACACCATAGTCCCCAGTTCTGATCCAGGAGGGTCATAATGTGAAACCCAGCAATAGTACTATTCTTTGTTCAGAGTGATATTAGACTGCTTGGGTTTGCTCAGTCTCAACATATTTGAAGATATGGATAACTTCATGTATGTTTAAGTGTATAATATTGATAACCATATTTCTAAGTTTTTGTTGTATAGTTGAACAGAACTGGTTGCAGTCTCACTGTTTGAATTCCTACTTTATATGCTCTACTTTAGTATCTTGAATATTTGTAAGAGGACAATCTGTAATCACCAACTAGTGATTTCTTACTGTTTATTTTTTTCTTTGAAAGTATGTATTAACTACCAGGAGAACATGGCGGATACATAACAACAACTACGGAGGCTCTCTGAGATACTCAACTTAGAATCCAGGAATGGTGTGGTGTGAGGAGTCCTAAGCAAGGGGAGATATACACTGCCGACCCAGGAATGAATTAAGCTGAGAGAAACCAACTGGAAATGCAGTCCTGATGCTATGACCAGAACAGATAAAATCTCAGTGCCAAGACTGGAACTCGCGCCTATGGAAACCGCGATTTGAATTTCCTGTCACCGCTGCTGCATCTGAATCGGCACAACAGAGATAGAAACACGAAGGCTCTGAGAGCGGGAATCTGTGAACCAAGTTGAGAGCACGACTGGTGGGGAGCCCTGCATCTACCTGCAGTGAGTGAGAGGAACGCGGACCCGTCCATAGATAAGGAGGCTCCAACAGAGGACATTCTGGGACTGGGCTGACTAGCTGGAACAGGGCACTGCAGTGACTTTAGTCGCATATTCCCCTCTCAAGCAGGATTGGTGGGGAGTGCCTGACCTGGGTGAAGCCGCGGACTAAGACCCAGTAGGCTAGCCCTAACCAGGTCCCAGTGCCTGGCGGTGCACCCTAGCATGAAGTCTTCAGTAGGTTGACCTGGAGGGGCTGGCCCAACATACGCTGCCCCTGTCTGTGTCTCCCTACTACACTGCAGTGGACAGGAACACCTAGCTGGCAGATTCAAACAAACTGTAACCCACAAAGAAAGAAACTGGGCCTCCTATATATGCCTGTATGGAAGGAACAAAAAAATGAAAAGAGGAGGCAACAAGAAAGGGTCCTCAGTCCCCAATCCTGAGAGCATTGATCCAGGAAAGGTAAATGCAAAGGAGAATGAGGACAGAAATGATGCAGTATCAGACACGACACCAATCGACATAAAGCGATATCTCCTAGTGTCATAGATGAGTTCAAAAGTGAAGTATTTAATGAAGTAAAGCAATATATAAGTAGAATAATTAGAGAACTTTTAAGCCCCACCCAAGGAAAAACAGATGATGAAATGGAAGAGCAGAAAAAAAAGGGGAGAATTGATGGAGAAATAGAGAAAACAGAATACATGAAGCAGGTTCAAAGCGATAAGAAACTCAGGATAGATTATCTGAACAAGAGGACAGATTTGTAATGTGGGAGCATGAAATGAAAAAACTTCTTAAAAATAAGGAAACAAACAGCAATAATACATAGGCGAGAAGATGATAAGAGGATCTATAACTTAAGAATTAAGAAGGTAAAGGAAGAAGTAGGGACACAAACAGATGAACTACAAAGGCTATTCACAGAAATAATCCAGGAGAATTTTCCTAATTTAGCAAAAGGTAAAGATACTCAGATGTATGAGGCATACAGGACCCCAGCCACCTACAACCCAAACAGAGGTACACCCAGCCATATAATAATCAAAATTGCAGAAATCCAATATAAGAACAGAATATTAAAAGCTGTCAGAGACAAGAAACAGATCACTTACAAGGGAACACCCATCAGAATTACAGCAGACTTCTACAAACCATCAAATCATGAAGAGCGTGGGGGGAAATAATTCAAGCCTTGAAAGATAATAACCTCCAGCCAAGATTGATATATCCTGCACAACTGTCCCTAGAAATTAATGGAGAAACAAAGAGCTTCCAGGATAAAGAGGAACTAGGGGAATTTGCAACCACCAATTCAACTTAACAGAGAATACTGCAGGACATTCTGAAAAAGAAAAATACCAAGATTCCAGAAACAGTGGCAGAGAGGCCACAATGCATGGAGCAGAAAGCGAAATGAAGAAGACAAACTGACAACTAATGACAGAAAAAGAGCCTAACAGAAATGAGGCAGAGAAGGTTGGATGGTAGGAACAGCTATTTTGGAGAAAACAAGACATCGTAATAGCTAGTGCTGATTTAATATCATCTTGTTTTGAAGTCCCATCAAGGTTTTGTTCTCCTGTCTCCATAGGTCTTAATATGTTGTATCTTATTGGATTTTATTATATGTGATAATGTAAACAAAAACTTTTATAGGCGAGGAGATTATATAGAAACCATTGTTAATTTTCTGTTAGTTGGGTTCTAAATACCCTGTAATACTGTCATTCTCTTGAATGGTATTACATTGTCTTGATATGTTTGATGCTACCGTATACGAAATTATACTCAAAGATTTCAAGGAAAGAGACACTATGGTAACTACTTTTATGTCGGGATATCTTGTGGTGAAGTACTATTTTGTTTAAATTGTTATGTTCTGACCTGTGCTGTTTTGTTGTTATGTCCTCTTTTATCTCAATCTCCTTTTTTATTATTTACTTTTTCATTTTTATCTTTTTAATTAAGGGAAAAAAATAAATAGCAGGATATATTATAGTAACCCACTTTGATTTCCTATTAACTTGATTTGAAACCCTGTATTGCTCTCACTATCTTGTTTTGACTGATTTTCTTCTATTCTCTTTTGCTTGCTAGTACCAAGTTTGAGAGTATAGGCAACAACTGTGAAGCAATAAGTTTCACTATGGCGCCCATTCTGGTATGACTATTATCTTCTTTTGAAGTCCTGTAATGTCTCCAATGTTTTGGTTTTATTGGTTTTGTTCTTTACTGTTTTGTTCAATTTTATTATAACTGGTGATATAGGCAATTCTTTTTAAGGTGGCAAGAGGCATTATGGCAACCATTGTTGATCACCTTGTATTCTGTTTTTATATTATGTATTATGTCCATCCTTTTATTTGACTGACTCTGTTTTGTTATGTCTCAATTGGTTTTATTCTCTTCAAAAAAAAGTAATAAGAACTGAGGGAGTAATAAAACCCAAAATGTGTTATTGTCATTGGACAAAAGAGATGAAAAGAAAGTGCTCTAAAGGACATAACTGCATGTGGATGTAAGGGTATAAGACAGGTAACCATATTACCAAGTTTTATAGGATCATTGAACAGAACTGTTTGCAGTCTCATTGTTTGAATGTCTACTTTATATGCTTTAATTTTGTTAACCCTAAAATGACAATATGTAATCTATTAACTAGTGATTTCCTAGTTTATTTTTTCTGAAATTCTGTATAACTTGTACCCTTTTTCTGTTTTCTTCTTCTTAAATAAAATAAAAAGTATGTATTATTTCTACTCATTTTCTGTTTTTTTTAGTCTTTCTTTAAATAGAATTAAAAAAAAAAGACACTACAGAACCCATTGCTGATCCCAGAGTTTCAGTGTTAGGAGGTGAGGAAGCTGTACACAGTAAATGTTTTGTTAAATATTGTGGAGATTATTACAAAACTAAAGAATATTTAGACGCTTGGGGACAGCATGAATTGGGAAAAGTCCTTCAGATACTATAATTCTCAACCAATTGTTAAAGTTTTTTTGAAATAAAAGGTAGAAACTATCCAACCAAGTTGGGTTAGGAAAGAGAGGATTGACCTTTGCCTTTGGTTTCTGAACAGTGAACTTCAAGCCTCTAGAACATCATGCCTAATAAAAGTGTTTTTGTTTAGCTAAGGGCTTTGAGCTACACTGTGGTTTGTGGTTGGGCTTGGGTAATGCAGTATCTGTTGGTGTCCTGAGGGGCTGGCAACCACGTTCGGCCAGGTGGGTCACCAACCACATTTATGCAATCACCTCCTCAAAAGTCTCTGACTCTCAAGATCAGTGATCTTCCCCAATTGACAATATATCATGCATGTTATAACATCAATCCTGGGAAAATCATACTGTGTATGAAACTGTGAGGAAAAGATGACTGGAAACTCCATGGCAGGAGCTGTGTTGGCCTCTCTGATATGCTTTCTCTCTTGGATTACTTCAATATGTATTATTTTCCTACAGTAAACTACAGCTGTGAATGTAATAGCTTCTAGTGAATTTTTAAAGGCTTTCTAATAAATTACGAACCTAAAGATTGTTGAGGGCATTGTCTAATGTGTAGATGGTGGCAGAAATAAGGGCAGGCTGTAAGGTTTGCCAATCTTCAGGAGCAGGTGGGGGCAACATCCTATACAAGGTGGTCCCCTGGTACGTTAGCCGGAGTCAGAAATCTGACATGTGATTGTGGATTTTTCATCTTATGTCCTTTGCTTTGTGTCACATCTGTGATGGCGAATGCATATTCATGATAGTGAATGAGCATAGATCAGAAAGAAATTACGGACACCTTGTAATGCTTCTCAATTGCCAGAATAATTCCAGTCAGTCGTGTCAGCAAAGGGATCTTTATCATGGAACCAAGGGACCCAGGTAGTTTGTTAAGTACCTACTGTTTGTTTCCCTAGTTTGTAATTCTGAAGAGGGGTATCTTTAATATATGGTCTGCAGTTTTCCAAATTGGCCACAGTTAACAATACAGTCAGTAGAAATAGAAATAAATATTAAGTTTATGAAGGGATATATTGCCCAGAGCTATGAGAGTGGGCTTGAGTTCTGCTCAATGAACAGAGTAAACATATTCAGTTTTGATTCTGTATAGCTAGAAGAGGTTGAGTAGCTATGTAGCTGAATCAGATCCATTAGTGAGTCAGGATCTTCTACGGATAGAAGGCATACTAACTGAGTGGCTTTGCTATAGGATATGGAGTGTGGGATACATTTTTCAAAGTAGGAATATTGCCACTTTTTAACATAACTGAGATATCACTGGAATTAAGCCTTTTCTCTTTCCTCTTTTGTTTTCCTTCCTTCCTTCCTTCCCTCTTGAGGATTGAACCCAGTACCTTGTGTATACAGGGCAAGCATGTTGCTGTGAACTATATCATCAGTCCTTTTCATGTTTTAAAAAAATTTAAGACATTTCTCACTAACTTGTCCAAGCTTGTTTTGACCCTGTTATTCTGCTGCCTTTGCCTCCTTAGAAGATTATATTACCAGGCATGTGCCACCATACTTTCTGTAAAGCCTATTTTCTTTTTGAGTATGTCATTTTCATTTGACACGTGAGGTTTGTTGCCCCATCTGACATTCATAATTATTGAGTTGACTTGCCTTACAGTGTGAATCTTGGTCCAGATGATAATACATCTTTCCTGGACCAGGAATTCACTTTTCTTTGTTTAGATATTAACATTTTGTAACAGCTCATCTATATGCAGTGTGCCTTCTTCTGTCCCCCAAAGGCTCCATGGAAACTTATTTATTTGTTTATACATGCTTATATTACAGATTGTTTACATTCCTTGTGTGAAGCTTGTTCATGTACATAACACATCTTAATTATTTTTTTCATCCCTCTTCTGTCTCTTCCCCACCACCTGCCTCCATCTCATGATGCCTTCACATTTGAGAAAGGTCTATCTCCCTACCTCCTGTTGTCTTTCATTTTCCTTTGTTTTTATAATTTGGGTTTCTCATGTAAGAGAAACCATGTCATATTTCAGATTGCATGGCTTGATTTATTTCACCTAAAATTTTGGTCTCAAGGTGCATCCATTTTCCTAAGAATGACTCAAGTTTATCTTTCCTTATGGCGGAGTAGTACTCTATTGTGTGTAAATGCTACATCTGAAAAACATTGAGTTTAAAAATCTGAATCTATAATGGGCTACAAATAAATATGATTGATTCTGCTCTGGTAGGAGACATCTTTTATATACTGAAGAGAAGTAACCTGCTGTCTTTTCTGTGAAGAGAGTATCTTCTGAGCTGGGGGTATAGCTCATCAGTAAAGGACTTGCTTAGCATCTGTGGGATAGTGGGTTCAATTTCTGGCGCTGGAAGTAGGGGGAAGGAGAGACAGTGAAAGAGGGAAAAGTGGAGAGAGGAAGGGAGGGGAGAGAAAGAGAATTATCTCCCAGGACAATAACTTATACAACTTACAACAAATTTGGTTGGAACCAAAGTTTAGCAAGTGCCTTTGTAAAATGTGCATAAACACTAAAGACTCATGGACCTTTTAACAATCACTTAAAATTAATGACAATTCTATTTCTGTTCTTACCATAATAATACTCGATTTACTTTTGTTAAACAAAACTGTGAATTCGATAGTTACTGTGGGAGAACAATCAAAAGCAGTGAATCTACAGAGAGGGCATGCGAGTAGTACTTGAGCTGATTTAATCATCTTCTGATTTGCCATTCCATTTTGGGTGCTTTTAAAAATTTTATACAGGGTTTGGATTACCCAAAATTAATCCATATCTAGTGTTATACTTCTCTGAGATATTCTACAAAATGAAATAAATTTTTGGACATTTTTTCCTTTTCTAAGTATTGTCAATTTAACTGTTTGAATTAAACGAAAATAGAAAAAAGCAATTTAAATAAAACACTTGAAGAAGAATTAGCAAAACAATTTTTAAAAAGAAAATTGAATTTAACATCTATTTTACCAAATCATCATGAAAATCACAGCTTGAAATAGAAGTTCTTTATGTCTATACTTAGGGTGTGTTGATATTATAGTTACAGTTTTAAAGCATTAGATAACAAGAAAAGAAAACTTTATATGAAGTGATCAGTGACTTTATGCAGTCATTAAAGTACAAAGAATCCTTGCAAATAATTAAACGACCTAATTCTGGAGAATCTTTGATTAATACACTGGAACAGAAAGTACCTTCAGAGTCTTGGAATGTGGCATTGTGATAATAGCACAGCTGATCTTTCATTGTTCTATCTGAAGATTAATTATCTCTCTTCCTCCTATAATATCCGTTTAGTGCCTTATAAATTGGATCCAGCTATTAGCCCTATTCATTTATTTCCTGTGAAGATAGTCTAAGCTTTATCTACTTGAGTGTTAGATTTAGTACTGCTTTTTATTTCTTTCTTAGCTAAATACAATTTCTTCTAAATAGCTTTATTCAAGTGTCTTTCCCTGTAGGCCCCATTCTTTACCACAAAGAGATATAAACATAATATAGACATTCATATATTAATACAAAACTATTCTTCTCCTTTTCTAGTTTGCTTTGTAGCATATTTATTGCATTTGTCAAAGTTACAAAAAAGTCTTACAAAGTGGGAGAAGGATTTATCAAAATTTTTATAATTATGTAGACCCTGTGGTTTTTCAGCAATGCATGTTTGGGAATGAGAAACATGCTGAACTTTAATATCCACTTGTCTTTTAACTGTAGGCATATACACATAACTCAATAAGACAAGATACAGTGTTTTATAAGGTAAAATTTTCTTGTTCTACCTTAATGTTAAGAGGTTACAGAATAAGGTTTTTATGGGGATCATGCACAAACTAGTCATCCAAGTACCTCTTATATTTCTAAGAGGTTTACACTTACAAAAAGAAAAATGATATGGGAGTGGGAGCCGATCCAGCTTGGCAAAAATAAATCAGGGTCCTAGAATTATAGCCAAATAATCACAACTGACTACCTGAAATTTGGGCAAGAAAGTGATCAGAACAAAGATATTAAATTTTTGGTAGTGTCATTTATGCCCTCAATTAAGTTGAATAGTTATTCAGTCTTTGCAGAGTGGAACTGTTTTCTGAGTTTAAAATACAAAGAGATCATAAAAGAAGATCATAAAAAGAAGTAAGTGGAATTTACTATAGGAAGTTAAAATTTATTTAAACTTCTGTTGCTGTTATTTAACCCTCCTCTGATTTCAAACCTCCCATGATATATAAACAAAGTGGTGTAAACAAAACTGTGAGTTGGATTTGGTAGGCATAAGTATATTGGCTGTAATATATCAAATGTGTGATTTCAGTAAGTGACTTTAAGTTTTCTGAATCTTTATTATTTCATCTATGAAACAGGTAATTATAATAACTTATTTTATAAGGATATGCCTGAGCTAAAACTATTAATGTATTTAGAGTAGCATGCTCTCAACTCACAGTACACTTCAATAAGTGGTAACTTTTGTTATTATTTAGTCAACAGTGCCACTATAAAGATGATCTTTTTTTTATTTTTGGTACCAAGGATCAAACTCATGACCTTGTGCTTGCCAGGCAGGCCCTTATGCCACTGAACTAAATCCCTAGCCCCAAATGATCTTTTATAGTTCTTAATTCTTTACCTGCAGCCTAAGGTAGATCAAGGGAAAAAAAATACTCTATAACTTGATGACTGTTACAGTGTTATGAGTTAAACATTAAAAGATTTAAAATACTCTTTAAAAGTGTGAAAGTTCTGGGTTTGTTGGCACATTGTAAATTTATAATTTACAATCCCAGCACTCAAAAGCCTGAGGCAGGAGGATAGTTGCAAGTTCGAGACTAGCCTGAGCTACAAAATGAGCTCAAGTGTATCCTGAACTGCATAGTGAGATCCTGTCTCAAAAAAGACCAAAATAAATAAATAAGAAACAAAAAACAAAACAAAACAACAAAAATCCTGCGGCAGTCCTCATATATTTCTTTATATCTATGCTGTCTTAAAGATTCTTCGTGCTAAGTCCTCATGAAGTCAGTGGTCTGATTTTCCTGAAGATTTTATTGCTGCTTTTTATTTCTATGTTCCTCATGAAAAGTTTGCTGATTTGATTTTGTTCCTCTTTGTACAAAGTAAATACTTTAGGAGGTTTTGTTCCCTTTGACTACATTTCCTTATTTGGCAGCAAAAAAAAAAAAATATATACTGAAGCCTTGTAGAGCAGATTATTGTCTATTTTTATAGTGTTATTCCCTCTTGCGGCTATTATTTAATTTAAAAAATAAATTGCACTCTGTGTGAAGTTCCTCAAGGCAAGGTTGATCAGGTGACTCAGATTTGTAATTTTATTTTTTATTTTTGGTTATTGCCAAAATATATGCTCCATGGTTCTGATCTGCAAAGATTTCTCTCAGCATTTGAGGTCCAGACCAGAGAAATATGGAGAACTTCTAGTGCTCTCTCATTTTACTAAGGCCTTTTTTTTCTTTTAATTTAGAGGTAAAAGTTGATTCTGTTAATTCATTGATTTTTAATAATTGTTATTATACTTATTTTTTACAAGAATTTACTAAAGGGAAGAAAGGAAGATAATTTAGGAGAGTGATTTTTTTCATTGTCTGACCCAGAAAAAAATATAGTGCAGAGAGTGGAACAGTCCATCTTTTCAAATTTGAACAAAATTCAAGAATTTTTGTGTGCATGATTCACAGTTCAAATGTACAAGAGAGAGTTTTCTTCTTGAGAAGTAGTTTCAGTCTTCTGCATTTTTTTTTCGCATTCCTTTATTGGAATGTTGATGAAACCTCATGGAGATTCAGAGTAAAGTGAAAACCTGCAAACAGGCCAAGAATAAAACTATGTTCAGATTTTTTTGTGACTTGGTAAGGTATAGTACTTGCTTTTCTCTTTGTATAATATGTTATTTTACTTATATTATCTGAAATATATTTGAATTAATGTAGTCCAAAAAAGGCCATGAACTTAGTAAAATCTCCAATGAATAAACTGAATATAGGAATCATTCTTTTTTCTATTCATCTGTTATGTCGCCAATTGAGAATTGTTTGTTGAAGGTACATATTTCAGGATACTCTTTGCATTTTATTAAGCTTTGAATTACCTGGAGTGGAGATAGAGATCTTCAAATAAAAACACATGCTACCGAGAAAAGGAGAATCTTACTTTTGAAAAAAGAATTGCCATGAACTATTTCCTTACTCCCCAAAAGACAATTTAATATGGCCACATAGTAATGAGAACAAATAGTTCTATCATTTTAGTCACTTAACAAATTACATTGAATAAATGAGGCAGTGTTTTGTTTGAAAATAGAAAAGGTCTGACTATAGATTTTGAAGAATTTATTATGCCTTTTACTATAAACATTAATTCAATCTTCAACAAATAGGATTAATGATAATGTGATTAACTTTCAGTAGATAGCACTGAAATTGTAATTGTAACTTAAAAAATAGAGTTATAGTGTTTGTAAATAATAAGAATTTACTTTAATTTATGAAAAGTAGAGAATTAAACTTACTCATTGTCTAAATTCTATTTTAAACTTTTTTTTTTAAATCAGTACCGGCGATCAAACTCACGACTGCCTGCTTGCAAGGCAGGTGCTTATGCCACTGAGCTAAATCCCCAGCCCCTATTTTTAAAAACTATATAAACTTTGGCCATTACTTTTTCATGTTATGAACATTTTATCACAAATTCATACAGAAAACCTAATATCTAATTCATTACTGTGAAATAGGAATTGAATATATGAGACAAGGACTATAATTGTAGAAAATGTTCACCAAGGAAGCTTCATTCTATCTCAATGAGAAATATATTTCAAGTACCCATAACATTGAAGCCGGGAGACAAGTTACAAGACAAAATGAATAAAAAATGCCTGGGAACAAAAATTATAAACTTTGCCACAAAATTATGAACTTCCTGGTCTTTGGTTTCAGCAGTAAGGGAGTATCACATTACTTTGTTTTTAAAGAGGGTAGTAGTATAAAACACTGACCCAGATTCTCATTCTATAAAACTCTGTGGGAGAATTACACTCCACTGGTAAAACTCAGTCTGTAGAAGCATAACCACAATTATTAGATGCTTTTCTCTGCAGCAGATTTATTCTCTGGTTGCTTAAACAGGAAAAAGAGTTATCTGAAACTATTAAACAGCACAATAGTCTGAAAAGAAGTCCCTTATAATGACAACTCCTACTTTCTTCATATCATTAGTTGATACAGTCCTTCCCTTTCTTAGTGTAGTTTTTACTATGGCCATTTCAATTGTGAAAATTAATTTCCCAAGGACTGTTAAAGCCAATAAAATATAAGTTAGATGCAGTAAGGCATCTTTTTCATTTAGTAAAGTTTTATGTTCTGAAAATTAAACCCTAATAATTTCTGCCTTTTTTGAAAAATAACTATACCAGCTTATTGAATTTCAAATAAAAACTCCAAGCTTAATTTTTTAGTCTCTTTTTATTTATTTACTCAGTAACTTTAGAAATTTCTTCTTCACACTATATTTCATTGTTATACATTCTGAACAGTGATTTTTTTCTAACTTGAGAAAGTGAAAAGAATATGGCTTTAGTAATTAGAAAATTTGTTTCTAATCCTATTTTTTGCTACTAGCTGACTTTTAAACAGTCTTTAAACCACTTATCTTTTTTGAGCTAAATTGTCTTCATTAGTAGAGGAAGGAGGGTTGATAAAATGATCTTTCTTGGCTTCTACTTCTCGAATTTACACATTCTGTGATTCTTTCCAATATTTAGGTTATACACTTGAGAGATAGTGAGGTTTATAAGCACAGCTCTTATACTGACAATGGTCTATTTTGTACTCACTTTCTGATTGCTGTGCACTTTGTGATGTAACAAAATGACATAGACTTCATATTTCTTATATTTAAATTGTAAATACAGATCTAATTATGATAATATATTTAACAAATATTTTCTTACATCTCTCACGCTTCAAACATTCTATTAATGACTTGGGCATTATTAAAATAAGCAGAATTCACAGTTATCTTTTCCTGAGGACAGATATAGACAAGAAAGAAAGAAAATCAAAATATCTAAGAAATGAGCAGAAGATTCATAGGGAACAAACAAATAATCATGTATAGCAATATTTTAACTATTCACATGTACTATGGTAAAAATAATAGCAAAGTACTTTATTAAATGGGTTAGGCAGCAAACATTCTGCAGAAAGGAGCAGATGGAGCGAAAACTTGAATAAGTTATCCAGTTGACTAAATCAGTAGTCTTAGGAAGACATTTCCAGCAGAAAAAAAAGCTAAGATCTAAAGTATGAATGACTCTTTTTGGTTCAAAGAACATCGAGAAAGACATTGTAGCTCGTGCTGTAGATGCACAAGTAGTAAAAAATCAATTTATTTTATACATTTTTATTTTACTGATTTTTAAAATTTATTTGAAAACAAAACAAAAAATCCTAAAAGCAATGGTACAGAATTTCAAATCAACTTAATAAGTGTTATGAATTAAAAATTGGTGGTCAACTTAACACCAGCTGAATTAAATCATCATGGTGCTGAGCATAGATGGCCCACCTGAGGAAAGTTGCCGCCATAAATAGAGATGTGGAGAAAAAGAGGGAGGTGTTGTGGATTTCTCTGTGTTGCTGTGTTGAGTCATTGGTTTTCCTGGAGGAGCTTATAACAGCTAGCTTCCCGGGTGTTAGTTCGACCATTATCCTCAGAGGAGCTTGGAACCTTGTTGGTGAGAGTGGCTGGTGGTTCGATTTGGGGAGCTCTGGTTCTTACATTGAGCACCGCTTCTGACTATAGAGGGGAAGATATGTGCCACTTAATCTTCAGGGCAAACTCATCATGCTGGGTTTCTGTTCTTATCTTTGAAGGAGCTCAGGACTTCCATGTTGCGGAGGACGGCTGTGGTGGCTTTTCAGGACAGCCCTGGTCTTTGTTGTGAGTGTGATTTCTCAGCTCCAGTGTAGAACCCTCAACCTACCAGCACAGCTCCTTCACCCTGCTGGCATGGACTTTCTAGCTTCCACCTCTGACCTTTGGGCCTTCCGAGAGCTGATATGTAAAACAGACTGGTGTGAGTCCTTCTAGTGGGCTCTAGGCCTCCAGTTGGACTCATGGGCGGCATTATCATGGGCTCTAGATACTCATCTCTAGATATTCATGTAAGACATTGCTGTGGAATCCAGGGCCTTGGCTGAATATTCTATGTTTTTGGTGTTGATAGGTTTCCTGCACTTGTGTTTTAACTCTGGGTGATCATCCTAAAATAATTTTATAAATTCTGTGTCCTGATTCTAATTGTTCTCCTCACAACCCCTGACAATAGGAGATTAACAATAGTTACTATATTGTTAATCTTCATAGTAGTTGCTCAGATTACAAGATACATGCATGAGAAAATGATTGATGAATGAAAGCACAAATGGTTCTTTTGGTGAACTAACCAATTAGTAGTATGATTATCTAATATATATATATATATATATATATATATATATATATATTAATCTTTTCCCTTCTTTCGTTTTCCAGTTCTTTCCTTTTGAGCAGTTTTTTTTCCCCTTTCACTTTCACAAAATCTGTTTTATATTTTGGATTTTATTTATCTTTCAGTTTTTTATACTAAGGAGACAATATGATGTTTACACGAGTCTGATTTATTTCACTTACTATTATGGCCTCAAGTTGTATCCATTTACCTGTAAAAGTCTCATGTTTGCCCTTCTTTGCAGTTGAGTGACATGCCATTGTATAAAAATACCACATCTTTTTTATTCATTTAGTGGTTTATGGGTATTTAAGTTGTTTTCAAGGTTTAATTTTTACAAATTCTTCTGCTATAAACATGGTGCACATATATTCCTGTTGTACGGCGTTTTCAATTCTCCTAGGAAAATCCTCAGAAGGAGAATAGCTGGGTAAAATGGGACTTTCTTTTTTTTTTTTTTTTTTTTTTTTGTCTTTTTCGTTTTTATCGGTACCAGGGATCGAACTCACGACTGCCTGCTTGCAAGGCAGGCACTTATGCCACTGAGCTAAATCTCCAGCCCCTAAAATGGGACTTTCAAACATAGTTTTTTTAGGAATCTCCATACAGATTTCCATAGTGAGTACACCAGTCTACACTCCCAACAACAGTGCAGAATGGTTCCTTTTCTCTAACAGCTCCACCAGCATTAGTTATTGGTTAATTTCTTGATAATAGCCATTCTTTCTGGAGTGAGGTGGTATCTCAATGTTGTTTTAATTTTTATATCTAGGATGACCAGTAATGTTGAATATTTTTTCATATATTTATTTGCCATTTGTATTTCTTCATCTGAGAAGGGGGTATTCCTTTCAAAGGCCCATTTTTGGACTAGGTCTTTGAATTGGGGGTGGGTCTGGCTTTTTCAGTTCTTTATATGTTTAGATAGAAGTCTTTTGTTTGAGGGATCATTGGCTGAAATTTTCTTATTCTGTGGTTTGTCTTTTCACTCTTTTGATTTCTTTGATTAATATTATTGAAAAACCTAATTTCAGTTTTTCTGTCTCTATACCAATGAAAACAGAACATTAAATAAAACGATAAATCAGAACAAAAAATAAGAACAATATTGCATTTCAAAAATAAGATAGAAGGAAATCCTCCGTATTTGCTATATTGCATACTGTTATCCTCCCAACAGATGCTCAGACAGCTGGCCCCAGGCCTGCAAAGTCAACCAAACAATACAAGCATTCAGTTGCTTTTTGTACCTTAGTTCTGTCAACTCAGGCTAACCTTCAAACCAGCAGATTGCTTATAGGGGTAGGGAGATGAGCCAGTTGGTGATTTTCAGCCTGAGCTCTGATAGGAAAATGGGAAGTGCTGACTTTTCTCTTCCTGGGCCCTGAATGGCTTTTGCTGCGTACCAGAAAGTTTGGCTAATTGGCTACTTGGGTTGGCTTTGCCAGTCCAGCATGGCCAATTCTTGGGAGGCCCTGACTTTTGTCTTCCTGGGTCCTGCAGGGCTTATGCAGCTTACTGGAAAGGCGGGCCCATTGCTTCTTTTTTTTTTTTTTTTTTTTTTTTTTTGTCTTTTTCCTTTTTATCGGTACCGGGGATCGAACTCACGACTGCCTGCTTGCAAGGCAGACGCTTATGCTGCTGAGCTAAATCCCCAGCCCCGGGCCCATTGCTTCTTAGTATGCTCCTCCCAGTCCTAGCATGGCTGATTCTCAGGAGGTACTGACATTTCTCTTGAGATTATGTAAAGTTTTGAAAAGTTTTTTTTCTTAATAGGTGCTCCCAACTAAGTTATTTTTAGTCTGAAAGGAAATTTTGAGCAGTGTTAAAAGTGTTTATACTTTGGGTAAGGAATTAATACAGTTTTTGTTGCATAAAGAAGGGTTACATCATGTCAGATGGAAATATGATACTATTGGCTCTATTTGGAGATGAAATATGGTAAAGGGAGATGTGGTTGAATGTCAAGTTGACAAAAGATGGACTTGTCATGGTTAATTTTGTCAGCCTGCTTTGTTTGTGTAATGCCTTGGAGATTGTAAAACATTCTTGTGGGCATGACTCTGTAGGTGGCAGTGTAACCTTGGTGACTATATGTGGTCCTCGGCACCTTCTTCTGTGCCTCTTTCCTGTTATCTGCTTTCCAGATGCCATGAGTTGAACAGTTTTCTACCATGACCTTCTGCCATGGTAGTTCTGTCTTGGAGCTAATTGACCATGGATGGAAACATTTCAAATCATGGACCACAAAGGTCCAACATGGACCTTTCCTGTTTTCATTTGTGGGTGTCATATATTTTTTCAGCATTGCAAAGCTGATCAATGAAACTTCTATTATAAAAAAATCATAAGTCCATGGAATGTAGTTTAATACCTCACACAGTTATTAAATATCTGGGGACAAATATCCACCACATTTTTTGTAGCTCCAGATCTGTGTTCTAAGTGTGAAATAAAATAACACTTTTTCTTTAAAGTAATACAATGTGATTTATTTTGAGCCATATATGAAAGAGTTTTTAAGGAGAATATTTATAATAGTGAAATGGTCTTTTCCATCTTAGGTTAAACTGCATTAATCAAATTAAATTTTGTATTTTTAATTTTTCAATTGTTTTTTCTTTCCATTTGTCTCCACTTTTTGCTATTTTATTGTTGTGATTTAGTAGTCTAGTTACTAACACATTCAAGGTCCTATATAACTTTAAATCTTACAAAATTAATATAATAACCATATTACTGATTTCAGTATCAGAGTATCTGAATCTTAGACCTGCTTTAATCGTATAGTAGTGACACTGAACAAACATCAATTTCTGTTCTTTATAGATGTTCAAATTGCTAATAACTTTACATAAAATATTTCTTTTAAAATGGAAAATTTTCATTTTTACAACTGATCTTCACAACAATCACTTGAAGAAAAATTTCCAATTATCTACATCTATAGTAAGCCCTAATTAAAAATTAAAATTAATAAAAAATTTATTTGACTAGTAATGAATTATAAACTATTATGTATAAAAGAAACTGTGAAGTTTCTAGTATAAGTTGGGTGTTTATTAGGAGACCTTACTATAGATGCTAATCAAATAATTTGATTTTTTCACATTGGAGAATGTTATAAAATTACAGTCTATGGATGGCCCACTTTAATTTCCGGGATCCATACACCTTTTATTTTTCTACTTTGCTGTCTTTTGTGAGAGGCATTCATTCTCAATGTTGTCATTGTGCATTTCAGAAGATAGTTCCCTCTCTTCTCTTTCACCTCCCATGCTCATAGTTTCTGCCTTCATGACATGAGTAAAGTGAAAGGAAAGATCACAGAATGCTGTGTTAATTAATAATATATGCTTGCAGATCTTGCTTGGAATTTGTAGTCAGAGATTTCTCCTGTGATCTCATTGACAACAAATAGAAGAGAGGCTGGGAGACACAATTGTTTTTTGTGGGTTTTTGCCAGTTCTTAAGAAAGTGTAGGTTATTTTGCATAGTCCCCCTACTAGAAAAAAAAAGAAGAGAAAAGAAAAACACTGATTAGTATGATATTTAACTTTATGTATCAACTTGGTTACATTATAGTGCCCAGTGATTTGGTCAAACAACATTGCAGGTGTTTTTAAGATGTGATTAATAGTTGTGTAAGTAGACTTTAAATAAAGTATATCAACTTCCATAATACGAGGATAAGTGTGAACTTCATCAGCTGAAGGTCTTTGAAGGAAATACTGAGTATATTGAAGAGGAAGGAATTCTGTCTCTGGACTACCATTCAAGACAACAGTAGTATCTCATCATTGGGTATGCCTCCAGCCAGTTTGCCCATCACATTTTAGATATGTCATCCTTAAATAGCATGCCAATTTCTTAAATCTTTTTATATATCTAGTTGATAATTTCATTGGTTCTCTCTGGAGAACCTTGTCTAATATAGATTTTTGGTAATGAGATTGACTTTAGAAGAATTTCATCTTAAGAATGAGTTTTCTGGGCTGGGGATTTAGCTCAGCAGCATAAGCGCCTGCCTGACAAGTGTGAGGTGGTGAGTTCAATACCCAGTAACAAAAAAAAAAAAAAAAAAAAAAAAAGAAAGAAAGAATTTTCTGAATTGGTTCTGGCATTTCTGGAATCATTTTCTAATATGACTATATTTAAAGACATAATTTACAGTAGAAAAGTGCTGATAATCAGTGGAATAATATGGCAATAGTGGTATGTGATATATCACCTTTAAGTATTCCTAAACAAATGGGTATAAGAATAAAGTTTTGAAATGACCATGTATTTAATATCTTAGAATGTATTTGTTAAACTAACCAGTATAATGAAATTGACTGATTCTTCTTAAAAGTGTTGAAAAAATTTGGGAAAGATAAAGATGACCACAAAGACTTGCATTCTCAGCTCAGTCATGGCAGAGACAACTTGGTAGGTACCGTGTCCTGAACAAAACTTGTATTTTCAGAACAAATCAGAGATTGCTGTGTTCTAGATTTGGGCTCAGTTGGTGCCTGATTTAAATACAAATTTAATTACCAGCTCTACAAGGTAACTGATAGAAAAGTGAGGGAATTGATTAGGAAGAAATGGGAAAATTCTGATGGTAACAAGATCACTGAACTTGAACATCTATTCTGGATCTTCTTTAGTAGTTGAAGTTTTTGTTCTAACCACCAGAGGGAATTAGTGCTGATTTATCTGAGGGGACTACAGAGGCTTTTTCTTAGGCAATTCCCTTGTAAGACACTGCTGATGTACCTCTAGGCATCCCTATTATTGTTTTTTGTTTCTGTGCATAGAATTAGACTCATGTCTCAGAAGACCCGAGAAGGTTTATATATTTGTACAAAATTATTTATTTTTATATTTATATAAATTATTTATTTTTAAAATAATAAATAAATAAATTATAATTATTAATTAAAATCATCAATTTATAATTATTATAAATTATATAAAATTAACATCATTAATTATTGATATCATTAATTATAATAATTAATATAATTGTTTTAAATATTAATTTATAATTATCATTAATAATTTATTAATAAATAATTAAAATTATTTTTATATTTATAAATTATATTTGTATTAAAATTATTATATTGAAACACAGTCCTGATGTGGTGGTATTAGCAGGGAGAACCTTCAAAAGGTGATTAAGCCATGAAATTAAAGTCCTGATGAGTGGTATTAATGCTCTTATAAATTGGATCTAGAGTTACTTTGCCCCTGCCATGGCATAGATACCGTGAATATACACCATTGTGTGAGTCTGGAAACAATTCCTTACCAGACAACAAATTTACAGTAGCACTCAATTTGGAGTATGAAGACTCTGGAACTGTAAGAAATAATTTGAGTTATTATATGTCAGCCAGTCTAAGACATTTAGTTACGTCGGTCCATGTAAAGTTAGAGAGGAAAACATGTGATCATAAGGAAGATCATGAGGATCATGTTGCACTAAAAAAAGTCTCAAATTTTATGGACAAAAATAGAAATATGTCTAGGAATGAATATTAAAAATGTGAGGTATTATTGGAAAGAGAATAAAATTTATTGGTATGAGACCACCAAGAAGATATTCTAAATTTAATGTTGGATCTTTTAGAGAGGGAATTAGAGAAACTTTGAACAGCTTTCTGAGTTTGTTAGAGGAAACATGGACGAAAAAGGATATCCACTGCATGAGTTGAAATGCCATTGTCTTCAAATATGGTAGAAGAAGGGATCCAAAAGTCTAAGGAGATTGGAATGTTAAATGGGACTTATATGTAAGACCCCTTCACTTTCCATCTCAGGAAGGTCTAAAGAACATACTTCTTGACATAACTATATGAAATAAATCTGTGAGAAGTGCGGAATTACTGAAAAGTTCTGTAATCTCTGTTGCTTGTAGGTCAGAAATTATATTAGCAATTGCCATCACCGGATTGGGAGCATAATGCAACAAAATATTTTATCTTCAGGTGGCAATAGTTAAGTGCAATTCTTAATTACAATAGATAAAGTGGATGTTATTATTATCATGAATAGTAGGAACAACGCAATAGTCAGAATAGTGTTATTCAGAGAGATACTGGCATGATCATGGTGTTACTAGAGGTGAAATAGATTTGGATTTTACAAAATTTTTCTCTGCTATGTGTATACAGTGGTTCGAGTGAATAAAAGTCTAACCTGAATTGTAGAAACAGTGTCAATGGTCCCTTAATCAATTTTGCAATCAACTGCTTCACAGAGTTAGAATCTTTCAAGTGGAAGAAATTTTGGATATTCCTGAGTAAAGGTCTGGTCACATTGCCAGAACTTCATACTGTTAATAACTTTCTCAGTATTCCTCCATCAATAGCTTTTGATCAATGTGACTATATATCTAGGAAAAAACAATCAGGGTTTTCAGATATTATTGCATACTATTTTCAGATATTATTGGATCCTGTTCCTAAAGACTGAAAATACCAGGATAGTCTACTACACAGAGTAGGGGCATATGGAAGTCATGCTTTAGCTCATATCAATTTCACTGTGGATCCACTGGATCTCCAAATCCATTCTGTGGTTAATCACCGTGTCTCAGAATTCATAGTTGGAATAGACATAGTTCATAACTGGTAAAAACCACACACTGACTTCTTGATCTTCAACACAGGAACTTTTGTGGTAGGAAAGCCCAAATAAGGCAACTGGAACTGAACAGTAGGTCAGAAGCAATATTGCAATTTAGTACCATCATCAAGAACTTGAGAGATGTATTATTGGTGGTTCTCACTGTATCCCCCTCATTCGTCTGTTCATGCAGAAAACAGATCTTGAATGACACTGGATTATTTTGTTTCACAAAGCACTGATTCAAGCTGCTGCTGCTACACCAGACATGGTTTCTTACTTGACAAATAAACAAATATTCTTTCAAATGATGTAATGTTATTAATTTGGCAAACTGTTTATCTCTGTCTTTCTTTGTAAGGACCACTAGAAGCAGTTTGCTTTTAGTTGTAATGCCAATAATAAACACATCTTCATTGACCCACCTCAAGGATATACCTACCCCTCATCCAGATTTGGGTCATAATTTAGTTCTTAGGGGCTTGATGAACATTACTTCCACAAGAGATCATACTGGTCAATTAATTGATGATATTAGTCTTTAAACTACTAAACAAATGTGGATTCAGGGAGGAGAACAAACCCAATTTGCTCTTCCTATGAGTCGGCAGAAGCCATGGTGGGTCTGACAAGGAGTAACAAGAAGAATGTAAAGCCAATTTACCAGACTAAGGTGATAGCATCTAAGGTACCAAAACAACTTAATGCCTCCATTGTTTGATTGACTTTGCAGGCAAGTGGTCTGGGGATCTATTGAAAGGATAACAGTGCGCAGTGTAGCAATTATGGGAAATTTCTTTCTGCTTTGGTTTTAAAGCCAATATTGTTCTTATCCAATATTATTTTATTCTGTTTTACTGTTTTGTTTTATTCAATGTTCTTTTTTGATTGGATTCGTTCTGTTTTGTTTGATTTTGTTATGTCTGATGGTATGGGTGACAATTTTAAAGATAACAAGAGGCATTATGGAAGCCATTATTGATATTCTGTTGTTATGTCCTGTTGAAGTCTTTATTACTTTTACTGTTTTGTTTTGATTGGCTTTATTCTGTTTTATTTTGTTTTGTTTTATTATCTTTAAAATATGCTTTCATTCTTTTGTTTTGATTAATTTTATTCTGTTTAGTTTTGTTTGATTTTATTATGTCTGGTGGTATGGATAGATATTTTAAGGAAAATAGGAGCACTATGGTAGCCAATGCTGATTTCCTGTTATTTTTGTTTTGAAGTCCTGTATTGTAATCATTGTTCTGTTCTGGTTAGGTTTATTCTGTTTTGTTTGATTTTATTCTCTTTAAAATAACTAAAAAATAAACTTGTAAAACTTGTGTTTCTTATTTCTACCACACTATGTTGTAGTAGTCTAGAAATCTTAGCTCCAATGCACTGAGTGCTTTCACCAGGAAGTACAATGACTCTGATGGAAGTTAAAACTGGTGTGAGTCGTTTTGGCTTCTTATACTTGTATATCAACAAAAAAGGTAAATATGTTTTTCTGGGCAATATATCCTTGTGACTGTTAATTGTGATTGTCAGCTTGACTGGATTAAGAAGTGCCTAGAAGATAAGTTAAGCCCACTTCTAGATATCTCTGTGGGATGACTGGCAGGTAGGCCAGCAAATTAAGGCATGAAGACTTACTCTGATTTTGAGTGGTACCATCCAAGATACTTGTGACTCAGATGGAGGGAAAGGGAGAAAGTGGAAGTTGATTTTCATTTTGAAACACCTCATTCTTCTTGAAAGGAGGTAACTTTTGTTAATGCCATTACCTGTGAACATCAGACTCCAGCTTCTTCTTTCAGTGTGGACTCATCCAAGTAGTTTCCAGGTCAGTCTATGTCAATCTGATGCTGCCTCCTTGATCCCTCTTGTGAGGGATCTGAGGCTTCCAGCTTCTCAGATTGAGAAATACCCTGATCCTCTGGCTCTCCATCACACAAATGACTATTGTGAAGCAGCCTGCCTCTGCTCTGGTAAGCTTAGCTAATGAATTCCATCAGAGTACCCTGACCAATGAAATCCTGATTACCAAGGGAAAAATTCAACTGCCACTCTCAATGGTGATTAAAGGACATGTGTGGAATACAGAAGGCCTTTTGGGATATTACCTTTCCTGGTGGCTAATATCATCAGATATCTAAAAGTCCAGTAAAGTAGGACATATAGTAGCCCAAACCATTCTGAAAAAAGATGTGATCCATGCTACCAGATAAAGGATAAAAACCAGGTGAGGTGCCCCTTAAGGGCAAATGAAATACAAAACAGCCAGACAGTAGGTACAGGTAGATGGAGAAGTATTAGCTGTGATCACATGACCAGTTACAGAAATGAGAATTTTAATTGAGATGTATGTATTTATTTTATTGTACCTACATTTGTCTATGCATTTGTGCATACATAGATAACAAATTTTCTTTTCTTCCATTTCTTCCTATTATCATATAAAATTATTAAACTTACAACATAATATTATGATGTCAAATCATGGAATATCAGCAAAAGGGAATATAACCTGAGGGGGTTGGTCTTGTTTGTTGTACTAAGAGGAGTTTTGTTATGTTAAATAAAAGAATGATCATTTTTTTTGATACCAGGGATCGAACTCATGACCTCGCATTTGCCAGGCAAGTGCTTGTACCGTTGAGCTAAATCTCTGGCCCCAATCATAAGATTTTTATTTTTAGTTTAAGTATGGTTTGGATATGTGTATCATTTCCAAGATGAGAAAAGTTAGGCACTGATAATAAATTTTTATATTAACTTGGCTTAGATAAAATGTTTGGTTTTTTGTCAAACATAAATGTAGATATTGCTATGTAGATTTTTTAAACTGTAGCTAGCATTTAAATCTGTTTACCTTGAGTAATATAGACTACTTTTTATTGTAACTGACAGGACCTCATCCAGTCCATGGAAAACGTCAAGAGAAAAAGACTGAGTCCCTTGAAAATGGAAAAATTCTTACTTTGGGTTCACTTACAACTCAAGACTACTGCACCCACACTCTGCTCAGTTTCCTTGCTGCTGGCCTGCCTGGCAGAATTTGGATTGTCAGCCCCCATGTTCTTGTGAGCCAATTTATTAAGATAAATTTCTCCATATAAGTACATATTGTTGATTTTCTTTCTTGGGAAAATACTGACACAATCAGCAATGTTGGCCAGGGTAAAGAATTTAATATTTTATCTAAATTCTTCAGAAATGTTTGCATTTCTTCTTTTGTTATTATGGTTTTGCATTTTATATTACATATTTTTCAAATATAATGCAATCAAACATACCATTGTTAATTTTAAAGATAAAGAGCACTTAAATGGCTAATTGAATTTCTGGAATGACACAAATATCGAATATCAAGTTCAGGATTAAATGCATGTTTTGGGTTACAGCTATCATGGTGGCTTTCCATGTGTCAATATTCACTTGCAACTATTGTTTCTGACTTGGACAAGATTATTAGTTGTCAATAAAAATAGGCATTAGAATTGTACTTAACGGGTTGCTTGAAAATTGATTGAGATGTATATACTAAACATTTTAGACAGTGCTTTACTGCATCGTAGTTAATAAGTGAAATTGAAACTTCTTATTTAAATTGTAATTGTTTTTGTATGATACTCCTGAATTTTATAAATACTATCTTACTAAAAATTAAATTGATTTTTTTGATAAAACTTATGGCTTTTAAACTTCTTTTACAGAAGAATTTTAAATAACTAAGATTGAGAATTTTTTATAATAAAACTTAAAGAGACTATTGTTAAATCCAGTTATATTCACAGAATCAGGAAGCCATTGTCTAGGGTATCTGGGTTAGGTGAATAGACTCACATAGAATTGTGTGCCAAGTATGAATTCATGTTCCAAAATGGTAAAGAATTACATTGGAGTAATAAAAACAGGTTTGATACTAACATTTAGAAAGCACTTGGAAAAGTTCTCGTCTGTAACTTCCCCAAAAGACCACTTTGGAATATGATTGATTGGCATTAGGCAAACATTTTTCATTGTGTCAAAGTTTTGTTATGGTCTTTTTAGCTTCAGTATTAGGGGAAAAATTCAAAGTATGCACTTGTATACTATTCCCAAAGGTAATAACAAGGAGATTAAATACAATCAGTTTTCTAGAGTCAGTCACAGCCATAAATATGCTATAGAACATATGTTGGAACAGCCTCTAAGGTTTCAGGGAATGAAGAATGACCTAAGAAGTTTGTAGTTGTTTTACTCCAAAATTTTTTTTCTAGTAAAAACCAAAAAGCATTTGGAGGATGCCAAATATTGTAGACTGAGATTCAGTAGACACCAATATCACAGATATTTTGATTGCTGAAATATAGTTCAGAAATTGCCATACATATGTGCCATACACATTTAAAATCAGAGTTTCAAAAGACAGCAGAATAATGCTTCAAATAGTTTGAACATTTCTGATCGATGTTTCATTTAAAACTTTTGCTATATATTATTATGGTCACTAGTTTTCTGTATAGAATGTAACTCTTTCCATATATTTGAATTCTAACAATATTTCACTTTTTTATAGAAAGATTGAACCTATCAGTAGCATTTGATATGTTTAATCTCTCTCTTCCTTATGTATCTTTTAAAATTTTATTTGGAGAACCTCATATTTGATTGACTTTCTGGAAAGAAAATTAAAAAACTTATTGATTACTCATTCTCACTTGTTTTCATTGGTTGCTTCTCTTTTACTTGACAATTCTTGAACAACCCAATCCCAGTGAATAAGATCCATTCCTGAAGTTCTGTGAGACCAATGAAAGAGAAGCAGACAGATCTAGTAATGCACAGTACAATGTATAAGTGAACTTAATAATAGAATCATTGTCCTCTGTGACAACAAAGCCAAGTGAATCCCCACAATTTGGGTGTCTTCATGACTTTTCTTATTGCTAAGACTTTGATACCCAAAGTTAAGGGAAGAATGGCTTATTTCAATTTACAGTTTGCAGAAGTTTGAGTCCCGCATCAGCTGGCTCCAAGACAGGGTGATATAGCAGACAGGCATTGCAGAAGACAAATGGTGGGCAGAAGCTAGCCAATAAAGCAAGACACAAGTGACAATAGCAACTTCTTTCTGCCCCTTGTATAGTCTATGTAGCCTACTGGTTTTAGGGTAAGTGCTAAACAAATAAGTGAACTTATTTAGTAATCATAAACCTTTCTTTCTAGCATAACACACTCTAGATCCAGCCACTTCTGAAAAATCTCCCGCCTCTGACCACATGAGGCTTTGGGAGGACATCTAGGCAAAAGCCATAACACTGTCAGAAGAAGGGGCACATATACGGAATAGGACAAAAGTAACTGTATTCAAGATAGAAGGTACCTAATTTACTTCAAGCAAATATTAACGAGTCAGGCATATTCCAGTGTCAGTTGTGAAACTCCAGCCTTTGTGTGTGTGTGTGTGTGTGTGTGTGTGTGTGTGTGTGTGACACAGGGTCTTTCTTCTGTAGTTTAGGCTTACCTTGAGTTTACGATGTAGCCCAGGCTGGCCTTGAGCTCATAGTGATTCTTTAGCTTCTGCCTCTTGAGTGCTGGTATTACAGGCATGAGCTACCATGTCTAACTTCCAGTGCCATGCTAATGGTTTTGTTTTACATAGTTACTGTTTCACTTTGCAAGAAAAGCTGACCAGTTATTCTGGGACAGTTATGTTAAAACTCACAGTGGCTGCAGTCATGTCAAGAAGATTCCCCATATTGACCCACCAACAAAGGCATATACCCCAAGCTTGGATTTGGCCTTCATTTTATCTTCTTGTTTTCTTTTTAAGCTGAAAACCAGTTAAATCTAATCCAGTCTTACAGCTTCAAATATTACTGGAACTAATAATGATACTCCTAAACTAAAATCTACCATATCTGATTACTATTTAACATTCTCATTTGATTGCCTAATAAATACAATGCAGTACTTATTCAAACTGTTCCTCCACTTTCCACTTTCTCATGGAAATTTGCTTTACTGCTATTCTTGTTGTTTAATTGGAAAGTGTTGGAGCAATTATTGCTTCCTGTTTTAGTTTCGATCTAATGTGTTCTTTAAAAACTTCATGTGCTTGAAAGGTGACTGCATCATAGGGGCTCCCTAGCTGACTTGTACTTAGGTCGTGGGCCCTGGCTGGCAACAGATCACTGGAAGTTTGACCTGAAAGAACACACCCCTCTTCCTGCCTCCTCTTTTCACTTTCTGCTTCCCGAACACCATGATATTAACAGTGTTTTGCCTATTAAGTCCCAGCACCATGCCTGAAAGCCAGCTGACTATGAATTGAAACCTATCAATCTGCCAGTCAAAACAAATGTCTTCTCTTTTAAGTTCTGGGTGTCAAATATTTGTCCCAGATATGAGAAAGTAAGATATCTCCTTTCTTTATTTCACATTCAAATGTTTCATTTCTGTATCAAATGATACTGTCTTTATGTTTAAAACATATCTGTCTCTTTTAACTCCCTTTCTGATCTGCCATCCTTTCTTGCCTGGATACTGATTTGTACTTGAAAACATAAGTTAGATGATATTGAATCTTTATTTCATTCAAATTAGAAATCCAACTCCAAAAAAACAGTCAGCATGGTCTTTTATGTTTTGCTGTCTTTCTTTCAGTATTTTGCACTCCCTCAGTCACATTTTGCACTCTGGTTTCTGTGATGCAATGTGAACATATTGGACCTGTTTTTGTTTGAATTTTTTTTTGCTCTATGTTTTCTAAAATGTCCTCCTTTCAGACATGCCATAGGCTAATTCTCCTCCTTGTCTAAATTTCACCATTTTAATGATGATTATCATAGTCATTCTGAATCCTGCCTGCCCCTCTTTAATGCCCTCACCCACTACCTTGTCTACTGACTCCACCTTCTCTCCTGTTTTATCATGATTGTTTTCCCTTTGTCTCCATAGAACTACTCACCTTTATTACTTTCTCCAATCAAAATGTAAGCTATTCAGAAGCCACAGTTTGATCACTGATATATTTAAGTACCTAGAATCGTACTTGGTACTTACTTAGTAGATATCTGAACTAGTTTTTGGATGGAAAAGGATAAATGAATATGAGAGGACTAGAAAGGCTATACATTCTGAACAAAATCTCACCTTCTGTTAGGAAAAAAAGACAACAAACCAAACCATCCAGTACAACCAACCAATCAAATACACACACACACACACACACACACACACACACACACACACACACAGCCCAGTAGAGAGTGTAGGTTCAGGGACAGTAGGTTGAATATTTTTTTCTTGCAATCTACATCTGTCAGGTCCAGTTTATTATCTTTAATGAATTTCAGAGTTTTTAGATGCAAATATTTAAAACTTCAGGTTACTTATCAAAGTACAAACTGATGGATAATTTTTTAAGAAAAGAAGACATAATTAGTTACAGCAAAATAGACACAACAAAGAACAAAGTGTCAATGACTGTGACCTGAGGAGCAACCAGAACTCCAGTGCCAAGAGGACTTCAAAGATAACAACTTCAGAGGACCTGAGTCTTAGAACTGGGTATAATGTCTGGTATGATCTGGAAGATTTTTAAAGGATAACATTCTGTCTGAGTTATAACAAGACTTTCTGAAGATTTATGTGTTTTTTGAAGCTTTTGATTTGTATGTTTCCTTCATCTTCCCCTTCATTTGTTGTTATAAATCCCAGCTGTTATTATATGCATTCTGAAGGGATGGTACCCATATATTTTCCTGTTAGAGACTGCTTGGGTAATGGCAATCCATAAAATGTGTTCAGATCTTGGAAACTTTGTAATAGTAGGGGATTCTTTAGAAAACAGGAAAAATTCAAGTCATAGCAATTATTGATAGTGTAATTAAGTGTTAAGAAACATAGTTATATGTTAAAAATCACTACATAACTTTTATTCTTAGTATAATCTGTTTATCTGATGGGAGTGGAATGGGAATTAAAAACAAATGAAAGCACTGAGCAGACATCCAGCTGTAAATCTCTTGGGGCCAGACAGGGAAAAACTCAAACAGGTGAACACTAACATCCAGAAAAAGTTACTGTTGAAATTGTACTATTTCTTTGAAAATTGGATATAATATGTGTCATGAGTCAAGTTTTCAAAGATACCTTTGTGTTAACCTAAGCCAGATTGCTTAATTAATGATTAATTATTTAAATATATTTGGCCTGTGCTAAATTTTCTACTTTCAATGGAAAGGAATGGGTTTAATTTATTCTTGTTACTTCTACAAGCTGATTTTGAGACTTTGTGAGTAGGTATTTGGCATGAATACTTAGTTTTGAAAAGTTGTACTTGAATTGACGTGAGTGTAGAGAGCAGAGGAAGGACTCAGTATTCTGTGTAATGTTTTCCTGAACGAACTGTTTTATACTCACAGTGTCACAGTGAGATACTCAGGAGAAATAAAATTACATGTTAGTTTCAATAAAAAAATCAAGATCTTTGGGAAAGAAAGCCATTGTAAAAACTAAATTCTTAGCATTTGTGTGAAATTGTTCTAATTTATAAAAATATAATTAATATGAAAATAGCTGTTTTAACTAGTTTCACTTTCTTTGTAATTTACATTTTGCATCAAGTATGTCAACTACAAATGTGAATGCATTTGAATTCCACTTGAAATCATTATTCAAAAATAACTTCCTTCAGTGAAATATGTAAGTCTGCTGAAGCAGAAAAACTTTAGTTGCTATATAAACAACAGAAGTTTGTATGGAATTACAATGTATTGGGCATACAAGAAACACTATGGAAATTGTGTGTGTGTGTGTGTGTGTGTGTGTGTGTGTGTGTGTGAAGAAAGTTAAATTTTCACTTTATAATTTAAGTTTGTATTATCTTTTCCCTAGAACATGATAATATTACAGTTACAGAATACTTTCAGTGTAAAAGGAATAAGGCCACCGTGTGCTGTCTAAAGTGATTTATGATCTTCCAATACTTATAGTAATGTCAGGTTTCAGTTTTGGATCACACTATTATAACGTATCAAACAATTTTAAAAATGCTCCAACAGTTGACTACACCTGTTTCCACTTTGCAAATCTTTTCAAGTTTGTAGCACTTTGGTCAAAAAGGAAATATTTAACTTGGCATCTTTCTTTCAATCTAAAAATTGAAAACTATTGCGTATGATATAGTAACATTAGCAGAGTCATAAATTATTAAAATTGGTAATTTTATTTGATCACATGTAAAGGAATTTGTTTCAAAATTCTATTTGGATTATTTTCAAGGAAGCAAGTAGGCAAAAATGTGGTAATATTATACTAAATTATATTGTCTTAATGAATAAAATATTTTAACAATTAAATATTGTGAACATATACCTTTAAATTTGATATAAACATTCCTATATGTGCACTCTGTATTTAAATATCTGACAGGTCTTACGGTTAGGCCAAGAGAGGATAAATTCATGTTATGATTATGCTTTAAGTAGAATGGCTTAGTTTTATTTAAAGTAAAAAATTAAAAATAACAATAAAATAGAGTTTCAAAACAGGATAGTAGGAGAGTTAAAATAATGCATCATGTATTGTTGTCTTCATAATAGGTATTCAGAGCACTAGATATAGACATGTCCAAACAACATTTGCACAAACCTTGATTTTCAATGAACTAAGAGAAACAGGGTATATAAATACGTTAACTATCTTGTATGTAAGAATATATATATATTTTTTTCCTTCCTTTCCCCCATTACAGTTTGTCTTTTTGTTTTTTAGTAGTTTCTTCCCAGTTCAAAATATCTATTGTACATTTTGGTCCTCATTTATTTCTTCAGTTTCTCATATTAGTGAGACAATACGGTGTTAGACTTACTCTTGTTATTGTGCACTTTTCGTGTAGTTTAATTATCCCTAGAAACCATGAGTTCCCTTAGTTACCTCTAATGAGGTGAAACTATGAAGACAAAATAAACTCACTTTACTATTATTTCCCTTATTCTTAGTACATGAATTTGATGAAGACTGTATTATACTAATAAGGATTAAAGGAAACATTTAAACTGAAAATAATGATGTTGATATAAAGGTTTCTAAGAAGAGATTCAAAGATTTTTACACATAAGAATTTCATACACGGGAAAATTTAAATAGAGACTTAGTAGAGTATGTTTTATCTTTATCTATCAGATTTACAGATACTTGCTTTAACAGCTTCTAGACACCCTAATTTTATGGGCACTTTAGAAATGATCTTTCACAATTTATCGTGAAATTTCAATAAAAAATTTAACATTTTCATCCAAGCAAGTTACAAAATAAATATGAAATATTATATATTACAGCCAAGAAATCTTCTTTGACAAAAATATTATGGCTAAGAGAAAAATAAAACTAAACGTTGGATGAGCAATTTCAAAATATATTATTAAAATGACCAAGAAAGATTTCTAATAATGTAATCTAGTGTGTTATTTAGCTCACTTCTTAAGGATATGAAATGCTTTTTAAAAAAGATGCTTGACACAATAATGTCAAACAAAACATGTTAGAGAATAAAAATCCTAATGATTCCTGGAAAGGGCATCAACTTTAGAAAATGACAGTGTTTCCAGGAAGAATCACTGAGATACTCATGAGGAATGGCTCTGGTGCTAGTCCTTGCTCAGCTATCTTTGTCTGAGAGGTTTGGCTTTGAGTGAAATCTGTACACAAAAGCCCTAGTTGCCACTCAGTGAACAAATTAGTGCACTGTAATATTAAGTTATATTATTCGTAAAAAATGAGACAATATTTAACACTCTAAAATATTTTCCAAAGAGAGTTAAAACTACAACTCTGTAAGGTTGATCTGGTAAGAAATCAAAAATGATTCCTTGGAAGAAGAAAAGATGTTAAGTATCTCTAAAAATAGTGATATTTTTCTGTCTTCCAGTTAGTAGAAAATAATAATGTGATATCTGTGTTATGATACTGTTTTGAGGATGAAAGGTTGTTTCAGAGACATCTAGCATCCTTTCAGCTGTATGATGGGCTTTTGAGTAACAGTATGCTAAAAAACTAGAGAGCATCTTAGACATATTAAAATGCTCAGTAAAATTTATTGTTGGAGCTACATATGTTTTTGCATCATCCTGATTTTCTTGGAAGCATCATACTCAATAACTTGTTTTTTGTTTAAATTCTTGACTCTGTACAGAACTTTTATGAAAAATACACATGATTAACAAGGTTTATTTAAAACATTCAGCATTTGTTCTGACCTTTTTTTTGGTGTGCATTAGTTCTAACTTTTGCTTTTCTTGTAGTTGTCTTTCTTACATTTCTAAATGACCTTTTCCATAAAGCAGCACATATTATTCAACTGCTTAGTGATATGGAAAATATCCAGATATTCATTCTTATTTATTACTCTATTCAGCAAGGGAATATATTGATGATGAAAAGTTTAAAATGAAAAAAAAACCCTCAGTATTAAATCAAAAAGTAAGAATGATAAACACTAAAGTTATATACTGGAGACTTGATAACCACAATCTAGAGAAATGGGCCTGAGATAAATGGGTGAGATCATTTTTTTTTCTTTCCTGGGATTGACTGACCAATTTTATATCTATCTAGTTATTTATTTGTTTATTTTAAAAAGAGAATAAAACCTAACAAAGTAAAACAGAATAAAGCAAAAACAAAAAAACCCCAAAACGAACAGTGAAAATGTAAAACAGGATAATAGGAAATCAACAATGGCTACCATACTATGTCTTGTTATCTTCATGATAGTTGTCCGTACCATCAGATATAGTAAAATCAACTAAAGCAAAATAGAATAAAACCTTTCAACACAGAACATTAAATAAAGCAAAACAATAAGTCAGAACAAAACAAAACAGTGAGAACAATATCGGATTTCAAAAATAAGATAGAAATCTTCCATATTTGCTACATTGCACACTGCTTTCCTCCTAATACATGCTCAGACTGCTAGCCTTAGGCCAACTCAGACTGTCCTCCAAACCATCTGATTGCTTACGGGGAGGAGGGGGATTCTTGATTGTCAGCCCATATGCTGGTTGGCTTATTGGAGGGGTGAACTGGCTTCTCTTTTACTGGGCCCTGCATGGTTTGTGTGGCTCATGGGAAGGACAAATAGGCTTCTTGTTGTACTCCTCCCAGACTCTAGCATGGCTTTTCACTTTTGTGTCTCTTTTCCTTGGGACTACTTAGAAAAAGCACTGGATTAATAAGAAAAACTAGAGCTGGGTGTGGTGGCTCACACCTGTAATCCCAGCACTCGGGAGGCTGAGGAAGGAGAGTCATTGCAAGGTTGAGACCAGCCTGGGCTACAAAGTGAGCTCAAGGCCAGCCTGAACTGCATAGAGAGACCCTGTCTCAAAAAGACCAAAAAAAAAAATGCCACTTTAATTGTATTACCACTATCACTACATACTATTTGTTTCTTTGTGTATTTTTATCTTATCTCATTTTTTTCTGGATTAAACCATTACATGAAATCTTTTCTTTTGAAGTCCTTTATTTCTATATTGTCATTTCTTTGTTTTTATGTTTATCAGTACATGTTTGCTGTACATAGTAATTATGTTCATCATGGGGAACTGGTATATAGCACACTGGGATTACTTTCACGTTCTCTCTTCTCATTCCCACTCCATCTCTAGAGCACCTTCTAATTTACAAAGGATTTATCTCTTCATTTGATATTATGTATGTTTCATTTTGTTCTTTAATATTTATGCTTAAGAGGAACAATGCAATATTTATGTGTGTCTGATTTATTTCACCTAATATTTGGTCTCAAAGTGCATCCATTTTCCTACAAATGATTCAAATTTATCCTTTATGGATGGATAGTAATTGGTGGCATCCAAAGTATATATACATTTTCTTT
Source organism: Cavia porcellus (assembly GCF_034190915.1). Taxonomy (NCBI): domain Eukaryota; kingdom Metazoa; phylum Chordata; class Mammalia; order Rodentia; family Caviidae; genus Cavia; species Cavia porcellus. Next base: position 36,317,577 of record NW_026947498.1, on the reverse strand, counting down.
ATTCACTCATGTCTTGAAGCCACAAAAGTCACTTCTAAGATTTAATTATTATAAGTTGTGCTGTTGTAAACATCGCTATGTGTGTATCACTATAGTATAGTGTCTATACTCTTTGGGAAGATACCAAATGGCCGATAGTTGGTCAAATGGAATTTCTGCTTTAGTTTCTTTTTTTTTTTTTTTGGTGGAATCTTCACACTGATTTTCATAGTGATTGTACTAGTTTACATTCCCACCAACAATGTAGAAATGTTTCATTTTTGTTTTTGCCAACATTCAGTATAATTTGATTTCTTGATGAAAGATGCTCTTTGTGGAGCAAGATAGAATCTCAGTATTGTTTTAATTTGATTTTTCTCATGGCTAAACATGTTGGACAGTTTTTTCAGTATTTACTGGCTATTTGTAATTAATTTCACTTACTCATATTTTTAATTGGAAATGTTTTTAACTTCATTCATATTTTTAATTGGATTTTTCATATTGGAGAGGCTAATTTTTGAGCTGGTTCTGGTTATTAGTTCTATCTCTGATGAGTAGTTGACAATATTTTTTCTCATTCTGTAGTTTGCCTTTTCACAGTATTAGTTGTTTCCTTTGTATACCATAGTTTTTTAATTTGGTGTAATCTCATCTGTTGAGTCTTGATATTATTTCTTGTTCAATTCAAATTCTGTTTATAAGGTCCTTGCCTATGCCTGTGTTTTAAGAGTTTTACCTATTTTGTCCAGTTTGTTTCTGTTTTAATATTTAGGCCTTCAATCAATTTTGATTTTATTTTGGTACATGCTGAGATATATGGATGTAGATTCAACTTCTTCATGTTTTCCTGCAGCATTTGCTAAGTAGTCTATCTTTTCTTTGGTATATATTTTTGGGCCTTTTATCAAAGATAGGGTGACTGAATATGCTGGGGTTGATCTTGCATTATCTATTCTGTTCCACTGAGTCACATACTACGTTGGTGGCAGTACCTTGCTGTCTTTTCACTGTAGCCGTGTAATATAACTTGCAGTATCAGATTGTGATGCTTGCTGCTTTGGTCTTGTGCCCCAGGATTGCTTTTGATAAGCGGGGTCTCTTCTAGTTCAATAGAAAATTTAAGCTTTTCTTTCTAGCTCTGTGAGAAATCTGCTGGTATGCTCATTAGGATTGCATGAGGCCAATATATCAATTTTTGTTGTACGACCATTTAAAAAGTATTGGTTCTGGCTATGCAGGATTAGAGGATATTTTTCCATTTTGAATGTAATTTTTACATCTTGTTTAACTACATTAAATTAGATTGGAAGTAATGCATTTTATAATGTCAGTGGGCCTGAAAGGTAATTTTCAATCATAGCTAACACTTTGAAATAAAATGAGTATATTACTTGGCTAGAGGTATAACAAATAGTGGGTGACTTAAAAAACAGATAACATATTTTGTAATAACTCTGAAGCTAGAATGTAACCTCAAAGGGTCAACAGTAATTTTTGTTTAAGCCTCTCTCTGTGCCTTGTAGGTAGATGACTGTTTTCTAATGTCTTCACGTGGTCTGTTCTTTGTTGTGGTTTTTGCCTTTTAAAATACACCAGACTTTACAGGGTAAGGTCTACCTATTTGACTGATTTTTGTACCTTAATTGCACCCGTAAGGTCTTGTTTTTAAATGGATTCACATTATGAAGTATCAAGGGATTAGGATTTCAACATAATATTTTTAGACACACAGTTCAACTCTTAAAAATTACACAGAACAAACTTTGTTTTTGTACTTGTTCCTTGTTCTGAATAATCTCTAGTAGTAACTCAATCTGCTTAAGAATCTGTTCTTTCAAATGTTTGTTCTTATACCTGGAGGAACATCCTCTATTACTTCAATTATATACATAACTTTTGAATATATAATGCTTTTGGATCTATACTAAAGCATCACATTGTACCTTCAAAACTACTCATCTTGCAATATATTAATATATACTTAACCTATAGTAGGGTGCTAAAAGAATCTAATTTTACTAAATGAAATATGGAAAGTTAAAAGATAAAATGTTACATATTGTATATAATGTTTGTTTATCCAATGATCCTTAAAAATGCAAACTATTTAATACTAGAAATGATCATAATGACAAGTATTTCTGGCATAGCTTAAAGCCTGAAAGCATTCTTGGGATTGCATAAATTCTGGGTACTTTAAAATTGTGTCTCATGAGTGACTTACTTGTGTTTTTCTGCGTCATCGTATGTAGAATTATTACAGTAAAATGTCTTATGTACTGGTTGTTTGAATTTTCCCTTGTAATGAACATGGATCTTTAACTTGAGGTTCTGTGATCCTACATTTTTCAGGATTGTAGAATGACATGAACTGTATAACATTTATCTGTGAATAGAGTAGAATAAAATCAGTATAGGCTAAGTTCCTACTGTATGTAGATAATGCGATTGTGCCATATAAGTCTAAACAATTGTGGCATTATAACAAGGGCCTTTTCACGATGTACTCCACTGTCAGAGGTTTTTCACTAAACCCCTTTGGACAGTATTTTCTGAACTAATAGATACTTAGAATGGAAAACATATGGCTTTCAAGGAAAAAGAGTCAATATGTAATAGGCACTTTTGAGGCCAAAATGTTGAAATTTTTGAAATAGTTTAAAGCTTGATGAAAATTACTTGAAATCTAGTACATATGGTAAACATCATACCTACCCAATACTTTTTTTTCCATTCAAGCCTTTGCCTTTTGTAATTTTCAAAATGTGTGGCGTTAAGGTGAGAATTACATAAGCATCTGGACACTGCTCTCTCTTTAGATGGAATAAAAGGTGTAAAATGGGGAACCCTTCTGTATGCTAGTGTGTTTATAAATCACTTTGAGTTTTCTCCATGACTCAGCCACAGAACAGTTGAAGGGTGATGATATTAACAAATTAGTATTTCCTTTTCTGTGATGTTTCAGGCTTAAGGCTTACGCGTCTTCAGGAAGACAGTCCAACAGCTGTTACATAGCTGATGAGCTATGGGAATCAGAGACAGAGGAGATAAAAAAGAAGTAAAGACAAAGACAGATGGTTAGAGTAGATGAATGAATGCTAGCTTGTCCTTCACGGCACAGTCTCCTGAATCCAATCAGTAGCAATCCAATCAGTTCTTCCAATTGGTTGTTTACACCAAAGATCTCACATTATGTTTTTTTTTTTTCATGAGAAATGCCCTGTATATGATGCTTTGACTTTAGCCCAAAGATAAATTTAAAACTGTCTGCTAGAAGTTGTAATTGATGTCTCAAAGTTAGAAACTAGAATATAAAATAACTTTCTTGGTTTTCTTTACAATGAGATTAGTAGAATTTTGTCTAGGCAAATTATTTACTTTCTATTTAGATAAATGAGCTGAATAAAAATGAAACAAAGCAAAATAGAGAATAGGTAGGAAAGCCATATCTTTATATCACATACTTTCCTATCAGTACTTAAATTTCAAAAGATAATTCGTAATGTTAAATTTTCTTAATTTAAAAAAAATCAGTGAGTGCTATTTCACAATCTTTTATTGCTTATAACTAAGTCCTGTGTTTCAAGTAGTTGATAAATTATTTTATTGGTGTTCTGCTTTCTATTTTAATATCTAAATGTCACAACTGCAATATTTAATAGAAAACAATGATTGCTTGAAAAAAAGTAAATTATTACTTTGTATTGTGAGCACACTTAAAAGCAAGCTTATGAAATATGCATATATTAATGTTATATTGTATAAAATATTAGGATAATTGAATCTAAAAATTGATATTTTATACCTATTATCATTTTTATATAATTTAATGTTCATATAATGTACATCACATATTCAGGTTTATATAATTTCATTTAAATAGGCACATTGATTACAAATCCAGTCTTCCAAACTTTTAATTTGCCATGGGTGCAAAATAGTTTTATATTATTTTTCAAACTTCACTATAATTCTCGTTGAAAATCATTACATTATCTAGTCTCAAAAAAAAAAAAAAAAGCCAAGAACCTTTTTTAAAAAAATTCCTTTCCTTTTGGGAATTTGAAGTTATTGCCAGTTGTCTCAGCTGCTCCTTGGCATTCAAACCAGATCCTTGAGCTGCCAGACATGTATCTAAATCCTCCTCTCTCTTCTTTTCTCAAGTAGTTTACAGTTACAGTGTGGCACCCATAAGCTGCATCTCTCCAGGGATCTCTCAGGAGAAATCCAACTGACAGCAGCAGAACAGTCTGTTCTTGAATCAGTTCAAACCTGTCTGTGAAAAATGCAGCACAAAAGTTCACCATCAACCAGCTATCCAACTCAGCAGACTTCTCAGACACCAATTTATATTCCAAATTTGCTCTTCTCAGGCATTTGTTTAGGGCAAAAATCATCCAGAAGTAGCAATCCTGAAAATGTATATGGCAATATAGAATTGATGAAATGTCCATTTCAGTACTTTAAAAGGTGAAACTGCCAGGGTTAGTTTATGTTGACAGTGGCTTCCATTTGTATTAAAATAGTGAAGTTATGCCTATTTTTTCACTTAAGCATGTGTGTGAATGTGCATGTGTGCATCAGCAGGCACAAATGTGTGAGACAGTAAAACAAATTTCAAAACCTGCTATATTGTATTCAATGATGAAATGGCAAACAGCTTGTCTTTGAGATCTATATTAACAGTCGTTTGTAAAAAGGCAAAGTTAATATGCCCCGGGAGCTACTATTTAAATGACGTAAGCTTTATGGTCTTTTAATGTGGGACCCTTCAGTCTGGAAATGAGGTGGATTTTCCATCCTCTGACTCAAAGCAGCTCAGCAGGGCAGCTTTCCCCTGCTATCTTCTGAACAGCTGTTTGGAGCAGGAGAAGCAGTGTGCTGCAATAAAATTGATTGCTTCACCTTACACAACTCTATAGCCCTCCAGCAGCTCTACTTTTTGTTGGATCTCTTAACACCTGCTCCCCAAAGCACAAGATCTTATCTCCAATTGGTCTAAATACAAATTCCATAAAGAGAATGGCTGACCAGGAAAACCATAAGCTGGTTCTGTATGAATAGTGAAGAATTGAATATCTGTTATTGCTGAAGTCTCTGTGAAGATAACAGGAAAGGTCTGCGAATGCAAGGGTTTTACTATGATTAAGATCTTAGTTCTAAATCAAGACATGGCAGCCTGTATCCCTAAATCATTTCTGTGTAGGCACTGGGGAGAAGGACAGAGTGCATTAAGTGAATTTCCAGCAACATTGAGCATTAAAACTTCCCTGTGTCTGCCTGGAAACCTCACATGTAGATATGTAACACCTACTTGATATTTCCTTTTGGATTCATGTGGATCAGTTGTCGGTTCTTTGAAATGTCCACTCTCAGAATAAGACAGGAGCTGGCATTGTCATAACCGGCTAGCACAAGCAAAGCAGTTCAGCATTAGGTGTCAAAGGTGATTGAAGTGATGGCAAAATTGTTAACTTTAAAATGCCCAATGCTTATTTGTAGCGATTAATACTTGTCACTGTATCTTTACACTTAGAATTCTTGTTGTAGTTTATTCTAACAATATTGAAATAGAATACAGATAATCTTTTCATAATTTTTCCCAAAGTACAGTGAATTAAAATTTTTGTTATAACACAATATATGTTTGCTGTTTTGTGCCTGAAGATGCATAAGGTTATGATGGGGGAAAATATGTAACTTTCAATATGCTAGATCTTAGATATGCAGAGTTCATGTCTCCAGAATACTGAAAAACGAATTTTCAGGACAAAGGAGATTAAGGAAAGCTTTATTGAGACAAAGCTCCTGAGAGACTGGAGGGATCCCAAAAGGTGTTTCCACAGAGGCTATTTCTCTAAGAATTGTTATACAGCAAAATTACAAGGTGGATACAACAGGAGTCAAACTACAGTCAGCCAATAGGATTACAAGGATAGTAATTTAAATATTGTTCCAGTGGGGAAGTGAGGCATATATGATGAGCATCATTAACTTAGTTTATCTATACTTTTAACAGAAAAAGTAAGGGGAGTATTTTTTTTTAAGGGGAGGGAAAGTAATGGAATGAAGAGTCAGAAAGCTGTGGTCCCACACACAAGTGTACGATGCCTATCTGAATTTACTGGATTAAACATTGCTAGTGACAGTACATTCTCAAGTTTCTGTCTATCTCAGGAAGGCAAACAGGCCTGGCCATTGAGTCTCATCTTGAGACCTGGCCTTCTTCAGATGTTTTGAGGTTATTTTCATCTTTGCTTTCATTCCTGTGTTCTAACATAGCTGTCTATAATAAGGACTTGCAAATTTATTTAAAATTAGGACCACAATTTAAAGTATTACAACAATTGGAAAGTTAATTAAATATCATTATCATGTGTGACTTTTATTACATTTTTAACTATAACTTGGATATTTGGAGCAATATTTCCCTTTCCATGCACTTTTACTGAAATGTAGTTTTCAAGATATTTTACAAATGAATATATCCCCAAAATTTGGAGTTAAGACAATTTATCTTTGGCCATATCAGCATGAAATACACGATAGTTGGCTAAGCCAAATAACAGCAACCAAATGGTATAGAATTCAGAACGGAAACATGAATTTTATTTCCCCTCTAAGAATTATTTATCTTCCCAACTCATTACAACAATTTGGTCACCCTGGAAAAAGAAAAACAATACAAAACATATGTGGTATTAGGTAAAATTATATAGAGAAACCAGATTTGACCAGTGCTGCTAATATTACTCTTAGGATATTCTGTTTGGGAGTTCTATGCACATAACAATGGGATTTTTGAAGATTCAGTTTGACTATGGACAGAATTATATCACCCCAAGGCTGTACACCTTTGCAATGCATTATTTGGTGCATAGATCTTGTTGAACAGTTAACTCAGTAGGATTACTGGTTCCAGATAATTTTTCTACTAATGTTGATTGAAATATCTGTATAAAAAGTAAAAATGATATAATCAAAGACAGACTTTTAAAATATAGACCATTCTCTGAGCATTTCTAACATTAGATTATGTAACTCCAGCTAGTTTATGTAAGTACAAAAATTGCTTGATAAAATCAGAACAAAAATAGATAGCAATATGGAAATAAAAACACCTCATTTTTGAATAATTTAATTGTCTGATTCCTGGAAGTACACATTCCAGTTGTACAGTGTCCTCACTGAAAACCCATAAAATGGAATACAAATCTTGACTGATGCAAGTGTACTTACACAAAAATGTAGTAGCTCTATTACTCAAAATTTTTAATTTCATTAAGCAATCAAAGAGTAGAATAAATCTGAGTCAAATCATGACATTGGTAATCTGAAATGATCAGGGAAATTGGGTTAGAAGAAAGGAGTCATGAGTTTCGTAAAATATTGTCAAAATTTATCACATGCCAAGCCATGTTCACTGTGAACATCAAAGGATGTTACCTCTCTGTCAAGGAAAACTAATTCTGTATAACATAGTTATCTGTTTCTGATTGACAGATTATACCAAAACTCAGGAGCTTACACTATGCATTTAATATCTAACAGTTTCTATGGGTCAAGAATAAAAGGACAGTTTAGCTAGATGGTTGTGGCTTGGTATCAAGTCAAATTATTGACTGGGCTATTGTCTTCTGGAAACTTGATAAAGGATGTCAGATCCACTTTTGAAATGATTCACTTAAATGTCCACTGATGGATTTTGACCAGATGTCTCTATCTCTTTCTTATGGATCCCTACATGTAATTACTTGACAGCCCTCCTGACATGGCATTTAGTTTCCTCCAGGGCAAGTGATCCAAGAAAGAGTAAAGAGATGCTCCTCTTCCCTACCAAGAGACACTGCAGAGGCAGAAAGAACTGGCAACATAAACAGGGTTATAGCAAGTGATCCAGTCTTGGATTTCTATATTCCTTTGGAATGAAACTCTCCTCCTATGCTCAGAGACTCTGGAACATGTGGGTGGGAAGCAGTGATAAAATATTACCAATAGATTTGTGTAAATCACATATGTATGTTGTAATGCCCAGAAAAAACTACTCAAAAACTACAAAAAATATAAACTTAAAAACATAAAGTGTTCAGGTAATCTAGTGATAGCAAGAAAAGCAGGAATGGGAATCAGAGAAAATAAGAAAATAAAAAGGAAGACATAAACACTAACATAGCAATAAATACCTTAAATGTACATGGACTAAATATACTCATCAGTAAGTAGAGACTAGATGAGTGAGTAAAACAAGCACAAAAGACCCAACTACTTGCTGTTTATGAGAAAGTACTTCAAATTTAAGGGCAAAAGTAGGCTGAGAGTACAAGATTTGAAGACATATGATACAAAAATTAATATAATTTTTTAAAGTAGAGGCAGTTGTATTAACATTAAAATAGAATTCAGGACAAAAAATTACTAGAGCAAACAAGAAAATTATATAATAATAAAAGAAGTAACTCATCAGGATTATATAATGATCCTAAATGTTTATGCAAAAATTAGCAAAGCATCAAAATATACCAAACAGACACTGATAGACATTATTTAAGAAACAGAAAGCCTATAGAAACTTCAGTGCACTCTCTCAGTTACTGAGATAACAGGAAAAAAAAAAGAAAATCTGAATGATATTCAGTCAACAAAACCTAATTGGTGTGTAAAACTGCCTACCCCAAATTGCAGAATATACATTATATCCATGTTTATATACTCAGTATATATATGTGTATATTACAAATGCATATAAATATTTAGGATTTAGAATTCAATTAATGTAAGATGTGTTCCATGAAAACAATGGAATCAAATTAGAGATCAGTAACAATAAGAAATCTCTAAATAACATACTTAAAAATCTGTATAAACAGCATACTTAAAAAATTTAAAAATATACTTTTAAATACTCTCTGGGTCAAATAAAATTTAAAAAGGTGTAGAACTGAATGAAAATAAAAAAAACAGTTTAGCAGAATATATGGGATATAACTATAGCAGTGCTGAACAGAAAACTTACTGCAATAAAAGATTAGACTGGGAAAGATAAAAGAGGGGCAAGGGATATAACTCAGTGGCACAAGCACTGGCCTTGCAAATGCAAGGTTCTGAGTTCAATTCCTAGTACAAAGAAAGAGAGAGAGAGAGAGAGAGAGAGAGAGAGAGAGAGAGAGAGATTGAGAAGATAAAAGATTGGAAGTTAATAACCAGAAATTCTACTTCAAGAAACTGGCAAAATAAAAGCAAAGTAAATAGAAAGAGATTATATAGACCAGAAATCAATGAAATTGAAAGCAGTAAAACAGTAGAGGAAATGAATGAAACAAAAAGCTGATTCTTTAAAATAATATCATTAATAAATTTCAAGGAAGACACACAAAAATAAAAAAGAAAGGGCAGAAATCAGGATCAGTATTAAAGACAATCTTGATAGATCCTGCAGTCCTTAAAAAGTTAACAAGAAACACTACTAACAAGGTTGCACTAATAAAGTAGATAACTTAAAAGATGTAGAAGGGAATATTTAGCAATCAAAGAAATGAACTCTCAATCTCTGTAGCAATTTGGGTAACTCTGTAGAGAATAAGTTTGTGTTCAAAAAGCCAATCTTAAAAGATTACATGTTTTACTTAATTCCATTTATGTAACATTTTGTAATGAAAAAATCAGAAATGAAGAACCAGTGGTAGTTTCACTGCACTGTACAGTGGGGCACATGTGGGTGTGATGCCATGGCCCGGGGGAGCCGTCCTCCGGGTGATGGACTAAACCAGTTTTTTGATGACAGTGGCATACAGGTGGATTGTCACATGACAAATAACTGCACAAATAAGTCTAAGTCAAACTGGGAAAATCTGAGTGATATTGGTGGATTATATTAATTCTGGTAACATGGTTATGATATATAATTTCAAAGTTTTACCATTGGGGGGAACTGAGTACACTGTGTACAGGATCTCTGTTGATTTGTTTTTGCTTGTTTGTTTTACAACAGCATATAAATCTATAATTTTCCAAAATTTCAATTAAAATATGTACCTTTGCTAAGATGCAATAATAGCTATTATCTTCAGAAGCACAATAATAGCTATTATCTTCAGAAGCACTATTTTACCTGTAGTTCATCTTGTAAATCACTCAAGATGTTGCCTGGAAATATGTTCTGAGGCCTATAAAGGTGTTATCTGTAACTTCTTAGTAGAATATTCAACATATACTTTTCATTACTCATTTCTATCTTACAGCACACAGCGTATCAATAAAATTACTGTTTCATGAATAGATTTGCAACAGATTTAGGAAAACATAGCAAGTAATAAGACATACTTAATGCAATTCGTTTTAACTCTTAAAGTATTATTTTTCAGGAAATCATAAAGCATTGTAAAGTTTATTAACAAAGGTGGCAGTTTGTTCTAGTCACAAACAATTTGTGCAGGTGATGGTGAAGCTGAGAGACAAGGAAATGTGGATTGTGTTCCCATTGTAAATGTAAAACTTAGCTACCAACTGTCTCTTCATTCTCCTTTTTCCAAGTCCCTGGAATTTGAACTAGGGAGCCCATCTGGGAAGGCACAGTAAGCAGATGGCCATTGTGAATTGCTGGGGAGGCCCTGGGGCACTGAGAGCTAGTCCCAGAAAAGAAATCTCTTTGGGACACAATGAATAGAGGTTTAATTTATATTTTAGGGCCATTGAAGAAGATTAAGGCCAACAGTGGCATGATTTTAAACTGCATTTGAGAGGGCTTTTTTGTTTGTCTATATGCTGTTGAAGCTGAATTATATGTTAGGGAAGCTCTAGAAACTATGAAAAGATGCCGTGAGAGAAAGGAAGACTAAATAATCATATGGCTGTGCAGATTACAAATAGTATGTAAAAGGATTGTGGTTAAAGAGACTAACCAAAGCAGTGCCGGCTGCAATAGGTTATTGTTATAGGGATTATGACTTGAGGGATACAATCAGCAGGCGATCGAGGAAGGACATCCCAGCCTTTTTATGCTAAAGCATTTGAACAATTGATTACAAGGAATTAGAAGTAAAAAATATATTGTGGCTTTGTTCTATTCAGACTTCCTGTGTCAAGGTTGAATGGTCGTGGTTCATGAACTTGGGAAGCACTTGTGGACATCCAGAGACCTTGAATGTGTATAGCCCTGGACAATACCATAATGATAAAAATTAGTTCTAATCCAAAATACTCTGATAATCAGATAAAGATACTCATCTGGTGTTTTGGATTTGGATCTTAATCCCCCTTCATCTTTTCATTATTAAATGGAATAGATTAGTTTTACTTATTTCTCTGAAGATCCTTTTTCCCATAGACATCTCGTAATCACTGATGAAGGATTCTTGAATAATAAAGTGAAGCTCAGTCAAGACCATTCTAAGTGAGAAATGCAATTAATATTTATCGTAGGTTTTCATGCTTGGTAACTCTAATCATTAAATTACAGTTTGCTATTCACGGTTGTCTCATGTGGTCAGTTTATGACTGTTTCACAGCTACTAGTTTTCTTTAAAGACAGTCTCACTATGTAACTCAGGCTGTCCTCAAACTCAGGATGTCCCTCCTGCCTCAGCTTCACAAGTACTGAGATTGCAGTTGTCTACCACCACGCCTGGCTCCTTTAAAGTTTAATGCTTTGTGACACTACGGGTCTAACCTGTGTCACAATTAAATGTTCTACCACTGAGCCACATCAGCTCATATTCATTAATTCAACAATAGTATAGTGAGGACCTATATGTATCAGGCACATAAGAATGCAAAGATATATTACTACTTTCAGACATGTCAGTAATAACTTGGACAGAAAAGTTTCAGAATGCTAAATGCAATGATGAAGTATGGGTAGCTATTAAGATACCAAGAAAGAAAGTGATCAAAGTCAGTTGGTGAGGTCTGGAAGCCGTGCAGGTTTTCTGTTACCTTTGCTGAATCATACAAGTTAAGTAACAAAAATGGTGGAAAAAGCTGATAAATAAAGTTAAGCCAATGACAAACAGCATGGTGCATGCTGAAAACTGCAGGATTTAGTAGTGTTTAGTAAAGTCTGAATAAGGGGAGCTGAAGCTATAGGTGAGCCAGGGTCGAGATCCGTGATGCTGAACCTTTTAGGCCTTTCAGTGATACAAACAGCCCATGGAAGCATGAGTGTGATAGGTTCACCATCACTGGTCTAAGTTATAGGAGACCTAGTTTATTGGTTGAGAAGGTTGGAACTCAATAAATAGAAAGGAATTCATTAAAATATTTTGTCTTGTTAGCTGCATGGGTAAATTCCCAGTCTTTTTTGTGGACTGTAGGTTTGAAAATAATGCTGTAGGCCAGACATCCAGTTGTAAATTTGTTTCAGTTTTGAGTTGAAAGGTGATGCTACTTAAAGTAGTGTGGCAAGCACACCCTCTGGTAATCCCTAGTGGCTCATGTCCTTATATTATTCCCTCCCCTTGATTGCTGACAGAAACTATAAATAGAACAAATAAGTAGGATGTGGCAGTGATGATGAATTATCACTTCCATGATGATACTACCTTTATAAGTGGCTCATACTAGCAGACTCAAGGCAGAGACTCTGGCTTGTTGGTTTTAAACTAGCAATTTGTTTTGTTGTACAAGATTTTGGGAGAAGGCTGCTTGACAAGGAATAGTAAACTCCTCCAGGAGATATAAGTGCCCCTCTGGCTGACAGCCAATGAGAAAGGAGGAACCTCAGACACCAAACCACAAGGAATTGAATAGTGCCAACATCCACATTAGCTTGTAAGGGGACCCCAACAACCAGAAAGGAATGCAGCAAGGCCAACCCCCGGATAGCAGCCTGTTGTGACCCTGAGTGGAAGAACCAGATAAGCCTGACCTACTGAAATTGTAAGATAGTGTTTTTAAAAAATGTTACTATGTGCATTTTAATTTATTATGCAGCAATAGAAAGCTAACAGAAAAAAGATAAGAAGGAATGAATCCAGGAAAGCTTTTGGAAGTAAACCTTTCCAGATTTTGGTGATTAATTAGATATGGACAATAAATGAGAAGGGAAGGATATAGCAGTGTAGATGTTGGAGCCCATTTCTCATAACTTCACATCATTAAGGTTGAAATCTGATTGTTGAAATACTTGGAACTCTGTGTCCCTGAGGGGAGCACCCTTAGTAGATTTGTAGGAAAAATGTGGCATTCCAGAGATAATGTGGCCTCCAAAATGGTGGATAAAGATCAAATAGATAAATATCCCATTTCCTGGCTCCTTGCTTGGACTAATTCTGAGTCATGTCTATATTGTCTGTCGGACTTCCTTAATGGGTAATGTTGTGGGATAAAGTTTTCATTGCACATGAAGAAACTAATTTAACAACCCAGTCTCTACTAGTTGCTTTTCTTACTTAATGCCCTCTATCAATACTCAGGGGTTCACCTCCCAAACAAAACATGTTTTTTCAAGATCTGCTCTAGGAGCAACTCAAATAAAGACAAGTAGCTTCCAGGTTTTAAATTTGAACATATACATTTCCATGCTTTCCTGTAAGACAAAGATTCAGCAGTGGCAGTTCAAGAAAATTATATCAAAGTGTAAGTAATAGAAACAGCAGAAATATGTAGGAACAAATCTTCAGCTCAGTTTTGTTTTATTTACTTATTTTTGAGACAAAGTCTTGCTATGAAGTTTGAGTTGGCCTTGAACTCACTTTGTAGCTCAGGCTGATCTCAAACTAACAACGATCCTCCTGCCTCAGCCTTACCGCAATTATAGGCATGTGCCACCATGCCTGGCCTCTGGAGTTCAGTTATAGATAAATTAACCTTTTTGAGACTTCTAGTGTTGTTAGATGAAGAGTTACAAAGAATTCTAGTTGTCAGAATCATAACTGGAAATAGTTGTCCCACACAGGAAGGTTTTATTGAAAAATGACTTAATGAAAGAGTCATTTTCAGGGTTTATTGGCAGGATGAAGTGAAACAGCAGCTATTGCTGAAGTTGTCAGTGACTAGTACTGGCAGGAAGCTGTTTTCATCTCTGTGCCTCAAGGGCAGTGGAAGAAACATTGCCAGAGCTGTATGAATGCTGACATCACAAATGTGAACAGGTCAGAAAAAAGACATGCACAAAGAAATGCAATCTCTTCTACCAGGTTTCTGCCAGGCATCCAAAGAGAAGAGATAAATACCTTGATTTCATTCTTCTTTGACCTCTGATATTGTGCTGTTGTCTCCCATTGACTGAGCCCAATCAGTTGGCAAGGAGACCCAGGTAATGGAATTTATACAAGGCATTTATACAAGGGAGGTGTGGCATCCCAACCCTAAACATAGAAAGAGCTATAGGGAGATAGAAAATGGTGTTCAGGAGATGGGGCAAATGGAAATCAATTCAGCTTGTGAAAACTTGTCTGAAATGTATCATCCAGTAAAATGAATTTGGGAACTATTCAAGTGCCTGGGTAAAATTACCTTAGAAATAGCTTCTACTAGTTGGGCATGGTGGCACATGCCTGTAGTCCCAGAAGGCTGAAGCAGGAGATTTATTGCAAGTTCAAGGCCAACTTGGGCTATGTAGTGAGTTGGAGATCAGCCTGAACCATACAGTGAGACCCTGTCTCACAAAAAATAGCTTCTATTTATGAAATAGAATACCTTGAAAGATCTTCAGTGTTATAATATTAGCAATGAAATATTTCCAATTTTATTGTATATATTGTACTTTATGAGGATCAGGCATCCAAGAGTGATTCTGCTCAGTGTTTCTGGCTGAAAGCATCTCATGAGCTTGGAGATACAGTAGTAACCTGGAACTTCAGTCACTTTCAACTCCACTAGAAGAGATCTCACTTCCAAGAATGTATAATTCAAAGGATGCATGTTTGATTGTGTGCTTATCGTGTGAATCTTCCCACAACTGTTGAGTCATCATACAGAATGAAATCTGGTTTCTAAAAGCAAGTATCTGAGCAGAAACAGATAGAGAGAATATAGCCACTTCCTGTCTCCAACAAGGAACCAACAGTTTCTTTATAACCTGTTCAATGAGGGATCATGAGAGCATGTCTACCATATCATATTCACCAGAAGTGTTATTCTAAGTCCAACTTATTATCCTGAAGTAAAAATTTAAATATTTATTAACACATTTTTTATATTTAAAATGAAAAAAAACCAGACAAAATAAACCGAATAAAGCCCACCAAAAGAAAATGAGAGTGTTACAGAACTTCAAAACAAGATAATAGGAAATCAACAATGGCTATCATAATGCCTCTTGTTATCTTCAAAATGGCTGCCCATACCATCACACATAATAGAATCAAATAAAACAGAACAGAATAAAACCAAACCAAACAATGAAAATAACACAGGACTTTAAAACAAGATAATAGGAAATTACCAATGGTTATCAATTTCCCTTTGTGGACATTTCCTCCCCTTTCTTTTTTTTTTTTTTTTTTTTTTTTTTTTTTTTTTTTATTTAAGAGGAGAAAGAGAAAAACACAAAACAAACCAAAGCGGCGTAAGGGTACACGCAATACAGAACTACAAACAAAACAAAACAAAACAAAACAAAACAAAAAAACATAACAGTAAGAAATCACCTGCTAGTAGATTACACACTATCTTCTTGAAAATAGTTCCTCAAATCACAGTATCAAAGAACACAAGGTGGACATTCAAACAGGGAGACTGCAAAGAGCTGTGTTCAATGTTCCAAAAACATTGATAAAGTCAGCTAATTAACAACCCCAAACACACTTGCTGTTATATCCGTTAGAGCTCTTTTTCTTTTTTTTTTCCCCTCTCTTTTTTACAACAAAATTTACACATCTTGGATTTTATTGCTCCTTAGTGCTTATTACTTTCTTTGGGGGGGGGGAGAATACAGTCAAATATGGCAAAACAAAGCTGTCAGTCAATACCAAGGATAGACATAGCACATGGTGTAGAACAGAGTACAAGTTTATCAACAATGGTTATCAACGTTGTCCCTTGTTTCCTTAAAAAGAATTGTCTATCTCATTAGATATTATAAAGTTGGACAAAACAGTAGAGAACAAGACCAATAAAACTTAGGCATTGTAAACATTACAGGACTTCCAAAGAAGACAATAGTCAAACCAGAATGGGTATCTTAGTGAATCTTATTGTCTTCAAAGTAGTTGCCTATGTCTTCAAACTTGATACTATAATATAGAATGGAACAGAGTCTAATCAGTCAAAACAAGATCGTGGGAGTACTACAGGACTTCAAAACAAGTTAATAGGAAATCAAAAGGAGTTACTATTTATATATCCTAATTTTTTTGAATTTTTTCTTTAATTAAGACAAACATAAGAAATGACTAAATAATTTTTTTGAAACAATAAGGGGGAGATTGAGATAAAACAGGACATAACAATATAACAATAGAGGTCACAGCATGACTGTTTCAACAACCTAGTACTTCACCACCTTATAACCTGACTTAATAGTAGTTACCATAGTGTCTTTTTCCTTGAAATATTTGGATAAAACTTCATATACTCTAGCTTCAAATATTTTCATATCAAGAAGCCCAGAATAAAGCCTTTCTAATTAATGAGTGAAAACTTTATAAGGCTTCAAGGCCACCTAATGGGGAATCATGATTACCACATATTTTTATATATTTGAATCATTATTTACATTAGGGAAACTATTCGGTATTCACACATGCGAGATTGATTTATTTCACTAATGAGTATGGTCTCAAGCTGCGCCCATTTGTTGATAAATATCTCAATGTGATCCTTCTTTATAGCTGAATAATACTCCATTGTATAGAAATACCACAACTTTTTTATCCATTCCTCAGTTGATGGGCACTTGGGTTGTTTCCAAGATCTGGCGATTACAAATTGTGCTGCTATAAACATAGGTGCACATATATCACTGTGGTATGATGCTTTCAGTTCTTCTGGGAATATGCCTAGAAGTGGAATAGCTGGAATAAATGGGATTTCCAGTCCCAACTTTTTGAGAAATCTCCAGACAGATCTCCACAAAGGCTGTACCAGTCTACACTCCCACCAGCAGTGCAGGAGAGTTCCTTTTTCCCCACAGCCTCTCCAGCATTTGTTGTCGGTTTTCTTGATCCTGGCCATTCTTTCAGGAGTGAGATGGTATCTCAGTGTGGTTTTAATTTGCATTTCTCTAATGACCAATGATGATGAGCATTTTTTCATGTATTTATTTGCCATTTGCATTTCTTCATCTGAGAATTGCATATTCATCTCAGATGCCCATTTTTGGATTGGATCTTTGAATTTCAGAGGTCTGAGTTTCTTTAATTCTTTACATGTTTTAGACAAGAGGCCCTTGTCTGAGAGAGAGTTCACTAAAATCTTTTCCCAGTTTGTGGGTTTTCTTTTCACTATGCTGGAGATTTCTTTTGACATGCAGAAACTTTTTAATAAGAAATGGTCCCAGTTATTGATTCTGGGAAGTATTTCCCGTGCGGTTTGAGTCCTGTTCATGAATTCTTTACCTACTCCTATGTCTCCAAGGTTTCTACCCAATTTGTCTTCCAATAGATTTAGTGTTTCTGTTTTAATATTCAGATCTTTGACCCATTTAGATTTTAATTTAGTACATGGTGATAGACATGGGTCTAGCTTTAGTTTTCGGCAAATGGAGAGCCAGTTTTTCCAGCACCATTTATTAAAGAGACTGTCGTTCTTCCAGTGAACCTGCTTGGCTCCTTTATCAAAAATAAGGTGGTTGAGTGTGTTCGTAGTTGTGGTTGTATCTTCTAATCTATTCCACTGATCTTCAGCTCTGTTTTGATTCCAATACAATGTTGATTTTACTACTGTTGCTTTGTAGTATAACTTCAAGTCAGGGATTGTGATGCCTCCTGCTTTGTCTTTGCTGCTTAGAATTGCCTTTGCGATTCTAGGTCTCTTCTGGTTCCAGATGAAATTTAGGAGTGATTTCTCTAGATCTATAAGGTATGTTGATGGTATTTCTATTGGGATTGCATTGAATCTGTATCACAGTTTTGGGAGAATGGCCATTTTCACAGTGTTTGTTCTTCCTATCCATGAGCAAGGGATGTCTTTCCATTTTCTGAGATCATCTTCAATTTATTTTTTCAGTGTATTATAATTTTCACTGTATAAGTCTTTCACTTCTTTCGTAAGAGTAATTCCTAAATATTTCATTTTTTTGCCTGCTAATGTGGAGAGTGTAGTTTCTCTTATTTCCCTCTCTGTGATTTTGTTGTTCGTGTATAGGAATGCTATTGATTTCTGAGTATTGATTTTGTATCCAGCCACATTACTGAATTTATTTATTGTATCTAAGAGTATTTCAATGGAGTTTAGGGGGTCTTCTATGTAGAGTATCATGTCATCTGCAAACAATGATAATTTAACTTCTTCTTTTCCTATCTTTACCCCTTTTATTTCTCTTTCTTGCCTAATTGCTCTGGCTAGTACTTCCAGTACTATATTAAATAGGAGTGGTGATAAAGGACATCCTTGTCTTGTACCCGATTTTAAAGTAAAGGCTTTCAATTTTTGGCCATTTAGTATGATGCTGGCTGTTGGTTTGTCATAAATGGCCTTTATTATATTGAGGTAAAGACCATTTATTCCAATTTTCTGTAAAGTTCTTATCATGAATAAGTGTTGGACCTTATCGAAGGCTTTTTCTGCATCTATAGAGATGATCATGTGATTCTTATTTTTGGCTTTATTGATATGGTGGATTACATTTAATGATTTGCGTATGTTGAACCATCGTTGCATTCCTGGGATGAATCCCACTTGGTCATGGTGTATAATCTTCTTGATGATTTGCTGGATCCTATTTGCCAATATTTTATTGAGGATTTTTGCATCTGTGTTCATTAGGGAGATCGGTCTATAGTTCTCTTTTATAGTTGGGTCTTTCTCAGGTTTTGGTACTAGAGTAATATTTGCTTCCAGGAATGACTTAGGAAGGATTGCTTCCCTTTCAATTTCATTGAATAGTTTGAGGAGTGTCGGCATTAGGTCTTCTTTATATTTCTTGTAGAATTCTGCAGTGAATCCATCTGGGCCTGGGCTCTTCTTGGTGGGCAAGGGCCCAATTACATTTTCAATTTCATTAGCAGAGATTGGGTTATTCAACAGTTTTATATCCTCTTGATCTAGCTTTGGTACTTCATATGCTTCTAAGAATCTGTCTATTTCTTCTGTGTTATCAAACTTTTGAGAGTAGAGGTTTTCGAAATAGGTGTTGATGATCCTCTGTATTTCTATTGGGTCTGTAGTGATTTCTCCTTTTTCATTTCTTATTGCATGAATTTGAGCTTTTTCTTTCCTTTTTTTAATAAGGTTGGCTAGGGGCTTATCGATTTTATTTATTCTTTCAAAGAACCAACTCTTTGATTCATTGATTCTTTGGATTGTTTTCTTAGTCTCTATTGCATTGATTTCTGCTCTGATTTTTATAATTTACTCTCTTCTTTTGGCTTTGGGCTTGACTTGCTCTTCTTTTTCTAGCTGTTTGAGGTGTAGCATCAAGTTATTTATTTGTATTCGTTCTGCTTTCCTGATGTGGGAACTCAGTGCAATATATTTTCCTCTCAGAACAGCTTTCATTGCATCCCACAGATTCCGGTAAGTTGTATCTGCATTTTCATTTTCTTTTAGGTATTGTTTAATTTCTTCTTTAATTTCTTCTGTGACCCACTGATTACTCAAGAGTGTGTTATTTAGTTTCCATGTGTTTGCGGAATTTTTGCAGTATCCTTTGTCATTAATTTCTAATTTCAGAGCGCTATGATCCGATAATATGCAAGGGATGATTTCAACTCTTTTGCATTTGCTTAAATATGTTCTGTGAGCTAATATATGGTCTATTTTAGAAAATGATCCATGTACTGCTGAGAAGAATGTGTATTCTGATGTTGTTGGGTGGAACATTCTGTATATGTCTATCAAACCCATTTGTTCACAGGTGTGATTCAGTTCTGTTATTTCTTTGCTCATTTTCTGTCTGGTTGATCTGTCCCTTGGTGTCAGTGGTGTATTAAGGTCTCCTGTTACAATTGTGTTACTGATAATTTGAGTTTTCATTTCTGTTAATAATTGTTTTATATAACTGGGTGCTCTGGAGTTTGTTGCGTATATATTTAAGATAGTTATCTCTTCCTCTTGGAGTTTTCCCCTTAAGAGTGTGTAGTGACCTTCTTTGTCCTTTATGGTCATTGTTGGTTTAAAGTTCACGTTGTCTGCAAACAGAATGGCTACTCCTGCCTTTTTTTGGATTCCTGCTGCATGAAGAATTGTTTTCCATCCTTTGACTTTCAGTCTGTGAGTATCTTTCTGGGTTAGATGGGTTTCCTGTAAACAGCGTATGGTTGGATTTTGTTTTTTGATCCATTCTGCTAGTCTGTTTCTTTTGATTGGTGCATTGAGACCATTTACATTAATGGTTATTACTGTTAAATGCTGGTTAATTGTAGGAATGTTATCTCTCTGCTGTTGCATCTTTATCTTTCTGTTCTGTTTAATTATTTGCTTTGCTTAGTGCTTTTTTCCTTTGTGTATCTAAACTGTCTTTCAATATTTTTTGCAGGGTTGGTTTGGTGTTCATGAAGTTCTTCAGCTGTTCTTTGTCATGGAAGTATCGTATTGCACCATCTATTTTGAATGATAGTTTTGCAGGATATATCAGTCTTGGTTGGAAATCATTTTGCTTTAGGATCTGGAATACTTCACTCCATGCTCTTCTTGACTTTATCGTTTGTGCTGAGAAGTCTGCTGTGATTCTGATAGGTTTTCCTTTATAAGTGATTTGTCTTTTCTCTCTGACAGCTTTTAATAATCTATTCTTGTGTTGGATTTCTGGGGTGGTGACTATTATATGTCTGGGTATAGTTTTATTTTGGTTATGACTGTTTGGAGTTCTATATGCTTCACTGATCCTGATGTCAGTTTCTGATCTCATGCTTGGGAAATTTTCAGCTTTTACTTCTCTAAATATCCTCCTGACATCCTTCATGTTGTCTCCCTCTCTTTCATTAATCCCTATCATTCTTATGTTATTCTTCTTTGCATCGTCTTGCAGTTGTTGAATTGTTGTTTCCTGGTTCCTTGTTATTTTCAAAAGATCTTTCCTTTCCTGTTCACTAGCTGCAATCCTGTCTTCAAGGTCTGAAATTCTATCTTCACTTTCATTAAGGCAGTTTTTACAACTTTCAGTGGAGTTTTTTATTTCCTGTATATCTCTGTACATCTGCATTATGTATTCTGTTTGTTTCTTATATTGCTCATCTAGGGATTCTATCTTTTTGTTTAGTTCCTCCAATTTTTTATCTGTGTTTTCTTTAGATATATTTAGAATCTCTTTCATTTCTTTTATCATTTCTTCTTTTATCTGGGAGATTATTTCGAGTTTGAATTTCTTTAAAGCTTCCTGGAGTTGCTTGTCAATTTCAGTGGCTATTGTGTCCGATATATGAGGTGGATGGGATATATTTTCTTCTATATACATCGCTCCTAGGGTTTCTTGAGATGGGCTGGAGGTTTGAGGTTGTAATTTGGTCTTTCGTTTTGTCATTTTCCTATATTTCTGTGTTTCAAGTGTTATTTGAAAGCTTCCTCAGGATCTGTTGAAAATCCCCTTCTATGTTTGGAGCTACTGAGACTCTGGCGCCGCGCTACCCCAAGCCATTAGGCCTACAGAACCAGTGGCCCTCCTCTGCCTGCTCAGAACTCCGCAGTTCCAGACAAGCTGGGCCTCAGGGACACTGTGCGCCCACCTGCCCCTTGGAAGCTCCACAGTTCTTCAATCGCAGCCGGGTTAGGGTACTCACCACAGGCCGCAGTGCTTCAGGAACCTGTGGACCCTCCCTGGTTGCAGAGATATCCACAGTCCTCCAGACACATGGAGAGGCCAATGCAGGCACCCCAAATCTGCCCAGCTCCTCCTCTGCAGACCAATGGCCAGGCGCGGCAGCTAAACAGGCTGGGCTAGGCTGGTAGTGTGGGCCAGCCCACCTATCGGGAGCTGAGCAGGTCTCCAAGTGAAGCCGGGAATGGGGAGGCTGATGTGGAAGCCTCAAACCCACCTCTCCCCTTCACTGCACCTGGAAGCCTGAGGGAACTCCAGCAGTCTGGGCGCAGATATTCAGAGTCCTCCAGACACGCAGAGAGGCCGGTGAGGGCACCCCAGATCTGCCCAGCTCCTCCTCTGCAGATCAATGGCCAGGCGCGGCAGCTAAACAGGCTGGGCTAGGCTGGTAGTGTGGGCCAGCCCACCTATGGGGAGCTCAGCAGGTCTCCAAGTGAAGCCGGGAATGGGGAGGCTGATGTGGAAGCCTCAAACCCATCTCTCTCCTTCACTGCACCTGGAAGCCTGAGGGAACTCCAGCAGTCTGGGCGCAGATATCCAGAGTCCTCCAGACATGCAGAGAGGCCGGTGAGGGCACCCTAGATCTGCCCAGCTCCTCCTCTGCAGACCAATGGCCAGGTGCAGCAGCTAAACAGGCTGGGCTAGGCTGGTAGTGTGGGCCAGCCCACCTATCGGGAGTTGAGCAGGTCTCCAAGTGAAGCCGGGAATGGGGAGGCTGATGTGGAAGCCTCAAACCCACCTCTCCCCTTCACTGCACCTGGAAGCCTGAGGGAACTCCAGCAGTCTGGGCGCAGATATCCAGAGTCCTCTCCCCTTTCATTTATACAACATTTATTGTACATTTTGGATCCCATTAACTCCTTCAGTTTTTTATACTAGAGAGACAACACAGTATTCATCCATGTGAGTCTGAACCATTTTACCTATGAGCATGATCTCATGTTGCATCATTTACCTACAAAGAGCCTCAAGATTATCCTAAATAGCTGAGAGTAGTTTTACATTGTATAAAAATATCATATCTTTCCTATCCTTTCTGTGGTTGATGTGCAAGCTGTCCTTGCCTTTTCTGGTTCCCTGTCACATGGAGCATCATCTTCTCTCCTTTGACTTTCCTTCCATGAATTTGCTTTCAAGTCAGTGGTGTTTCTTGTATATAGCATAATGATGGATTCTGTATCCTGATACACTTTGCTCATGTTTCTGTGTATTGGTGAATTGAGGTCAGTTATATTATATTAACAGTTATAATTGACATGTACTGGCTCATCTCTACCATGCTATCTTCCTACCATTGGCCCCTCACTTTTCCCCTCCATTCAATTGCCTACCCTGCTCAGTGATCCCCCTCTGCTGTTGGTCCTGGAACTATGATCATCTTTGTCTTTGTCTGGAATATCCTTCAGCACTCTTTGAAGGGTTGATTTGGCATGAATTCCTTCAGTTGTTCTTTATCACGGAAGTATCGTATTTCTTCATTAATTTTGAAAGTTTTTTACAGTACATCAATCTGGGTTGGAAGTTGTTTTCTTTCAATATCTTTGAATGCTTCACTTTAAACTTCTCTTGCCGGTTTATGTTGGTAAGTCTGCTATTATTCTGATGGGTTTTCCTTTATAAGTGATCTGTTTTTCTGTAATAGCCTTTAATATTCTGTTATTGTGTTGAAATTCTAAGATCTTGATTATTAAATGTCTGGGTGTATATTTACTTTGGGTACATCTAGTTGGAATTCTAATATGCCTCGCTTATTTATATGCCAGGTCCATTTCCCATGCTTGGCAAGTTTTCTGTTATTTTTCTGTAAATAGTCTTTTTATGTCATTTGTGTTGACTCCTGTTTTTTTGCTGACACCCATTACCCTTAAGTTGCTTTTCTTTACATCGTCTTGAAGCCATTGAATTACTTCCTGGTTCCTTGTTATTTTTAAGAGACCTTTCATAATCACTAGCTACAATCCTGTCTTCAAGGTCTAAAAGTCTATCTTCAGTTTCTTTCAAGAAGTTTTGCCAATTTTTAATAGTTTTTTATTTCCTGAATATATCTTTGAATCTGTTTCATGCATTGTAATTCTTTCTTATTTGTTCATTCAAGGTTTTCGTCATTTTCCTATGTTGCTCTTTATCTATGTCCTCTTTAGATAGGCTCAGAAATTCTTTTATTGTTTGTGATTTCTTTTACTTGACATATAATTTCTGATCTGATTACTTTTACAGACAATAAAGTGATTTCTTTACTTCAATTGCTATCCTTTCAGAAATTTCAGATGTGCAAATTTCAATTTCTTCTATGTCAATGTCTCTTAGACTTGTTCTGTGTGGGCTGGAAGTCTGAGATAACCTTTTGTTCCTTTGTCTTGACATTTTACTGGATTCCTCCAGATGAGCCTGCTCTGGGGTTCCAGGTGCTTCCTGCATTGGCCACCCATCCATAGTATAGGAGGATGTGCCAGGCACCTGTATTTCTCGTAACCTATTTTTCTGGGGAGGTGGTAGCATACGGGGTGGTCTTCTCCAGACATGTGCATCTACTCCAAGAGCACCCTGATGGTGGCTGGTTTTAGGGGTGTGGTTACCTGGTTCTCTCAGCATGCACTGCTTCCTGGTCCCCAGTTGCAGCTGGCAGGTTTGCTGAGGCATGGCTCTGTGAACATATTTTTAAAATAACCGTGTTGCTATAATAATAAGAAATTCTGCATAAACAGACCAAAATCATCCGTGTTTTCTTTTAAATTCACTGGAATGCTGCAGACACATTAGAATCCAAAAGAACAGTTCCAGAGGAATGATGCCTTCTTGGACAAATTAAGGCTGGATAAATGCATACTTTCTCATTTTTCCTTGAAAAATTGTATTGTTTTGATTCATCATAGAGTTCATTATTATCCCTTTTCAAGGAATCAAAACAGTTTAGCAATAGTCACCCAATTTCAAGCCTTATTTTTACCATTCATATGATTGGTTTCTAATATTTGAAATATTTTCCTAACCAAGGGTACTCTTTATATCAATATGCCATCCACCAGGGCAACTTTTTTTTCGGTACTGGGGATTGAACTCATGACCTCGCAATTGCCAAGCAGGCACTTACGCCACTGAGCTAAAGCCCCGGCCCTATCAGTGAAACTTTTGATAAGAGTTTAGGTCATCTGACCAAATATTGATGCAGACCAGGATTGGAAGTAGTTGTATAAAGAGAATCTTAGACTGGACTTTACAGAAGAAGAATATTAGTTTATGGTTTAATCATCAGCTGATGAATGGATTTTGAAGTTATTCCACATAGTGCAAAATTACTAAAAGGGGAAAATTGATGTGAATGATTAAGGGATGTGCTATACTAGATTCTCTTCAGAGTCAAAACATCCATCCCATAAGTGTATAGCAGTGTCAGTTGCTAATAGTGCATGTATGTGTTTTCTACATGATTGAAGTCTAACCAAATCAAATGTTTTAATTATTTTATATGTCTGGTTTTTCTTTTTTTTCCTTTAAAAATTGATATAGTTTTATGCTTTCAAATCATTTTAACTTGAGGATTTTAATCTTTCTCAAATACAAGACTTTTAAAATTTTATTGACATATGTTTACAGAACATAATGATTATATCCCTCTTGAGGAATTGGTACACAGAACATTGATGGTGGGAATATAAATTAGTGTAGCCACTCTGGAAGTCAGTGCAAAAAGTCTTCAAAAACTAAAACTAGAAATTCCGTTTGACCCAATTTTTCTCCTTTTAGGTGTATTTCTGAAAGAGTTAAAAACATTGTATTACAGTGATACATATAGTCTCATGTTTGTAGCAGCACAAATTCAGGATTTTAAAAGATATTTTATTTGGCGATTTTTTCCTTCCTTATTTACTTTTTTCCTATTTTCCTTGGATTCCAATAAAAATGACCTATACCCCTAACCTTTAGGTATCCTCATTTTCAGTTTCAATTTTCCACTTCTTTGTGTTAAATTAGTTTTATGAAGGAATTCTTAAATTTTTTGACTACATCTATTCTCATATTCCAACTACCATTTGAATTATTTATTTTATAATTATTATATTATACTATATAATATATATTATACAATTACTATATTATACTATACCATATCACCAGTACTTCAAGACTTTATTGCCCCTGATTCATATTTTAAAATTCTACCTTCTTTTTCTGATAATACTTAATATGCTTATTTTTAGTACTTGTGGTCCTTGTGGTAATTTCATTCTATTTTGTCAGTATAAGGGTCATGGCTTTTAGATTGATAAAACCTGTAAGTGTTTCTATTATTTTGAAAATAGAAAATGATCACGAAATTTTCAATATATTCTTTTTAAATGGGTGGGAATAAAAAAAGATATGTGTTACCACTATTACTGTTATAGTTTAAACACTATGCCTAGTTCAATAAAACACAAACCCTGTGAAGAAATTATATCTATCTATCTAGAGAGAGGAAGAGATAACATAGTAATCTCTATACTATATATGTCTGTAGGCAAAACTGTCATTATAGAGCATGATTGTCCTCTTGTAAAACTAAAACAATATCTAATTGTTACTAAACTGCTATATACTAATTGCTATATACTTATGGGATGGATGTTTTGACTCTGAAGAGAATCCACTACAGCACATCCCTTGATCATTCACATCAATGTGCTCCTTTTAGTAATTTTGCCTGATGTGGAATAACTTCAAAATCCAATTCAACAGCTGATGATTAAGATATAAAATAATATTCTTCTTCTGTAAAGTCCTGTCTAAATGTTACTAATATAAAAATGCTGCAAGGATAGATTCATTTCATATATATTTATATATATATATATATATATATATATATATATATGTCAAACATTGCTCTGTTTCTGCTCAAACTAACTAAAAAAAATACAGCAAAAAATTAGAAACTTTTAAGAATGATAAAATACACAAAGCCAGAGTTTCTCAGTTCTACAGATATGCTGTGGGGCACAGGGGAGGAGAGTTCTGATCAGAGTAAGATATTTAGTCTTCTACCCACTAGATTCTATGGCTTCTCCGTGGAACTTTCAACCCCCTAGTTTTGACAGGCAAAGTATTCTCTAGATATTTCTAAATAGGTCTAGGGGGAAAGTATCCCTGCTGAAAACAACTAAATTAGTATTGAAAAATAAAGCTATACATTATGTTGCAGTGAATTTCAATGGAATTTGTGCTATAAACCAATGGGAAAAAGATCATTGATATTAAGAAAATTGCCTCATGTATAGAGAAAAATCAGACCAGATATTGTTGGCTGGGCATGGTGGCACAACCCTATAATCTTAGCACTTAAAAAGTAGAGGCAGGAAAATTACCTTGATGGCTAGCTTGGCTTTGTGGTGACTTCAAGGTCAGTCTGAGCTACGAAGTGAGACTCTGTATCTAACCAAAATAAAAAGACCAGATGCCTACATTTTAATCCTCAGAGTCTATGAAGATTGTCTTATGTAGCTGCTGTAGTTTAGACACAGTTTATCCCCACCAAAACTCACCTTGAAATTTGGTTGCTCCCATGGTGTTCAGGACATGGTACCTTTTAAGAAGTGATTAGGTTGTTTAGCGGGAGTAATGTCTTTCTCAAAGAAGTGAGTTCTTGTTCTGACAGGACTGGATTAAATATCACACGATTGGCTTCTTATAACACAAGGGTGCTGCTTGTGTTTTGTATCTTCTGCTCAGTCCTACTTGGCTTTGCATCAGGAAACCCTCACCTGAAGCCCCGTAGATGCTTGCATCATGCTGCTGGAGGACCAGTCTCCCGAACCATGAAGAGTTTTTTGTAACTCACATTTGTCTCAGGCATTCTGCTGTAGAAATAGAACATGGGTAAGACAAAGGAGGATTTTGTGTGTAATTGGGTTAATGATCTTGAGATGAAAAGATGACACTGGATTATCTGGATGGTTCCAATGTGATCACAAGGTCTTTACAAGAGAAAAAGTGATGAGAAAATGGACGCAAAGATAAGAAAATGCTATGATTTTGGTTTTGAAGATGAATAAAGGATCCAGGAGATAATAGAAAGAAAAAATGCGTCTCTACAAGTTGAAAAAGGCAACAAAATGGGTTCTACTATACAAACTCCAAAGGAAGGATGCCCCTGTTAACTCCCTGGTTTTGGCCTGTGGAAGCTCTTCCCATCTGTCCTTCAAAGTTGTAAGACAATAAATAGTCACTGTTTGTGATTGTTACAGCAATATAAGGAATCTTATAAACATATCTATTTTTAACCATACGTAATGGTAAATGCTGAAAGATATATATATATATATATATATGATATATATCTATGAAATAAGATATAAGATATATATCTAAGAGAGAGAGATAAGAGAGAGAGAGAGAGAAAGGAATAAAGCTAATAGCAGATAGTTTTCAGTAAAGAAATCTTTGAATTTGAGCTGTGAGAGGAGCTTTTAATTAAAACTCCTAAAACTTAATTCCTTAAGCAAAACTAACATATTTAGTAATACTTAAATATCCTTGAGTGGACTTTTAATGAAATAATTAATTATATAATCTGGACAGAGCTGAAGCAGTTAAAATACACTCATCTGGCATATTAAGGACTTAAGTTTAGGATACTTAAAAAACAGCAGGTATAAAAAGATCATTTTAAAATTAGAAGGTGAAGTTCCTGCTGGAAATATCCTTGTCTTCAAAGGAGAAAAAAAATACAGACCAAGAAAGTATTGTACAGATTTTATTAGAGTAACTATTGTCTTTTAAATTTCCCCACGTAGTGTAGTCACAATTTCCTATTCTTTGTTCAATTCAGTGTGCAGGTAACTGACTATGACTTGTTTCTTTGGGTCTTTATTTCTTATGAGGGTTAGCCAGGCACTCATTCTTACACAAGATGTAAAACTTGTCCTTTTCTTCTGTCTTTCCATGTCATGTCAACCTAACTGTCAGAATCAGCGGAGCCCTATCAGGATAGAAGAGATGTCTCTTCCATATAGAGTTAGAGAACATCAGTTGGGGAAGCATCTGAAGCTACCAATAGTGGGTAATCTTCATCTCCTGGAGACCTAAAGGGGTGAGAAGACAGAAAGGCTGTGAGAAGCTACACAGAGCAGAGCACAGACAAGTCCTAAAATAGGAAGGTAGTCACTGTCCATCACAGTCTGGCAGATAGGGCGTTGGTGAAGACCTATGCTCTTTACTCATTTCTCTTCTAGCTTTCTGGCCTTCTAGGCTCCTATTTGGCATCACCTGAGCTTTCCTGGACAACAGTGCCCTGGCGAGACTGCCTGAGGCAGTCCTGGAAGGCCAGTTTCCTGAGAAACAAAGCAGGGTGCAGAAAATTGAAAGTCAGTCAACACACACATGAAGAAAGCATTCAGCACAACCAAGATCATCATTTCTATTCCCAAATATCTAAGTTAGAAAATATTTAAGTTAAATGGGTGGAACGATTCTTTTAAAATTCAGAGTCAAAAACTAGTAATTGGTAACATCAGTAGGAATGGCAGACCAGCAACTCTGCAAGGCCCTGACCCATAAAAGTAATAACACTGATAATGATTTCAGTCAACTTTTTGAGAACTGTGAAAGTTCTCTTGATACAGTCTGAGGCACACTTACTGAAGAATGATGAAACTGCAGAAAACATGATGAGCTTGCCATCTAACTTGATGTATGCTGCTCTCCTCAGCTCTGCACTAGCCTTAAAATCCAGCGCCTTCAAATGTTACTCATCATGAAAATAAGTTGCTAAGCAGCCACTGGGGAGATCAGAAGAAATCTGAAGCTCCCCTTGAAGCCTATCTCCAGAGAACTGTCACTATGGAGTATGTCTGGCAGTTCTCACTTTTCTCATTGAAAAGCTTGTCTTTATTTAACCAGAACAGAACTTTTCGTCTATGAGCAGCTTTCTCCCTGAGGCACTTGTGAAAGCTATCAGAGGTAATTTTTAACAAGGAATCTGCCTGAGGAAGTGATAGTCAGTGTGCTAACAAGAGGCTGACCAAACAACATAAAAGGAAATACCGGATAATAAGATGGCTAGAAGGCTTCCGATAGATTTTGAAACCACCGATCTAGGCTGCTGCACTTTGACTGAACTTGGAGCTCTTTGCCAGCAGAAGTTAAAGACTAAAGTGAATTTGTAACCACCAGGCAGGTCACTAAAGGTGCACATGACACACAAATATAGCTTCTTGGTGGAAGCCAGATTTATTGCTCTGAGAAATTTCGGTGACTACGTGTAACAACAACAACAAAAAAAACCCCAAAAAACCCCAAAACAGAATTATTACAGTAAAGTAATTATTCAAAGAATGAAAAATAGCAAAGACAGCAGTCAACAATGATACTACCCTGGTGGGGAGTGATTAGGATCTGATTCACCACATGGCATCATTGAAAGTGGCTTCAACAAAGCATTAAAAAGACCGATAAAAAAATAAAGTATGACCCACATAAAGCAGAAACGAACAGAAAAACAGTAGGAACTGTCTTTGAGGAGTCACAGACGCTACAGCAGCAATTTTAAAGATATTAAAAGAATTAAAGGGGTGTTGAAAATGCTGGCTCAACAGAGTAACAGTGCATAAGTAGAAAATATTAATGACAACAAAACAAATAGAAATTATAGAATTCAAATCTCAGCTGAAATGGAAATTTCCCCAAATGGCTTAATGGTAGATTTGAGTTGTCAGAATAAAGAAGTCGGTGAGCGTCAGAATAAGTCACTTGAGATTACTGGTCTGAAGAGCAGAAAGAAAAATAAAGAACAAAGAATAAAAAAAAAGAATACTGCTTTGCAGGCCTGACGGAGCAGTTTGAGCTGGGTGTGCTCCTCGCCCCAACCCACCGCTCCAGTAAAGTGCAGCAGAGTTGCTTTTCTCAGATTATAGCCGCTGCTCCTCGCACTTATTCCCGGAACCTACAGACTGTAGGATCTCCACTTATTCCAACCTAGAGATACCGAAGTAGCCTTTTATTTCTTTCTCTAAACCTCACCTATATATTTTAAAATTTAGTACAATTGTACATATTCTCCTTCAGATTGTCTTGAGTAGCAATTATGCATGTTTGCTATAGCCCACAGATGGAGAACACCTCTGTGCTGTTCTATTCCAAGAAAAAATGAATAATTTATTTATGAAGTTTGTATAATTTAAAATGCTGAATGAAAAGACATGAAATAAAATTATTAGTAGTATATATTTACATATATGTATATATATATATACACATATATACATTTATTTCTAATGCAATTCTACTACTCTTTTTCAAAGCTACACATATTCCTAGGGGTATATGATGAAAAATTATAGAGAAATTTGAGCATGAAGAGAATATTATTAGATATAGTAGCAATTTTTCATGGGCAAGTAGACTACATAATGAAGTGAAATTTGAATGAACTCAAGCGTAGATGTCCAGAAAAAAGTAAATATAAAAAATAAAATTAGTTCTTTGGATAAAGTATTATCTGAAATCATTTTTGTTTTGTTTTGAAGTTCTTTTATAATACAAATATGGATTCATGTTTTCTCAAGAAGTATATGTTTAATACCAAAGTGGAAAATTCTGCTTCTTGCTGCTTTGATCAGTTAGGAAAAGGTGAATGATACAGTCACAGGTGGAGTAGAGGCTGTCAGTGAGCATTTTACAGAGCTCTGGGATGTGTTGACAAAGAGACTTGGAGTGGAATAAGGACAACTGAATCTACAGATGAGGTCAACCTGGAGAAAAGGGGATGCTAATTTTTGTATGTGAATTAGCTGTATGATGTTAGAAAATAGTATCATATTCTGTTACATGTTAATTTGTTAGACATCACACAATATTGCTCTTAAAATAATTGTACTTAAATGTCAAATAATTATGTCTTTTTATAGTTCAAATCAATACGAAGGAGGGAAGCCACTGATTACTGGGAAAATGACAAAAAAGAAATTGGTGTGATTGTCTAATGGAGAAAGTTACTGATAGTGGTAACTGAAGAAAAATGTCAGGTGTTTTTGTGTTTAGATAGGATAGCTGAATATTTATTTTGTTTAACATTTCACATGCCTAAAAGACAATCCCAAATAGTGTAGATGTAGGAGAATATGAGCTATGTACGATTTATTTGGTTTGATAAATTTGGTGTGGGAAGGAAATTTGACAGGAAGTTTCTAAAAATAGGAAATGAAGTGTTTAAAGAAAACGGTTTTGCTTATGACACTGACAATTCATAAAAATAGAAATTATTCACTGACAGCTGTCTCTTCGTTTGGGGATATTACTGAACTTTTATACAACCAAAGATATTTTACCTTGAATGATCACATCACTAATTTAAAAGCAGCAAATATTCTTATTGGTGTGGTTTGAGTTGGCAAATATCTGCCATATAAATGCATAAGCAGCATGAAGGCTGTCTTCTCTTACAGATGTCTTTCAAAAAGGACTCAAAAGAAAAAGAATCTATGAATGTAGTTGCCTAAGCCATGTAATCTGAGGTTAGATGAAATACACTGTTTACTCATGAAACAAAGGCATATGCTTGGATTCTGAGTCGCCAGTTCCTTTATAAACACCTGTCCTAGGATCAGTTAAACTCTCTCACCGATGGTGAGACCTGCTGAGAGGTAATTGTGCAAGGAGTGGACTGCAATTTTGAGAAGTCTCTTGTTAGAAAAGAGAAGTCTTCATTAACACAGAAAGGAAGAGAGAAAAGGAAATGTTTTTGCTCAGATTGAAAAAAAAAAAAAAACCAGTTTAAAATCTAATCTTGCCAGACGGTTATACAGTTTTACAACTGACAGTCAAAAGCACTGTAAAATGTCCAAGACCCTGGAAATCACAGTCTTTTGTACGACCACATCTGTTTCACATGCATGTGCCAGCTCCAAATCACGCTAGTGAGGGTTTCTGTTGTTTTGTTTCCCAGCCAGTTGTTATTTGTATTGAACAGTGGAGGAAGCATGCCTCCTGACTGACTTAAATTTCTGGGTGAGACAAAAAAGCAGGTGGGAGCAAGGCTGTGATTCTGCAAGCTTTCAGAATACTGCCGCTTCCACCCTTATCTCTGAGCAGGAAAATGCTTTCAGAAGTGAGCTGAACATTGACCAGATCTCTGTGTTGCTTTGAAGTTCTTGGCTTTCCCAGCAGTTCTGACTGGTCTTTGGGGGGAAGTGGAATTCTC
This sequence comes from Cavia porcellus, assembly GCF_034190915.1. NCBI lineage: Eukaryota > Metazoa > Chordata > Mammalia > Rodentia > Caviidae > Cavia > Cavia porcellus. The sequence continues at coordinate 36,284,569 of NW_026947498.1, read as the reverse complement.
TAATCCTGATGTCTCATGGAGCTTGGAGGGTGACTGGTGTACAGCTGGTTTTAAGAGGGCAAAATGTGCTCTGAACATTGAAATGCTCTATAGGCTTGCAATGCTGTACAGCCAGCAGAGACTGTTGGCTGATTTACTTTATGCTTCCCTGACAGTTCAGTTTATGTGAGAGACAGGAAGGACGCTACCCCTCTCTGATGTGGCCTTCCATCGGGACTGTCACACCAGCTGATACCCTAACCATTCTAAATATTTACTACTTGGCAACTGGAAGAAATTGGGTCATCACTTAGCTGTGGAGATTACCGATAGAGAAAACATAGAATTGCCTGAGTATTTTCATAAACCAAAGTGAATATTTTCTCTTGAGTTTTCTCACATTTTCAGGTTTGAAAATAAAAGAGATTATGTATGTTTTATGATTTAACATTTTGTAAGTTGTGTTTTCAAATGGTTTTACATGTGTCACAAAACAGTGTTGTATGTGAATGCATGTGTATCATAGAGAAATGTTTGTAATTAGCTTTTTAAATTTATTTAAAATCTACAGACTTAAAATTTTATGGATATATTTATGATATCTAAGGAGTATATTCATTGTGGGATACTGGTTCATATGTGTATCATATCTTGATCTTTTTTACTTCCTCTTCTCTTCCTCTCCCTTTAGGGTTAGAAGAAATATTTCTCACACTGGTGTGACAGCTTCCTTAAGTGTGATCACTGGAGGAAATGCTTCAGGACTCTTGAAAAACGGTAAGTCAGGTCATGCTTCTGCTCTGTCCCAGGTCTTTTAATAACTTCCCATGTCACCCTGAGTGTGCCACGGAGTTGGTTTAGTCTCAGTTGTGTGCATAGTTCTTTCACGGTACTCTTTCTGATCCCCTCAGCACTCTCCTGGCTTGTGTTACACACCACTTCACTCACTCCAGACACCCTCGTCTCTTTGCGGGTCCTCTCACAGATCAAACCCAGCTCTTGCACAGGACCTTTGAGTTTGTAGTTTACTCTGCCTGGAAAACTTTCCTCTTTCTTTCTGAAAAGTGCAGGCTTTTGTCTCATACCATTTAGGTCTTTTCTCATATACATAATCTTTATAGCAATATTCCTCAAGTCATCCTGCCAAAAGTTTTACCCCTGCCTGGAGGATTCTTTATCCTCCTTTTTGTAGTATTTTTTGTAATATAGTATTTATTTTATACATTACATTATCTGTCTCTCCATTAGACTTGTCTTTATGATGAAAGCTATTTTAATCTTTTTTCCTCGTTACTTTTAAAGAAACCGGAACAGTTACTAGTATGAAGTAATCAGTCAGTAAGAATTTGTAAAAAGTAAATATAGTTGACATTTACTACTTGCTGCTTCTATGGCAAGCTCTCTTTTTGCCTAATTTATATGTCCATCATTTACTTCTCCCAGTTGTTCTGTTTCTTTTCATTTCACTGAAGAGAAAATGATGTTGAACTTAAGCAACTTCAGATTATGACACTAGAAAGCAGCAAACATGATTTAAACTCTGATAACCTCACATCTGTACAGATCAAGCTCTGAACAATTTAATTTTCTGAACACTAACAGGTGTTTACTTATCTGGAACCTATATTTATTATAATTTTTGGAGAAGTGATTTAAAGTTTTTCCCTAAGGATAATTTTCAACAGATTTCCATATCAAGTAAAATTTTAGGGGGTATGAATAATTAAAAATGTTGTTTAATATTTAACATTTCCTCCAACATCAGAATATATAAACATTTCAAAACCCTCAGTGACAATGCAGAAATAATGAAATATATGACAGGAAATAATGTATCTGAACAACATTTTGAATAACTTCAAGTTTTATTTCTAATGTTAAAAAAGGAAACTTTATAAATATTTTCTATTTCTAAAGATAAAATACTCTTGAAGAAGTTATATAGTTCAGAATAATTTATGCTATATATTTAAAGTGTGAATGAGAAAATTAGGAATCATAGATGATGACCTGTAAACTCCAGTAACTGGGAGTAAGGCAGAAACCTTGATAATTACACACATATATAATAATACATATATGGCTTGAAGTAAGTTTTTTTAATGTTTTTTTTTTAATCTTACAGTCATGAAATTATAAATTTAAATACTTTGTATGGTGTCAACTTGATTGACTTGGGATCTGCCCAGGTGATTGTGGAGCATACTTCTGGGTGGATCATGGAGTTTTGGCCTTGGGGTAGTAACTAGTCCCTTGCCCTTTTTCTGCTGATGTTTTTCTGCTCTGCTTCTTCACTGACAGAAACTCAGCATCTCTGGTCCACCGTGCTTTTCCTATATGAATGCCTGCCTGTCTTGTCGCCTGCAGAACATGGTTTTAATCCTTTTAAAACCATGTGAGCCAGTTTAAACTTCTTTTCCTTTAAATTGTGAATACCAGGTGTTGTGTCTCAGCAATGAGAAAGTTGACTAATACAGTTCTTCAAAATACACCTAGTCATCATTTAAATTGTTAAATTGTCTGTATATTAAATAACTTTTATTTGTCTTTACCTAAGGGAATGGAGTATTTACCTTTGCATCTGAGCACATTAAGAGTATAAGTTACTTCTTATTTTTTTTAACAAATATAAACTGAGCACATTTTAACAATCTCTTCTTCCCCAATAGCTTTTATAAAACATAATGAGAGCATCAATGAATGCCATAAAGTTTTATATTCCAGGCAGAATTGCTAAATTAGTTAAACTTCCTTCCCTCCTTGCTGTCCATGTAGAATGACATGGTTGACACAGGATGAGGAACACTTGTCTCCACCCTGTTTTGCACTGAGAATTTAAAAAATGTGGAGGACACAGAACATTTTTCAAATTTACAGGATGAGTCCTTGCTGTACTTCCAACTGTGACACACCAGTGTCATTAACCTGATCTGTGTGTCCAGTGCAAACTCAATCTAGTTTTTGGAAGAGGAGATAGAATTTAGAGGAAGCTGAAGAGAACAAAGGAAGAATGAGAAGAGAAAAAGCGATGAGAACTGGGTTTAGGAGCTTTACCATGTGAAGAGCCTTTATTTTGCATCGCAGGCAGGTGATTCTCATACACCGGCCCCCTGAGAGCCGGTGCTCTCCACAGCATGTCAGTGCTGTCCCAGCAAGGAGAGTATTCTGGGTTTGAGTATGTGATTTTCTAAAGATAATTTTTCTTATTTGATTAGACTGTGTTTTCCTTAGCAAAATGAGAACTGTCATCTTAATATTTAAGGCAATAAATGTTGTTGACATAATTCATTTCCTCCATAACTTTCAAGAGTCTGTTGAGATGTAGTACGTTGAGTTCATTTCTTGGCATAAAGACAATATTAATTCTTAACAGCGCAGCTTTTTACCTGTTTCCTTCCTTTGTGTTCTGTAATGGGGGAGGAGGAAAGAATCACAGTCCCACTACCCAAGCTTCACTTCCCAAACATGTGCTCCCACTTTGCAATCTGCCTCTGGAACCTCACTTGCCCTGCTTCCTCCTTAGATGGAGCAGCTTGTCCTCCTCAGAGACCCCTCCTTGCTATTTGCTCCCTAATTTTGTGATCAAGCTTCCTTCCCATTTTTTCTCTTTTCGCAGATCCATATGGACTCAGCTCCTGTCTTATGTAAACTCCACAGGGAAGCATTGGGGAGACGTTAATGCGGGGAACATGGCTTACGATCTGTGGAACAACAGGAACAGCTGACGCTGCTGCTGTTCAGTTTTTCTTGGCAGATGGATACAGAGGGAATTGCAAATGGGGATATTTGCCTCAATATTGGCTGCTATTTCCTACAGAAATGTTACATTTGCCAGTTCTCTGCCTTCTGTACCACTCTGTCACCAGGTTTCATACTCTAACGTTCTCCCCTGAATTCATGCCCTGGTGCTTCCCAGGGGGACTGTGTTCAAGGCTTTTTACCCAGCAGCCCACTGATTTGGCTACTTGATCACAATGAGACACTGATCGTGTTAGATGAAAATAGCAAGTAAACAGTAAACCCTAAGTAAATGCAGTTTTACTTCTCCAATAATTTTAGAGCACTGTTAAAATGTATTTATCTGATTATTCATTCAAAATAAAATTGAGTTTAAAATCTAAGTCATATATAATTGACCTATTTTAAGTGTACAAATTAATGAGGTTTAAAATACACGCACTAGGATAAAACACCAGCACAATGATGATGATGTTTGAAACACAAGCACAGAATATTTCTGTCATATCTAAAACATTTTGTAACCTTTTGCAGTAAACACCTATTTCTAACCATAGCTTCAGGCAACTGCTGTACTTTGCATCACTATAGTTGGCCTTTTTAAGAATGTCACTCAAAATTATACAGTCTGTGGTGATGACTATGGGACATCATCTAGATTGATATCTCACCCATGTTTCTGAGAATATCATCAGTGTTTTCTTTTACTATTGCTGTGTTTAATCATGCTTTAGTTGGCACACATGTAGGGTGTTCAGTTTATAAGCTGGCGCACATATGGGGTGATAAAAAATATCACCTTGCTTTTCAATTTTCAGTTTCTCTAGGAATTTATGTACATTTCTGTCACTCTACATCCTTACCAGTACTTGTCATACTTTTAATGGTTAATGATTAATTTAAAAATTTAAAAATTAATGATATAAAATGGTGTATGATTTTATTATGTATTTCTGTGTTAATTAATGATATTGAAAATATTTTCTTATGTTTATCTGTGTTTTCTCTGTTTAGGGTGTGTTTCTTTTACTTGGTAAATTTTTATTTATCCATGTTATGTTGGGCAATTTATCTTCTTGTTGAATTGCAGGGGTACTTTATATTTTCTGAAAAGCAATTTTTTTTATTAAATGTAAGTTACACAACTAATTCCACAGTCTGGGACTTGACATTTTCTTAACAGTGATTTTGAACATGAAAACTTTAATTTTGTTATTTTATTAATATTTTATTTTATGACTAGTGGTTTTAAGTCTAGCACATCTTTGCTAATACTAAAGCCACAAAATTTTTATCCTATCATATTCTAAAAGTTTTATACAGTTAGGTTTTCATTTAAGTTTATAATCCATTTTGTATGGTGTGAGGTAAATTTTGGGGTTTATTATTTTCAGTTAAATACTTTATTGCTTCCGCATCATTTGCTGAACTCAGTGCCTATTCTTTTAAATTACCAAGAAGCATAAGTCCCCTTTAAAACATGGCTTTGCATGAAAAAAGAATAGAGGAAAATAATAACATTATTTCAAAATAATGTTTAAGAAAATACTTATTGAAGATATAGATATGTTTTCATGATACAGAGTTCAATTACTATGATTATTTTCTAAAAATATTAATATAGAGTACATTCATAAATTCCCATTTGGAATAATAACTGCAAATAAAGAAATATTTGTATTTTGTTGTAGTTCTCTAAATTGTTAGTTTATAAAATAAGTTCATAAGTATTTACTTCCTGAGTTTTTGAATTGATTTCTTTCAAAATTTTTGGGACAGGTATATTGTAAATATAAAAGTAATATTTATAAATTATATTTTCCTTAAGAAAATATGTCAAGAGCTGAGTGTGCTGAATCATGCCTCTCATCCCAATTGCTTGGGACATTGCAACGGAAAGGTGGTGATTTCCAGGCCAAATCTGAGGTACATAGTCTCAGAATAAATAATTAAATATAGATGTGCATACCTGGATTGCAAATAATTAAATATACACAAATATAATATTGTAAGTCATCCCAGTAATTTCCCACAAGTAAGAACACAAAGTTTTATTTTTTAGTAACAATGTTATTACCAATTTTTAAAACATAAAGGACTTTAGGTCATCTTTCAAATGTGAATAGTTGTATTATGAGAATTGACTTGGCTACTCCACTATGTTAATACAGAAAATGAAAATAAGAAAGTCTATTTTCCATAGCCATAAAATACATTTGTCATCCATTTTTATATTTTGCAGTTTCAGCTTGTTAATATTATAAGCATTTTTTAAAACCTAGTCTCTCTTTTGGATTATTTTATCTTAAATTGATATTTTAAGTCTCTTGTTTCTTTACTATACTTTTTCAACTTGGTTTGTCAGAATTCTAGAGTGGATAAATTCTGTGCACATAGCAAACATAGGATAACCTATTCTTTAGTCCTGTAGAATGATGAGGTGTCACATCTGTAAAGAGATTTAGTTCTTTTCCTTAAATAATAAAGGGTATGCCAAAAATGGAGAGTTCTTTTAGGTTTTTCTTGTGTGGCAGAAATGTAATGCCTATTAAATCTATTTTTTGGATCTGAGATTTTTTTTTCTTGGAAAAAGGAATTGAAATTAGGACCTTGCACTTGCCAAGCAGGTACTTATATTGCTGAGCTACGTCCCCAGTCCTAAATCTATTTTTTATTGCTTTCTTATACATCATCACAGAAATATTTAATATATGCAAATAAGAATTTGTAAAAAAATTTTGTGAGAAAACATATTAAAAATGTGAGAAAAAATTTTTTATTTGAGTGCTAAGTTAAGCAAATAATTACTCTAAGTTTATGTCAAATTTGCATAGAATATACAACAGAAATTATTTCCAACATGCACCATGCTTAAAATGGTGCCTGAACATAGTACATGTTGAGTAAATGTCAGTATTGCCATTTTCAGTGAAGAGAAGAACAGGCGTACAAATTTAGTCTTTAGGTTTTCTTGCTAAAGAAATCCTAACTCATATCTGGAATAATCTGGAGGGTATCCATACAAAATTTTACATAATACTAGTTAAGTGCTGTCATGGCTTAAATCCAAGATGGATCCCAAGGACTCATGTGTTTGGAAGGTGATTGGATTAATTAGAGCATCAGCTGACTTATATTAGGAGATGTCTAGATCAAGGAGGGAAGTCACCGGAGAACCTGACTTGGAAGGCTATCTCTCCCTTATTCTCCTGACTCCTCTTTTATTCTCTCTGCTTTCTGGCCTCTATGAGGTTAGAAGGTTTTCTCTCCCTGACCCTTTCCCCATGCTCCTTTTGCCTGGAGCTGGCTGACTATGGAATAAAAGTTGTAAAACTGTGAGTCAAAATGACTTTCTCTTCATTTAGATTGTGAGTATCAGGTATTTTGTCTCAGATACAAGGAAAGTGACCAGGACAGACTTTGATAACAGTGAAGTGGGGTCATTGGTGTGACTAGCTGACTATGCCATTTAGAAACCTTTGGAACTGAAATGTGAGAGGATTTTGGAAAGTATTGGAGATGTTGGTAGAGACACATCCCTAGGTTGATCTGAGCCAAGCTTGCTAGGAGATTATGTACGAGCTCAGAAGACCAAAATACTGATAAAAAGGCAGATTGAAAAGACATGGCTCAGGATTTTCAGTTAGGACAATGACTCCATTGGGACTTGAATTGCCGGCCACTTACGTTATGCTCTGTGAGATATTTTGTCTATTTTTTGCTTCAGTCCTTATAGGATAATGAAGTTAGAGGTGGCAGAATAATTGATTTGGTAGAGGAAATTTCGTAACAGCCCAGTACTCAGGCTGTAGCTTGGTTACTGATTGCTGCTTTTAGTGAGCTCTACTGTAAGAAATAGGAACAAAAATTTGCAATTTGTGCAGAAATAAAGCAGAAGCAAAGATAAAGCAGAGGAGGGAGCAGATACACTAAAAAAATTACCATCAAAAAGAGGGCAAGTACTTTATATCAGGTCAATAGGAAAAATAGCTTGAGGACATGACGCAAATCAGGAAGACCCCTTCCTTCATAGGTTCTAAAGTTTTCATTTGAGAAGAGAGCACTGGAGCCTGTTCTCCAGAATGGCTGCCTAGAAATTTGTTTCTCTGGAATTTGTTTCACAGTGCTTATGAAGTGGCAGCTATAATGTCATTTTAAATAGACCCTGCTTTAACTCTCCTTAGTCCTCCTGCCTACCCCTCCCACTTCCCTTTTTCTTTTCTTTCTTTTTTTTTTTTTTTTTTTTGTCTTTTTCGTTTTTATCGGTACCAGGGATCAAACTCACAACTGCCTGCTTGCAAGGCAGGCGCTTATGCCACTGAGCTAAATCTCCAGCCTCCTCCCTTTTTTTGAATCATGCAGACTAAGCAGTCATGAGACAGACCTTTGTCCTGATGACTTCATCCCAGGAAGCACCTCTTGATACTAAAAGCCATTTCTATTCTCCACTCCTAAGGAGCACCAAAATTGCACCAAGTAAGGAGCAAAACTCTAACCCAGAAATCTCCCTCTATATAATGTCTAGACACTGTGTCGTGGGGGGTTGACACTCTGGACTCCATGCTGGATGTTGTCCCTGGTTAATAAATCTTGTTGGCCTTATTGCCAGCCTCTGTGGATAATTCTCTGCATCTCACTGAAGTACTCAGGCACCTAGGCACTTGGAGGTCACTACAGTCATGATATAAGGGTCTGATTACTGCTTAATCTGGCATCTTTCCTTGGCATCTTTCATGTGGCACTGATTTTATGGGCATGCAAAATGCAAGAATTGTGGAATCAGTGAAACTTCCACCTAGATTTGCAAAGAAGGCCTAAGGAGACCTGAAAAGTCCTGAAACTTCTCACTTTTGTGATTATGAGGATAATGCTTAACCTGATCAGGCCACCAGAATGGTCCTAACCCTCCCTATATTCATTCAGAAACTGACACGCACCCTGCACCAGCATCCAAGCACATTATGCAGATATTCACCTGAGAACCTATTCATCTAAAAGAGTTTCATCCTAGCTGGCAGGGCAATCATACAAACAAAACCTTGCTTTTTAGGCCAATGAATCACAGGCATCTCACACTGAGTTTATCCAAGGAAAATCTGATCTGCTCAATATGCAAATATCAATGTAATAACACAAGAAGTACAAAAAAGTAAAGTAATGATACCCCCAAAAGAACACAAATCTCTTTAGTAACAGATTCTAAAGAAAAAGAAATTGAACAACTGTCTAAAAAACTCAGATGATGATTTTAAGAAACTCAATGAAATATGAGAATAAATACAATTCAACAAATTTAAGAAAAAAATTCATGATCTGAATGAATAAAACCAAAATTGGGGTTGTAAAATAGAGTCAAACAGAAATCTTAGAGGTAGTGAGCTCAATAAATGAAATAATAAATTACATTAAATGAAAACATCTCAGAATTTAAGGGCAAATCTTTTAAAATGGCACAGCCAAATTAAATAAAAAATGAAGAAAGTCTGTAAGAAATATGAGATGTAATTAAGCCAACAAATTGTAAGCTATTGCTTTGCACAGGAAGAAAAAAATAGAAAATCTATCCAATAAAATAATTGTTGAAAAATACATATCTTGGGAAAGTAGGTCCAAGATACTTCAAGTATACTTCATAAATTCCACCAAAATGGATATTCTCCTTGGAATTTTATAGTAAAACTGTCAAAAGCTTAAGACAGAGTGATAAAGTCAAAAGTAGTAAGAGAAAACTATCAAATCACATAAAAAGATTGCTGTTAGGAATAACAGCAACTTCTCAGGACAGATCTTATACATCATAAGAGAGTGAGATAATGTATTCAAGATTCTGAAGAAAACAAGAATGCCATTCCAAAATATTACTTAGTAAAATTATGCATCAGAAGACTCATGCATGCATAGAACTTCTGAAAAGTATGAGAATCAGTAATAAATGCATGGTGAAATGAAGAGCTACTTTGAAGAAAAAGAGACACTAATGTACCCAGTGCTGATTCCGTAGCATCGTGATGTGAAATCCAGCAGTACTATTATTCTTTGTTCAGAGTGATTTTAGTTTGTTTCGTTTTGTTTAGTTTCAACATACATGAAGGTATGGACAGCTATTTTGAAGAGACTGGAAGACCAGCCATTGTTGACTTCCTTATTGTCTGGCCTTGAAGACCTAAAATGCCTTCATCATCCTATTCTGATCAGTTCTATGCTATTTTGTTTTGTATGGATTCATTGTATTTGAAGATATGGACAACTATTTGGAAGAAAACAAGAGACAATATGACAGACAGTGAAGATCTCCAGTTGTCTTGCTTTGAAATCTGTGTCTCTTACATTGTTATCTTATGATCTGCTTTGATCTGTTTTTCTATGTTTAATTTTACCCTCTTTCAAAATCATTCATTTTCTTAATCATTCATTCCTCTTGGTTTTTATTTTTCAAGATACTTTATTATCATCAAATTCATTGTTCATATTCATGAGGTACAGTCAGCCCTGAACTCTATGAATTTCTCTGTACACATTTTCATCTGTTTGAAAGGATTTTTAAAATGATCCCTGCCATTTCTTCAATGATCTCTAGGTTTATGCACCAGTTACTCTTAAATAACTATTTGACAGCATTAATATACTCCAGGAATGGTATTTGAATCATGGGGCCATTGAAGTTGTCTGAAAAGTAATCCACTGATGTTCATAGAGAATGTACATCTATTAAAAGGTGGGGTTCATTTGGAAGTGAGTCATGGGGGTGTGCTCTTCCTCTGTATTCTGATTCCTCACAACCATGAAGTGAGCAGTATTGCTCCACTCTACCATTTTCTGCCCTAGAAAAAACCATGGCTGAGTCCTCTGAAATCATTAGTCAAAATCAATCTTCTCTCTTAATTTGTAAGAGTCAGATATTTTGTCCTATCACTGGGAAAATTGACCAGTATAGTCCTTCAAAAGCAGATTGCTTAAAAAGAATATAATTAAATAATTTCTAAAGTTCTTTTAACTTCTAGTTTCATACAGTTGTAGTCCTAAAAGATACTTGATGCAACCTTAACTTTTAAAAGCTTGTCAAAATGTTTGTGGCCTAATATATGACCAATCTTAGAGATGTTTCAGGTAGTGAGACAATGTGTTTTGTGGAACTGTTAGATAAAACTTTCTGTAGATATCAGTTAAATTCATTTCATATATATATCAGTTAGAGTGTACTACAAATTTAATGCAAGCTAAACAATTATATAAGAATTTACAAGATTTGCTTGACATGCTGCCCATAACAGAAGATGTAAAAGAATGCAAAAAGTCTGTGTCTGTGATGGAGATTGAAAAGATCTAGTCAAAGGCCTGAAGCTCACTGTAGCATCCTGTAAAAGCCAGTATCAGCAGGTGGAAAGTGTCTTAATTCCTTTTTACTCATTGATGGGACAAAATACTCGACACCCAAAATGAAGGAAGAAAAGGTTCATTTCTTACAGTTCTTGGAAGTTTCAGTCCATACTCAGTTGGCTCCAAGGCAGGGTGGCATAGTGAGGCTGCAGTTCATGGCAGCTGCAAATAGCAAGGTGTGAACCAGCAAGAGAGACAGACATGCTCTTACATCATATCCTGGCTCTACCCTAGGCAGTATAGCACTCACACCACCAATCTGAGTGCTAGACAATGAACCAATCAGAAATGCATAACTGCATGAGGCTTGGGGGCCATTGGTATAAACCATGACATTCTATCCCTGGCCCCCAAAGACTCATGCATATCCTTTATACAAAAGACAGTTAGTCCATCTCCAAGAGTTGCCAAAGTACTAACAGTTTCAGCACTGCTGAAAAGTCCAAGTCCCAAGTCTCCTTAAGATCTATGGCAGACTCTTAACTGTAACCCAATATATAAATGAAAGAAGGTTAAACATTTCCGAAATGCAAGGGCACAAGATAAACATTACCATTCCAAAAGTTGCAAACAGGAATACAAAGCATTGGAACCAAAGCAAGTCCAAAATCCAGCAGGGCGAATATTAAGTCCCAGAGTTCCATGCTCACCATTTGAAGCAATCTGGTTGCAAGCTCCAAAAGGCTGGTATGATTCTACCCTCACTGCACTTCCAGGGACTTCAGCTCTTGCAGCTTCTCTCTCAAGCCCTCTCTGCTCCATTTTTGCAGCTTTCCTTGGATGATTCACGTTCCTGGGTTTTCCAAACTTTTGGGGTCTCCATTGCACCTTTGGCTTCACCCATACATCTTTACATATTGCTCTCTCAGGGGTACACTGGTTGGCCTCCCAGGCCTTCTGCAACCAACGTGGAAGCTGTCTTACTCTCAGAAATTGTGTGCATTTTCTTTGCACCTAAAATCAGCACCTCATGGATACTGCCTGAAAGAGTTTTCAGTGTCATAAAAGAGTGAAATATAAAGTAAAACTAGTCTCTATTCCAAGAACATGGAGAGGAGTCCATGACCACTAGTGGCTTGGCTTCCTCTGAACAGAAGGGTATAGGATATATGTATAACCTCTGACTGGGGGTGGTGCTTAGGGTGAGCATTTGAATGCAAACAGGAAAGGGAGTTACAATTAAGGCCGAGGAAAAAGCAGGAAGTGGTAGGCATTCCCATTTTGGCCTTCCACCACGTTAGACCACCACCATAACCATACAGTAATTTATACTAGGGCAAGAAGCTTTCATTCCCATCTTTGTATTGTTAGGAAAAGGGCAAAGTCTCTCTTTTACTACTTCCTGCTGAAAGAAGGTGCCATATTGGGATTTAGGAAGGTTGATGGAATGATGTTTGATGTCCATGCAGAAGCTGGGACAGCTTTATAATTGGTGAATGCCCACATCCTCGACTGAATAAACAAAGGGACAAGGTGCTATGAGGAGGCAGGCCACTATATATTTAAGGATCCAGGAAAGGTAGAAGGAAAAGTGCCCTTGATCCAAATGTGTCATTCCATCAGGGGTATGGTGAGGAAGAATATGAAAAATAAGCATGGAGTTGGGAGGGGTAGAGTTATGAGAGATAATTATTTTTTCATCTGAAAGGGTAAAAGTTAAAAGTGTAAGTAGGTAGGGCTTGTCTTTGGTCCAGGAGTTGAGCTGGAAAGAATAAGAAGCATGAGAAATATAAGGTTTGATGATTGAATCATGTTTGGGAAATTACAGAGTAGAGATGGGAAGGATTGTGGCTGTGTCACTAGAAGGGAGATAAGAGCTTAGAGACCACAGGGATCTCACATTTAACTAAATAGCTGAGGGAAGAAAAAACTAAGGCAGTTGTTATGTAGAACAAAATGAAGATGATTTTATGCATGATGTAGGATTCTTTAGGAAAGACTGTCAAGAGTCCTACTGCAAAAAAAAAAAAAAAATTAATAGAATATAAGGGACTTGGAACCAAATTGGATAACAAAACATGACTGACTTAGCCTTAGAGTTGCGGCTGTGAAGCCTTGGTGAGATGGAGATGAGTGGTCGATTCTATAGTTTGAGATTCCTCCAATCCCACCCCTGCTAACCATGCCATGCCTATTTTAACTCATCTCAGGAATCCTTCAATTTTTCCTTGCATTCCCCAATATCCCATAGCTCCCAAACATTTACAGGGACTTATACCTATAATCAAGTACCTTTTAGACAATAGTTTTCTTAAACCTACCCATTCACCCTATGATACTCCTGTTCTCCGGGTGATCAAACTTGATGGGTCTTATTGTCTGGTGCAGGACCTTGGGGTAATCAATAATGCCATTACCCCAATCCACCCAGAGGTGCTAAACCCTTATACCATGCTCTCTCATATCCTTCCCTCCACCACTCACTATGTAGTCATAGATCTTAAAAATGCTTTTTTTCTTTCTTTTTTTGCGACAAGGTTGGCTAGGGGTTTGTTTATTCTTTCAAAGAACCAACTCTTTATTACTTCTTTGTATTGTTTTCTTAAATTCAATTGCATCATCTACTTTGATCTTTATAATCTCCTCCCTTCCATGAGCTTTGGTTTTTACTTGCTCTTCTTTTTCTAGAAACTTGATGAGCAACATTAAGTTGTTTATTTGTGCTTGTTTTGTTTTCCTAATTTAACACTTCATTGTTTAGCACTTTCATTTCATCCCACAGGTTTCAGTGTTTTATCTGCATTTTCATTTAATTGTAGACACTGTTTAATTTCTCCTGTAATTTCATCTGTGAACATTGGCTGTTCAGGAAGGTTATATTTAATTTCCATGTGTTTATATAAGCTTTGCAGTTTCTATTGCCAATAATTTCCAGTTTCAGTGCACTATGGTCAGAAAATATGCATGGGACAATTTGAATTCCTTTGCATTTACTTAAGCATGTTCTATGCGCTAATAGATGATCTGTTTTAGATGCCATCCTATGTGCAACTGAGAAAAATGTGTATTCTTATGTTGTTGGATGGAACATCTGTAAACATCTACTAACTCCATTTGTTCACAGGTTTGATTCTGTTCTATTATTTCTTTGCTAACTTTTTGCCAGTTGATTTATTTCTTTGTGGGGTATTAAGGTCCCCTGTTGCAATTGTGTTATTTCATATTTGATTTTTCATGTCTCTTAGTATTTGTCTTATATAGTTAGGTGCTTCTATATTTGGTGCATATACATTTATGATTTTTATCTCTTTCTTTTGAATTTTTCCTTTAATAAGCAAGTAGTGATTGGGGCTGGCGATTTAGCTCAGCGGCATAAGCTCCCGCCCTGCAAGCAGGCAGTCCTGAGTTAGCTCCCTGGTACCTATAAAAACGACAAAGACAAAAAAAAAAAAAAGTAAGTAGTGATCTTCTTTATCTGTTTTGATCATTTTTGGTTTAAAGTTCACATTGTCTGCAAATAGAATAACTACCACTGCTTTTTAAAACCTGGGTTCCTGTCACATAGAACATTGTTTTCCATCCCTTGATTTTCAGTCTATGAGTTTCTGTTTGAGTTATATGTGTTTCTTGTATACAACCTATTGTTGAATCTAGTTTATTCATCCATTCTGCCAATCTGTTTCTTTTAATTGATGAATTGAGGCCTTTTATATGATGGCTATTACTGACTTGTATTGGCTTCTCTTTGTCATGTTGTTTTCCTGCTTTTTGCCCTTAATTGCTTGCCCTGCTTTGTGGTTTCTTTCTGTTGTTGTTCTAGGAATTGTGATCAATTTTATCTCTATCTTTCAATACTTTTTCTAGGGTTGATTTGGTGGTCGTCAATTTCTTCAGTTCTTTGTCATGAAGGTATTTTATTTCTTCATTAATTTTGAGAAATATTTTTGCAGGGTACATCAAAAGTTAAAGGCTATTTTCTTTTAGGCTGGAAACACTTCACTTCAGGCTCTTCTTTATTTATTTATTTTACTTTATTTGTTAATATTAAGAAGAAAAGGTAAAACAAATTTTCACAACAAAATAATAAAAAAGTAACAATTGTTGATAAATTACACATCATTATCTTTAGTCACTCAAGTACAAAATATGGGCATAAAAATTTCTTCAATCAATATTAGCACAACCTTTCCTATTCAGTGAACTAAGTGACACTAATGGTATAACTAACTTAGGCTCTTCTTGACTTGAGGATTTGTGTTGAGAAGTTGGCCCTGATTCTAATGGACTTTCCTTGAGAAATAATCTCTTTTCTCTAATATCTTTTAGTATTCTAGTATTCTGATTTTATGCTGATTTTTTTGCAATCTTGATTATTATATATCTGGGTGTAGACTTATTTTGGTGTTGGCTGTTTGTTCTATATGCCTCACTTATCTGTATATCAGATTCTTTTCTCATGCCCATGTAATTTTCTTGCTATTACTTCTGAAAATATTTTTTTAAATGTCATTGGCATTGAGCCTTGCCTTTTCATTGACACCTAGCAGTTTATGTTGTTTTTCCCTGCATTGTCTTGGGGCTTTTGACTTGCTATTTCCTGGTCCCTTGTTATTTTTAAGAATTCTTTCCTTTCATAATCACCAGCTGAGATCCTGTCTTCAAGTCCTGAAATTCTAGTTTAGTTCAAGCAGTTTTGCCAACTTTCAATGCCAACCTCACAATGCTGATTACTGGCATACAATGTCACTTTAAATGGGCTGAGTGAGACATATCAGAATGCTACGATATTATCACTTTAGTTCCACAAGTTATAAAAGAGGATTAAAACAGCAAAATTAAAGTTGTCAGTTGTTATAGTTCATATCCAGAATGTCCCCCTAGACTCTCAAGTGCTCAAAGGCAGGGCTTTTGTTTTGGAGTGTGACTAGATTGTGGTAGCTCTGTATTCACCAGTAGCTTCATGCTGTAATGAATTTAGTAGTGAGAGTGCCATTAGGAGTTGGGATCTGCTTTGGGCATGACTGGAAGGGTAAATACACCTTTCCATCTCCTCCCCGACTGCTTCCCACCACCTTGCAAAGAGAAGCTCTCCTACACTCCACCCTTCCATCCTGGCTTCCTGTATTAGAGTCCACGAACTATGTACTGAAAATGTTAAGCCAAAATAAACTTCTCTTTTTAAGTTGTGAATGGTTGAGTATTGTGTCCCAGTGACACTAAAGTGACTAATACAGTCACTTAATAGCAGTTTTGCAAATGGAATTGACAATCAACTTACAATTATTGTATTCACAAGACATTTATTTTCAAAGGTGGAGGTAGTTCATATGTTTATTGAGTGTTGGTAAACAGATGTTACAAATTTTTGTGTCTGAAATAAGTTATAAGGTTACCACAAACTCAGTCCACCATTCATACACCTGGGAAAAATCGATTTAAAAGTTTCCTGCTGTTTGTGGTCAAAATGGTTGTCAAAATGGTTGTTCAGAAATACATGAGTTTTTTCTTTTAACTAAGAATAATCCTCAGGTAAAACACTCAATCTTTTAGAGATAGATACCTTCTTAATGATTTTTATTACTGCAGACCATGCGTTTAATCAAAAATGAGTGATTTTAACTGCCACATGCTTTTAATGCTCCTGGTCTATTCCACATATCTTGAAGAAATAGCTACCATCAGTTCTCACTCTATCATTCTTGAGTCTCACACAAATTATTGCCAAATGCTAAATGATAAATACAGGGATTCAGTCATCTTTGTATTGAATATTTTTTCTATATAAATTGAGTTTTGAGAATGAATTATTATACTAATACTACTTATAACACAGATAACATCTTTCATTACCAAACAAACAGAAACTATGAATTGTATACTATGATGAAAAGTTTTTAGAAAAAGTTCCACTATTTTCACTATATGTGTGTTAGTTTAATGGCGTGAATTTTGAACAACATAGTTATATAAATTTTGAGTGTAGTTTGGTCTTTTACACCTGCTTAAAACATTACTTCAATAATACAATCTATATGTATACACAATAAAGTATTTTGCAATAGAGACAACAAGGAAGATCTGGATTATGTTGCAGCTCCTGCCTTTCTTGTGAGCTAAAATTGAGCACTTGTTTAAGTTGTTGTGAAAGTTTAATATTCTTAGGTTCAGAATTGGACAATTCTAGATTTGCATAGTGTTGCTGTATTACAGATATAAATCAGAAATCATGGAATTAAGTATATTCAGCACATTAATTTTACTCGACATAATTTCAGTTATTACAAGAATATATAAAATAAATACATGAGAATAGTTACACTGTCAATAATGCTGATAATTATCTAAATCAGTGCTGATAATTATCTAATTATCTGAATCATCATTACAAAATGTGGCTAATTGAATTCTTGACTGCATTTTTATTACAATAAACTGAAAGTAGAGAGAAGAAACGTTTTAGCCAGGCATGGTGCTGCATGTCTGTAATCTCAGGACTTGTAGGGGACTGAAATAGAAGAATGACTGTGAGTTTGAAGCCAGCCTGGTATACAAAGTGAGTTCAAGGCCAACCTGAACTGCATTGTCTCAAAAAGACAAAACAACAACAACAAAAACCAAGAAATGTTCTTTATTGATTTTAATTTTTTTCATTAAAATTGTGTCAAGTTGGCTCTGAATGTAAACAGCAAACTTTGGAAACATTAGAGCTTACATTTATATTATAAGTCAAAACCTGGAAAATAAAATTATGAAATATACACAATAAACATATACTTAATTTTACTTCCACATGAAAGATGAATAAGAAAATTTTCTAGGCCTAGATGTGAGGGTATCTCAGAGAGAAAAGGATACCTTTGGCACTAGTGTATAACCTGCTTCTTTGCCAGTCTGTACCAACCATCCCTTAATGAGGAGGGCAGAAATTCCCAGATGGAGAAATCTGTGTAACAATATGATTTTTGTGAAATTTTCCACATCATTGGTATAGAGAATCACTGCAATAGAGAAAAATGTTAACAAGGAATTCCTAACCAGAAGAGATCCAGAAAGCAATCCCCTTGGTCTGTCCATTTAATGTTTCTACTAGATGTAGAGAAGATTGGCAAAGATCCATAGTAATGAATAAATGGAGAGCATCAGGACAGATGGTGTGCAGGCCAAATAATAGTCCAAGCATGGAATGAAGGACTCCACATGAGCCAGAAATCTTCACTGGTTGACAAAGGGAGGGTGAGGACCTGACAAGAGAAAAGCCAACAAGGCAAGACTGTTGCTGTTCTCTGCAATTTGTAGAGCTTTTTCTCAACTGGAAGAAGGAAGAAATTAAACACAAATGAGTGCTGGAGAAGACACTGTGAAGCCAACACTTCTTACACTCATGATGCCAAGACCCTGTAGCTTAGATTATCCCCAAGGAAAGGAGACTAGGGAGGGAGAAAACTCTGAATTTTACTGGTTATCCAAAAAGAAAATTTAATATGAAGAAGAGAAATAAAATGCTTAGATTTCTGTTTCCTGTTAAAGTAAATGGGTATTTGAATTATATTGAATTTAGTAAGAGGAAAATAAAGTTTGATTTTAAAATTTATTATAGGTTTTGTTATGGCAAATTTTAAAGCTTTTATGCAAAAATCCTGTGTCTATGAAATTTTACTTACTCAGTAATTCATTTCTCTGTTATAAAACATTTAACTGACAGTCACAGTTTTCAGTCACCATGAGATAATTTTGCTTCAATCTTTGAGCTTCTAAAATAATAAAAACAGCTTGTTTATTAGATTTTCTAATACCTTTTAACCATTTCTCCAATAACTACATGAAATTGCTGATGTGAGAACTTTTGAACTACAGAAATGATAGTTTCATATAGTGGAACCCAGTTGTTTTTGCAGCTTCTCATTCTCTTTTGTGTGTGGGGTTGAAAGCCTCTAAAATTAATAAGCAATGATGTTAAGACTTATCTGAAGATATCTTGAGCAAGGAATAAGTTTATAATGAACACAGCATTGCAAATGGTTTTTAAAAATCATTAGGTCTACTAGACATATATTCATGCTTCTCACTTTCCTATTCAATTTTCTAGTGTGGTCTGTTGGAGAACAAAGAGAGTTTTTCTGATATTGATATTTTGATTAAAATAGACTGAATTATGTTCAACGGTATTAATTTTCAGTTCATGGAATATTTACCATCTATCAAAACTTTTTTGAACTTTTATACCAATTTATTCAATATAAATTAAAGCAGTGATAAAATCAGGTATGTGTGTATATTCCGATAGCAAAAACTCATCAATGTGAAATAAAATGTTATTTATGCAAACAGTATGAATTTTACACAGCACACAAATGAAAGTGAGAACTTAGTTGGAAAACAGAATAGTTTGAGAACCTGGGCCAGGCTTGACAGCTTATATCATACTGTAATATACTTTACAAATATGTATACATTTCATACAAATAATTACATCCTGTATAAAAATAAGTTTGGGTTTTCTGAGATGTATAACATTATAAATCTTTGTGGTCATTTATTTTTTACTCTGTGTTTACTCATCAAGCCTTAGTTAATAATGAGAAAGATTATCATACTAATATTTGCGTTAATCTACATTAGTGAACAGAATTTAAAAAGACACTGTTTTTTTTAAAATTATTGAAGTACGTAGGACTTTAGTAACTGAAAAAATTTCATCTCATTCCACATTATCACTCTCCACAAAGGGTCTCTGTTGATCTAGGTTCAGAGATCTGTTTGAAGTAGCCGCAGCACTACTGTAAAATGCCTGTCCCCTGTGTAAGGAAGCTGCAGAAATGCTCAGGACTAGTTTCTTCAAAATCAAGAAGTGGAATTGGACTCCATGTCTTCTACCCATCTGTAAGTATCTTTACTGAGGACAGGAATGTGTGTGATCAGCCTTAAAACTTTTCAGAAATGCCCTTTGGTAACCTAGTGCTCATGATCTGCTGACATCTAGGTTGAATCTGAGATGCCTCTGTGACTTTCATTACAAAATTTATTAATACATAGAAAAGTAATTTAATTTTTAAACCTATATTGCTTTAGTCTATATTTCTTTACCAAAAACCTTATATTATGTGTGATTACAAATAGCCATATCACATAATTTCTATTAATACTATAATATAAAAATTTGCTGCATATTTATTCACAAAAACAATACTTGAGAATTTAATTATTTAGAGGCATTAAGCAATAGTATCATTTTTCTTTAATCTGCAGGTGGATGTTGTTGAGATTCAAAAGCTGACTCATTTGAGTTATAACCAAAACAACTCAGTTGCTTAAATATTATGTTATTTTGACCTTAATACAAGTTTTTATAGAAATTATGTTTGCTATACAGACAAAACTATTAAAATATTCTTAGGATAAACACTTCTTACTTAAATGACTGTGGGTACAGTACACTATGTGCATATCCCTGACATGACTATCACATGTAAAGAAATGAAGGCTTTAAAAGCAAACTGGGGAGACAAAATAATTCCCTTATAACTTGTAATAAAGGTCAGCATCTGAGACAGGAAGAACAAAAAACAGATGGAAGAATGAAAGGACTGGTAATGCATTGTAGGACACACAGGCAATTAGAGAATGAGCACGGATTGCTTAGAATTAGCAATATGTCAGGATGTAATGTGTGAAAAACTGGACAAGCAGCAATGGATAAAGGGAAGCTTCACAACTGGTTGGAAGATCCTGCTCAGGAAAGTGTCATTCTCGTCCTGAAAGTAGTCAACGAACCATTTATGGTGTCAGAAGGGTTTTCTAATGTTAAAATGCAGTTTGAATATAAAATGTGAACCAATTTACATCATTGGTGGCTGGAGGTAATGTTATGATTTGTACCTATAGGTCCTCCCCAACTCTCAGCTGGTCATAGGTGGGGAGCTTCACAGGTAGCTGGATTAAAGGTGTGTGAGTGTAGATTAAGGATGTGATACTGGGATTAAATTGTGGATAATGCAAACCTCCCCTGCGGGTATGGATGGCACCAATCAACAGGTTTGTAACCTGGGTAGAATGTACAGGAGAGACAGAAGGCAGGCTGCTGCCGCTGCTGTTTCTGCTGCATCTTCATAGTTACTTGTGGCTAGCTTCTGCCTGCCATATGCTAGAGCGACTCTCCTCTGGGATTCCCTTCTGCCATGTCATCATGCCTTGGAACCAGGCAACTACGGACTGAAACTTCTAAAAAATGTGAGAACCACCCTCCCCAAAAAACCCCAAAATGTTTCTATTTTAACATGTGGACTCAGGTATTTTGTCTTAACAAAGAGAAATGTAACTAAGATAGATGACCAAAATAAGAAGTGGCTTTACTTTGGGCTGAGAATACATGTGTAAAGGAGAAAGAAAGGATGAAGTTGAACAGAAATGGCAAGGAGGATTGTGGGAGAAGGATGGGTTAGCAACATCCGTGTTTTCACACTCTGAGATATTTTACCATATTTATCCTGCAGCCTCCACAGCATTGTTTCTATTAAATAGCTATTTTGCCACTATCTAATTAGTAAAAATGGTAAAAAATATTGGATAATGTCTTATGCATTTGGTAAGCAAAAAGTTTTGGACTTAATACTGGCTTTCTTTACTAAGAAAGTAAATTATGATGCAACAAAATAATAACATCAAAATATTGAGAAAGAAACAAAGTAGGATAACTGGAACTGAATTCGAAAAAAAATATTTCTGTGTATAGATATATACAAGCTAAAAATTATATGAGATAGGGTATAGTGGCATGTTTGAATAAAAATAATCCTAAGAAAAATAAACATAGCATTCTTTTTAGACTTCTCCCTCATTTTATCTTAAAACTGACTATGTATTATACACAATGATCTTGTATTATTTCTTCTTTGGAGAATAAGGGAAAGACATTACGTGGGGAGTAGTGATCAAAACCAAGATAGAGATTGTCAACAACTATATTTCAAAATAAGAGGTTATCAAGGAAATACTGCAATGAAAATGACTCAGGAAAGTCATGAAAAATCTTGGAATTTTGAATGTACCTCAAGTATGTGGGATATGAACCTAATTAATTTAAATTGTTACGAAAATGAACTCAGAAGATATGAAGATTTAGGGAAAGATAATTAAATGTATTGCCCCTTATAATTATACTTTAAATTGATTTTCCATTTGAAAACTATACAGAGCAAATGCTGAGGGTCTAATGCATCTTCCTTTTGGGAGGTTAGAAATGAAGGTATATAA
The DNA here is from genome assembly GCF_034190915.1 of Cavia porcellus. NCBI lineage: Eukaryota > Metazoa > Chordata > Mammalia > Rodentia > Caviidae > Cavia > Cavia porcellus. Next base: position 36,262,285 of record NW_026947498.1, on the reverse strand, counting down.
ATAGTAGAATTGGGAAAGATAAAATTGTATATTATGAGAGAGGGCTTGAAACCTGTTAGCCATCTATACTGTCATGTGTAAAGTAATAATTAAAGTAGGTTTTCTCCATTCATTAGAAAGATTCATCTAACATATGCATATAGCTTGTGTTATAGTGAACAGCTTTGCCTCTGAAATACTATTCTGTAGACTATATGTAATCTGAAAATGTTACATTTGATGTGTACAGTATCTTAAAGCATTAAATGTAGTTCCTAATGTTTAAACACTGGAAAAATTCAAGGCAAAATGTGGAATTTGGCCGTGAAAAAATAGGAAACACTAATTCAGTGTAGTCTAATTCATTTATTTATGTCCCCTGTTTAGTCCTCATGATGAGTTGAATTGTATTTGAGAATCTTTCTGTCTTCAGTCTACATCTCTTTTTCTTAAAATTTTATTAGTTGATAAATAATAATTATATACTTAGGAGGAGAAATGTGATGCTTTAATAGAAGTATACAATGTCAAATGAATGAATCAAGCTTACTAGCATATCTACAACTGAAATTTTATAACTTCCTTGTAAGAGGACATTTAAAAATCTTTTTATCTATTTTAAGCCTACAATATACTATTAACTATAATCATCATGCTTTTCAGTAGAACCCCAAACCTATTCATCTTAATGATACTTTTGTATCCATTGACCAATATCTTCTTGTCCACTTCTCCAACCAACCCTCAACTTCTGGTAATCAGCTTTTTATTGTCTACTTCCAATAGCTGGACTTCACTAGGATCTATATATAGATGAGATTGTACAGTTTTATTGGTTTTTGACTGGCTTATTTCATTTAACATGTTTTCGGTGTTCCTTCATGTCACAAATGATAAAATCTCCTGTTTTTTTTAAATGCTGAGTAGTATTCCATTGTGTGCAAATACCACACTTTTAAATCCATTCATAATGGGAAGAAGATGGTGGACTTGAGGCAGTTTGTACTCACAAATCACTCTGGGATAGTCACCCAAAAGCAGCAAATAAGCAGCTCTATAAGGAGATAGATATATCAAGAATTGTGGGACTGCATATTGAGATAGCTAGCAAGCAGGTAAAACCTAAATTATTGGTAACTAGAAAAATTAACAGAAGCAATGCCTTCCATTTCTGAGTAATCTGAAGCTCTGAGGGTGAGAGGATCTGCCTCTCTCATGCAGCGGCAGAAAGGACACGGCTTTCTCTAGTGTGCTACCTCTGTTTTGGAACAGAGATGTAGAGCAAGGGGAGAACCAGGAAAGAAGCTAAGTCCCTGCTTGTGAGCCAGCCTGAGTGTGGGACATGGAGAACCAGGAAAGCAGCTATGCCCCTACCTCTGAGCCAGCCAGAGTGACCGGCTGATGCGGAGGAACACAGGCTGCGATAATGGGTATTGTGGTGAAATGCAGTTTGATGTTTCACTGACCTTGCAGGGCTGGTGGTCTGATCATCTATTCAGAGGATAATGGTACACAGTGTAGCATCTATAAGAGTGGTCTCTCTGAGGATGATAGCCATTGTTAACTCTCTATTATCTTGTTTTCAAGTTCTTTATCATTTTCATTGTTTTGTTGGGTTGAGCTTTATTCTGTTTTGTTTTGTTTGATTTTCTAATATCCAGTGGTATGGGCAGCTATTTCAAAGATAGCAAGATATGGTAGCCACTTCGGATTTACTACTGTCTTGTTTTGAAATCCTTTATTGCATTCACTGTTTTGCTTTTATTGTTTGCATTCTGTTCTGTTTTGTTTGATTTTTACTATGTCTGGAGATATGTCCAGCTATTTTGAAGACAACAAGAGGGATTATGATAACCACTGTTGATTTCCTATTGTTTTGAAGTCCTGTGTCACTTACACTGGTTTGATTTGATTGGCTTTATTCTGTTTTATTTTGCTTGGTTTTACTCTTTAGAATAAAAAATAAAAAAAATTTAAAAATGATTGTTGCTTGAATCATTTTCATATATCCTCTTTACCAAAGTGGTTTTTCATGTTCTTCACTGTCTTCCGTAACCCACTGAGCTGCTTACTTGTATTTTCTATAAGCTCATTGGTTGTCTTTGTAATGAGTTCGTTCAGCTATTTATTTTTCTTTTCTTTGGATTTCTTTAATAACTTCTACTATATTTTTATCTTTGATGTGGAATTCTATCTTTTTCAGGAAGAAAATGTATGGGATCAACTTTTGGAAAGTTATGAACTTTTGAAGGCATTGTGTTGCCTCATTTTCCCATAATTTCTGTGCTGGAAATTGTAGATCTGTTGGGATAGAACACTCTGTGCCATTGTGGTTATTATTTTAGTACTTGGATTTCTCTTTTTAATATGTCCTTGTTTTTAGGTGTCATTCAGGGTGCAGGAATCCACCCAACCCGTAAAAAATAGTAATAGTTTCAGTCCCTAACACTGCTTTGTGAGAATAAGTACCAGTAAAGTTAATATCCAAAGGACTACACATATATCAACACATAATTTAAAAAATTTTAATTATTTAATAAGTCAAGAAAATAAAGAAATAGAGTGATGAAGAATAAGATGAGAAATAGGTGACATAAAAAGATGAGAAATGAGGAGAAAAATAAGAAAAGGGGAAACAATACAAACAAGCAAAAGCAAATATATATTTTGATGATATTACTTTTATATTGTATTGTCTCCCTAGTGTAAAAAATAAATAATAATAATAAATAATAATAATAATAATAATAAAAAACTGGAAGAGTAATAAAATCCAAAATGTAGAATAAATATTTTAATAATGAAAGGGAAAGAAATTGCTCAAAAGGGAAGAACAACTGGGATAGAGGAAAAGAGAAATGGAAGAAAGGAAATTATTATGTATGTAGGTATACACATATAACTGTATGTATGTATATGTGTACAAGATAGATAGCTATAAAACTAATTCTCTGTTAGTTCATCAAAAGGAACAGTTTGCACTGTTATTGTTTGATTGTTTGAATGTTTTTTATACTTAGATCTTGTAAACTGAACAACTTCTAAGATAACTTTTTTTGAAATTCTGTATTATTTCTATCTTTTCCTGTTTTACTTTTTTAAAAAGAAAAAAAAAGAAAAATGAAAAAAGATTAAAGATACAGTCCTATATTCCTGCTATTGATGATGTTTATACAGACGCCTAAATTAGTCCAGAGTATTCTACTACATGAATTCAAATAAGAGAGGCCTTGCAGGAGGCTGAGCGTCATTCTTCTGTGGTTGTTGTTTGATATTTGAAAATTTGGCTTAGTAGCTGAATTAATTCCCATTACTGACTTAAGCTGTCCTGTAGAATCTGCCACTCTCTGAAAGGTTGACCAGAGTCCCAAAATGTCCAGTTCGTGCTCCTGGAGGCGTGGCTGATCAGTCACTATGCACCTCACTCCCAGCACATCCAAGCGGGTTGGATTGGGGATGGGTATCTAGAGACCATGTATCAGAGGGACTGATGCCCAACCTTCCTCTTGCCTCTATAGGAGCTACCCCAGACCTAGGCCCCCTCTCACCCACAAACTTTCCACTCCGTGGCTACATTCACTGCCTGCTGTTGGTCTCAACCTGCCTTTGTTTCACCTTTTCTCTCAGCAAGTGAGGGATTCTCCCAGGTCCCCACGCTAATGTTAGGTCGCTCATAAGCGGGGGGTGAATGAGTAGGGATGTGGTCCAAATCTTAGGGAGTTAAAAATAAATTGTCTTTTTCTGTGATTACTGGGAGGGAATTACTCAAGATCTGTTTGCACTCTAGTTCTGCTTAAGTAAATTTTCTGCTTTTTGCAGTGAGGCAGGATAGGGGATCATCTAAGATGGCTTCCCAATGCAATCCTGTTTAAATCTGCAGGTACAAGATGAGAACCACCGCACCCATCTCTACTCAGTTGGCTGCTGTCAGATCTTCTAGCTTGCATCTCTATTCCAGTACATATGTATTTATTTTTATTTTAAAGGGAACAAGAGAACAACAAAGTGAAACAAAACAATGATAGGTCAGTAGGAAATCTATAATAGTTACTGTATTGCATATTGTTGTCCTCCAAATAGTTTCTCAGACTATTGGCTTTAGGCTGGATCACAGGCAAGAGCACAGCTGCCTTCCTGGCTCTCCCTGACCCACACTAGGACTGGCCTACAGGCAGGCAGGCTTAGCCTCCTTCCTGGATCTCCCAGTCCTTGCTCTGGTTGGCTTATGGGGGCTTAGCTGCCTTGCTGGTCCTCTGCAGTCCATTGTGGCTGGGACATTGCTTCCATCCAGTTCTTCCCATTCTGCACTCCAGGCTCACAGGCAGGGATGTGGCTTCCTTCCTGCTTCTCTGGGTTGGCTCTTCTTGTTTCCAAGCCCTTGTTCTGGAAGAGGCTGATGTCTGGCTGTCTCCCAGTGGGCCGTGCATGGCACCAGTTCACATGGAGGGCTTGCTTCTTGGTGTCTTTTCGCTCTTTTGCCCCTAATCTGAATGGCGCTGACTCACAGGAAAGGGCTGGGATCTGGCTGTCTCCTGGCAGCCTGTACATGGTGCTGATTCGCACAGAATGTCAAGCAACAATTCTAGAAATGAGAAACTCAGTTGAAAGTCTGAGGAGCCACCCCAAGATGAGGCAGAAGATAACTTATTAGAGCTGGAGGACAATTTGGATGTAATATAATGCTTGTTAGGTAAAGATGAAAAAGCGTGAGACAGACAAAAGTCTAGGAGATTTTAGATAATTCTAAAACAAACAAATACAACAAGATGAAAATCAAGCTTAAGGATCTCCAGGCTCAAGAAAAAGACAAAGGTAGAGTAATGGAATGAAAAATTTATTCAGTGAAATTATTGCAGACAATGTCTCACATTTAAGGAACAAGATGGATCCTCAGCTTCAGTAAGTATTTGGCACCAAAAAACATGAGAAAAAAACTCTCTGCAACACATTACAGTCAAAATATCAGAAACTCACAACAAAGGGACAATTTTAAAGGCTATGAGGAAGTAGCATCAAGTCACTTACAAGAGTAGACCCATTATAATAACAGCAAGTTACCCTTGAAAAAATTAGAAGAAAACAAACACCTTCCACAATGAATATACATTAAAGCAATTTATAACCACTAAATCAGTACTGCAGAAAAGTTTCTAAGGGAATCCTAAACAGAGAAAAGGAAACAACAACATCAAGAACCCAAAGCAAAGAATAGATTGCACTGTGAGAGTAACAAAAGGAAAATCAGAATTGAGCATCACGAAACAACGAAGTGACATGCTCTTTAATAATAACACTGAAGGTAAGTGATTTTAACTGCCCACACAGGCTGGAAGATTGACTGAAAAACAATACTTAACTCGATGTTACCTGCAAGACGCACCACATTCAGAAAGAACACAATGTGAAAGGCAAGGGATGCAGGACAGTGATGTAACAGCCAGAATTCAAAAGTGACTCTGATTTGTGACAAAGTTGACTTCACAATAAAACTTGTCCTAAGTACAAAAAAGACCACTAAATATTGGTAAAGGGGATAATGCACCAATAGGAGATGTAAATTTTGCTTATATATATGTATACACTGTCAGAATATTCACTTTCACAAAACATAAACTACCTGACATCAAAAGATAAATAGACACCAATAGAACAGTTTAATCCATAAGCAACATGAAAGCCTGGTATGTAACATTCAAGGCCTGGGTCATATGTTAGAGAGGGCTTCTACCTGGAGGGATAAGTTTATGGTCCTTGCCCTTGGTCAGACACTATTCCTACTGGTCACCCATTACAATGTCTGGTGCAGGCTTCTGCTAAGTCATTCCCCAGGGAGAGAAGGGGATTGTGTTTCGAACTATGAAAGTCTACATGGTCAGCTTTTTGGCTATGCTCCTATATGGCTCATCATATGTTCACACTCCACAAAGGACAGCACCCTATCTGTCAGTTTGAGTTGCTCAAGTCAGCAGAGTGTCAGCCCCCTCAAGGTGGCCCAGCTGTCACATGTAGGGGGTGTCTCCTTCATGCATCATAAGTACTCACACTGTCTGCAGCTTTGCCCATTGGCTTGACCTGTCTGTACCAGTTTCAAACAAGAGTGCTTTTGTACTGGGCTGGACAGTGACTATTTTCCAATTGCAGGATTGGACCATGGCTAGGCCCATCAGTATATTTGGTGTCAACTGGAGCTCCCTCTTTCCCTTCTGTATAGGGACTAGGAATCATGTTATATAGTCAGACCACAGTGGAACGAAAATAGAAGTTGATAACAGAGGAGACTACAGAAATAAAACAAACTCAGGGAGGCTGAATGATGACTCTTGAATGATGAGTGAGTCACAGAAAAAAACCAGAAAAAAATAAAACAGTTCCTAGAATCAAATAATAATTGAAAACAACATATCAGAATTTGTGGGACATAATGTAAACAGCTCCAAGAACGAGATTATAGAGATGAGGACACAAATTCAATGATCCCAAATAACTTAACATACTTCAAATGGTTCTAGAGAAATAAGAACAGTCCAAACTCAAAACTAGTAGAAGAAAGAGAATTATAAGGAACAAAGTGGAAATTAATGAAATTGAGCTCAAAAACACAATACAAAAGATCGATGAATCCAATAGTTTTTAAAAGGATAAATAATATTGAAAAATACTATCCAAACTTACTGAAACTGAGAGAAGACCAGCTTCAATAAAATGAAAAAGGAAAAATTATAATAGACACTACGGAAATCCAGAGAATTAATAGAAGGTATTTGGTAAACTTATATTCCAATAAATCTGAGAATTTTGAAGAAATCAATCAATTCCTAGACACATATGACTTACAAAAATTGAACCAAGATGTGAACAAACTAATTGTTATACTAATAACAAAAAATAAAATTGTAGTAAGAATAAGAACTTAGCTGACTAAGAAAAGCCAAGAAGCCAGTAGATTCACTTCTGAATTTTACCAGAACTTTAGAGAGCCAAGACCAATTTTCCTAAAACCATTCCATGTAACTAAAATGAAAAAGATGCTTTTAAAGTTATTTCATGAAGCCAGCAATACCCTAAAACAAAAACTGGATAGAGACTCAACAAAAAGAAAACTAAAGATCAATATCTTTGTTGAATATAGGCAAAGGGATTCACAAACCGTATTCAGCAAATCATTAGAAAAGATCTTACACAGTGACAAATGAGCTTTATTCCCAAGATGCAAGAATGGTTCAACATATATAAATCAGTAAATCATATAAATAGAACAACGAATAAAAATCATGTTCATCTCAATAGATGTGAAGTCTTTGAAAAAAATCTGTCATCTCTTCCTGATAAAACCTCTGATGAAAATAAGTATAGAACTTTGCCTCATACTGATAGATGCCAACTGTGACAAACTCAAAGCCAACACTTTTCTCAATGGGGAAAAACTGATGCATTTCCTCTAAAATGAGGAACGAGACAAACATGTCTACCCTACCAAACCTGTTAGATCTAGTATTTGAAACTGTAGCCAGATCAGTCACACAAGAGAAATAAATAAAAAGGATATAAAACAAAGGAAGAATTCAAATGATCACTATTTGCAGATGATATGAGGCTGGCTTTTCACCCTCTCCACCAAAAATCTCCACCAAGAGAACTGTGAGAACTGATAAATAAATTTAGCAAATGCCAGAATTCAAAATCGTCACACAAAAATTGGTACACCAGCCATGAATCCATGGAGAAAGAAGTTAGGAAAATAATTCCATTTATGATAACTTAAACAAACAAACAATCAAACAAACAAGGTGACCTAGCCAAGGAGGCAAAAGAGTTGTGTAATGAAAAATACTGAATTGTAAAGAAAGAAATTGAAGAGGTTCTTACAGAATGGAAAGATATACCTCGCTCTTTAGTAGGCTTGGCATTATTAAAATGCCTATATGACCAAAAGAAATCTATATATTTAACCCAATTTCATTTAAAATACCGAGAACATTTTTCACAGAATCAAAAAATTCTGCAGAACTAGAAGAGACCCATAAGCACCAAGACCCAGAGAAGCCAAAACAGTTTTGAGAAAAAGGAATAGAACTGGAGCCATCACAATCCTGGACCTTAAATTATACTATGTAGCTTAAGTAAAAACAAAAAAATGAAGCAATTAGCATTGTACCAGCATGAAACAAAAAGCCAAAGTGGAAAAAAGGAGAAAATAGTGAAGGATAAATACTAGGATGTAGGGATTTGTACGATAGAATTTGTACAGATGGAAAGGGAAATGAGGGGGGAGAGGAGTAAGGTAAGGAAGAGAAAAGGGATTTTTAAAAAGAGAGAATTAAAGAAAAAAAATGGAAACAGAGCCTTTCTAAATTGGGAGGGAAGGGCCGGGGATTTAGCTCAATGGCACAAGCCTGGTAAGCTCAAGGTCGTGATTTTGATACGGGGTACAAAAAAAAAAAAAAAAAAAAAAAAAAAAAAAACCAGAAAAAAGAGTAGAAGGTAAGGAAGGGGAATGGAAAAAAAGAGACATGTTGGGGTACAAATTCCCAATGATGATGAGATTGTTATGCATGGCAAACATGTACTGATAAAGATAAATAAATAAACTTAATGAAAAGAAATATAAAACATTGGAATAGTGGAAAAGAACAACCCTCAGCATTGTCAGCCCCCTACCTTTGAAAAAGTGGGGAAAAAAGTTTGGAGAAAAACTAACTCTTTAACAAATGGTACTGGGAAAACTAATTTATTCACAAGTACAAAATTGGAACTAGATTCACATATCTCATGTTGTAGTAAAATATAATAAAAATGGATCAAAGACCTAAGTGTAAAAGCAAACATTTTTAAAATTTTTAAACACAGGGTAAACTGTTAAAGCTACACACACAAGAGCTTCCTGAAGGTAAACTCCACCAGTACTGAAAATCATATCGAGAATCAATAAATGAGATTGTTTCATATTACAATGTTCTAGAAAACAAAAAAGATAATTACAAAAATGCAATAATTAACAGTGAAAAGACAAAATAGAAATAGGGAACAAAGTTTTTGATGGTTATTGTTCTGATAGAAGATGTATATCTTGGATATACAAAGAACTAAAATAAAAAAATCCCTGGGAAGCAAATAACCCAAACAATAAATGGACAAATTAAACAGACACTTCTAAAAAAAAAAAAAGAGAGAGAAATACCTGGCTTTAAATACATGAAAAATGTTTGTCATCTTTAGAGATTAGGAAAATAACACAAATCAAAATAATACTGATTCTAATTTACCACAGTCAGATTGGGTATTAACAAGAAAACAGAAAGTAACAAACTCTGGCAAGAATGTGGGGCAAAAGGAACCCTTCAACACTGTTGGTGGAAACATAAGGTGGTATGAGCACTATGGAAATCATTCTGAACATTTCTTAAAAAACTAAAACTAAAAATTTAATTTGATCCAGTTATATCTCTTCTGGTTACACTGCTAAAAGGATTAAAAACATTATACTATGGTGACATATATATCTATGTTTATACCACCCAATTCCCAATGGCTCAGCTCTAGAAAAAGACTAGATAACTATCAACAGATAAATGGATAAGGAATATCTGATATACATAAACCATGCATTAGTAGTTTGCTGTAAAGAAGAATATGAAACCATGCAACTTTGTGAAAAGGAGTGGGATTATAACACTATAATTTCAAGTGAAACAAGTCAGAGAGTTAAATAGTATGTGCTTTTATTTACATAAGAAACAAATATAAACAAACAAATAAAAATGAATGAATAAAACAAAGAAGAGATGGTAAGGAAGAAGAAGGAGGATTTTTTTTTTTTTTGGAAAGGGGGATACACTGCCTTAATTTTCTTTCCAAGCTTGCTGAATTCATCCAAAACTGGATTAATCAACCCAGATGTTGACTACATGTTAGTACACATCAGTTCATAGTCTGTAAGATAATAGTAATTAATTCTCTTGCCTTTAAAATCACAGAAGGCAGCTGTTTTCCTATCCTTTGTACACAATGTTGAGCAAAAGGTGGGGGAAAGGCATGTATCTGTAAAGTTTTATTACTTAAGAAATTAATATTGACTTGATACTAAGGACTGGAACTTCCCTGTGTATGTTCTTCTTAAAAACACTTACATTTATCTTATTATTTATGTGTATTTCTTCTGTATAGTCTTAACATAAAGTAAATCATGCAAATATGTAGGATTTAACCAAAACATTATTGTTTTCTTTAAGATTCTAAAACAAAACTTTACAAAGAATTTTAAATATTTTGGACGAACCTAACATCAACACATCTGTTTTTTGTTTAGTGACAACTTTTAAGGTGCAGCTGGGGGTAGAGTTCATTTATCTTTGGGTTCACTCACCTCCAGCCAACTGCAGCTTACATAGCAGTGTATGTATGTTTCTATAAAATTGTAATTTCAGCAAGAATTCTTGAGGGAGGTTTCTTTTTTTCCTCTAGATTGAATTTTACTAGTGCTGATTGAACAACGTGTCCAGAGTTCATTTCTGTTGAAAGGAAAGGATAAGATAGTACTAATCTAAAATAAACTTAGTTACAATATTTTAGTACAAGATTACATCATATTTAAAACAGGCTCATATTGTGGCTAAATACTCTGCAGAGTTGGAATAGACAAATGGTCTGCCATTGATACAGGCCAACATTTCTGAAAATCTATAAAACTTGGATCGTTGAGAATTGAGTACGTGACCCAAGAAGCATCTTTATGAAATGATCAGGTTGTGTCTGCTTGTTTGGAAGGTTCATATAATAGCCAAGATAACTCAGGGAATTGCTTTGCCATCTGCTCACTGAGTACTTTTTACCTTTTATCTCTGCAAAATAGTTTTAAAATGATTATGTTTCCCTTTTCAGACCAGGAAACACCACATATTTGACCATCTTCAAATAAAGATTTTAGAAAACATATGCCTCCAAAACCATGGTGGGGATGGAGGTACTTGAGTTAAAAAGAAGCTACATTAAAATGCATTTATGCTTACATAATTACATCATAAATAGAAGTTAGAAATGCAATGTATTCTTTGTCTCAAATAGTCTGTTAGTCTATGCAGAAAGTGCAATGTGATTATTATCTGCGTTTTCAGATCCTTAGCCATCTCTACCATCAGGTATAATTACAGCAACAAAGTCTCTGATTTGAATCTTTCATGTTTGAGCACTGCTTGGAATTTAATCAAAATTTTGGACATTTCAGAAGAGCATTATATTTAATAGAGTTCATAACCACATATTTTATGCAATTAGTCTACCAATAATTTTGCTAATTTTTTTTTTTTTTTGCCACAAGAAGGAAATGATGGAGTAAAAGAAGTGAGTAGCTAATCAATTGATGATCATGTAAAACAAAACAATTTTCATGCTTTTTTGGGAAATGGATTATTTAAATTGGCAGATTCACTGACTGGAAGAGTCTTTCTTGCCCAGAAATTTGCTTTTGTTCTTTTCCAAAAAGGGTTCTAACATGAGTAAGACAATGGTATTAGAAGAATAGTACAGACCTAACATAAACCTTGTCAACTTTGGACTAAACGTTAGCTGTTGAGGTTTGATTTGAAAATTATATATGAGTAATTTAATTCTAAGTGCTAAAATATCTTTCTGCTTTGTTGCACTTCTGTATTGTAGGATTTCCTCCTTCCCTCTCCTCCCCTCCCCTTCCCCCTTTTCCCTCCCTTTTTTCTGCTTTCTTCCCTTCTTTCCCAATTCTACCTCCTTTCTCTAACACACACAGAACGCATTTATGCAAACAGCTTCCTCTCACACTATAAAGATCTCCTCCTACTGCTGTAGAGCTTATCATCTAAATGTGAGTAAGTGAATGAGTTTGAAATTGTTTTATGTTAAAACAATTAAAATGAAAATGTGACCAGAAGTTTTGGGGGCAACAGGAAATGAACCAGATTGTGATTGAGTTTGAAGTTTATATCATTTCCAGGGATAAGGAGACTCTGACAAGTAGAAACTGATTGGACTACAAGCTTCTCTGTCAATTCCTTGCATGCATGAATTATGAAGTTTTATTTTGACAGCAGAAAATTAATTTTCTCTGCTGCCCTGATTGCTTTCCCACAGTGCTCCCCTCGTGGCTCAGGACCAGCAGGTTGCATTGGCAGACTGAGGGTAGGGTGGCTCTGTACCCCACGTGGGTGAGTAATCTGAGTTGGAGAGGGATAACAGGATGGAAGTACTTTTTCATTACTTCAGTAGTCAATGGCAAAATGCAAGGTGCTGGGCTTTATGCACATAGAGATGTAGTAAGTATTTCACTATCTTACTTGGCATTAAGAAGGCAAAGCTAAACAGTTTTATGACCGTTTCCTAGTGCATTAAAGTTTAGAGTAAAGTCATTTCCCCCTTCTTGAGGCTGGTGAGAGCATCTATAGTAGGAGGTTTTGGCCCAAAGCCCAGTATGAGATGTAGTCCAGAAACGTTTTCCAGCACTGCAGCCACTTGATGGTCGCTAAACAAACAAACACTGGAACGCCATCCTGATTTCAAATCTAAATGCCTGGGAAAGTAGGACTTTTTCTTTTTTCACCTTGAATATGTGCCATTATTCACACACTCTGTCAGATTACAGAGTATTTAGGCACACCAGAAGCTGGGAATGTCTGCGCAGAGACATTTTGAGTAATGATTTTCATACTCAGAATGATTTCTGAGAGTTTGATTGTTTTGATATAATTTGACATCAGTTTATAAATGTCTTATACAGGCTAGCAAAGCAAACTAAGTATACAAGAATTTCAGTGTCCTTTGAAAGTGTTATAATGAAATTAGTGTCTCTTCTGTTCCTTTATTGAGCAACATGAAGAACCTGCTTTGTGACTTTGAAAAAATGGATCAATTGTTGGTGCAGGAAACCCTACTGAGTGCGGACCTTTGCTTCAGATTTGTGTGTATGTGTGTGTATTATATATCCAAGTCCATTTATTGAAGAGAATTTCTCTTAGGAATCTGAAACACAACCTTGAAGGCATATATTTTTAAATCATCTTTCTTTCTTTCTTTCTTTCTTTCTTTCTTTCTTTCTTTCTTTCTTTCTTTCTTTCTTTCTTTCTGTTTCTATAGGATTTCACCTCTTATTTTAGACTGGCCTGCAATTTACAGAGATCCTCCTGTCTCGGCCTCCTGAGTTCTGGGACTTATAGGTGCCCCCTACACCCAGCAGTGTCATCCTATTTTTTTTTTTTTTTTACTGGTACTGGGATCATCCTATTTTAAAATTTATAATTTTGTGATTTTTTCTATGTGTCTCAGCTCACTTAGGTTTTTAAAATTAATTATTATCAAAAGTACATACTAAAATTTTTCTTCCTCCATCTTGTTTCATTGACTTGCTTGCTTCAACAAGCAATGCTTGTTGTATTGTTTCAGCAATGATTTGATACATGTGTGCATGCACGGATAGCTATAATCTCTAGTCTACTACAAAAAGACATATTTTTCTTTATTTTGAAGATTTAATTTTCAAGCAATGGCAATGTATCAATCTCAAATGCAGTGGTGTCATCAAACACATACTAACTGTAAAACAAATTGAACATAGTTAAAGACAGAAACCAGTATGCTAATTAGAAGGATATTGCTCAAGTTAGAAGAAGAGTGACAGGAATGAAAATGGTATAGTTCAGATAGAGAGAAAAAAGTCAGCTATACTCTCTATATGATGCCAATTTTACTTGCTTGTGAACTAGAGATGAGATGTGACGGAAAGAGAAGAATCATAGGTAAAGTTTAGAATTTTCAGCTGTGCTCTTGCAGATGTGGGGATCCTGGAGAAAGACAAAGGAAAAAATGACTTATGCCTCTGGAAGAAATAGAACTTTCTTTCTTCTGTGTTAACTTTGTTTAATATTTTTAGCAAAAGTCATTAAGGACCAGCTATGTAAGTTTGGGCCTTAGTACAGAGACCTACGATATAACCTTGCCAGTTGTCTGTATTTTACTCAAAGCTGTTAGTGGTTGAATTACATGTATGTAGAGAAGAGAGAGGTCATAGGCCACCATTCAGGACTATTTACAAGTGGGTGAGAGAAATATATCACCAAGCTCTTGGCTAGTATTATATTTAGGTTGAGGAAAAAAAGGTCAACGTACAAGCTGAGAAGGAACAGCCAACGTCATAGAAAAACAAAACAAAACAGGAGAGCTCTGTTTCTCAGAAACCAAAAGAAAAGAGGTTTAAACAAACATGCTACAACTATGATAACGTAGCAAAGCATTCATCATTTGAGAAATAGGAAGATACACAAGGGGGATACTTAGCTAATCCTGTAAAGCGGAGATTGTTGTTAATTGGCGTTAGGATTGTTGTCAATCTCATGAGAAGGGGTTTATGAGAGTTTAGGAAGGGACGAAGTACACTACTAGCAAGTTTAGGAAACTATAGACAAATGAGGAAATAAAATGTGTAAGATGGTAATGCAGCCTTTGTGTGTCATGGTCGTGACTCTGAGGAGAGAAGGAGACATAATGTGATCAGCAAGAGTGGTTGGCTGCAAGAGAGACTTCTGTGCAGACATTGTGCAGATGAGGAATTGGTGGTGGGAGGACAGAGGAATTTTTTTTAACGGAGGAATTCTTGTCTTGCTACTTTTATTTCTTCAGTTAATTAAAAATTGAGAATATCAGTTAAAAGGAGAAAACCAGATATTGGAGTTTTGAGGAGAGAAGCATGAAATAGACTAGGAAAAAGGAACTCAAATTACTAAGGAAATGTATTACGGAGAGGGTAAATAGGACTATAGCAGAGCCTTGACACTTCAACATTCAAGAATTTGAGGATGCTTAGATGGGATATTTCATCGTGGAAAATCATGAATTTGAGTCTCATACTAGCAAATGAAAGTCTCTCACCTATATAGAAAGTAAACTGCTATAATAACTCTTTTAAAATGAAAAAACTAAGAATAAAACCAGACTTTTTCCTTTTTAGAGTAACCCTAAAAAGAAAATCAAATGTTGAGGTAGAAAGTTAAGCAAATGTCAAAAGATCTAAAAAAGTAATAATCCTTATCCAGGTAGCAAAAATTCTAAGTGCATGTAAAGAGTGCAAGTATTTTAGCAAAGACTTGGACAAACTATAAGAGCAAGCATACTGCACTCTCTGTGGAACTTACATAAAGTATGACTGGAATGTTATAAGCAACACTCCAACTACTCCAGGAGGACATTCACAGGAAACATGTGAGTGATTCAAATGTGGTTTGAGAGAAAAACAAGAGCCTGGACACATATTACTAATTAGCAGATTCACAAAGGTCTTGGAATCTGATCCTTATTGACATCCAGAATCAACTTCATTTTCTGGTCCATGGGTTTTATGTCCCCCTTTTTTCCAGTTACATTATGGGCTACTCTATAATCACTTTAGAAATCCTGATAATAATCCCTATATTGCTCTCTTATTAGTGTCCTGGACAAGTAGGAAAAATAATGGTTTTATCTCTACAGTATTTTATTCACTAAGCAAAATAACACGTATTGGTTTTGTGCTGCTTTCCACTTAAAATTGCTTTCAATTTTTTTGTCATATGATTCTTAAATCAATTCCATTACATAATTTTTAAAAAATAAATATTAAGTTCTAATGATAACTTTGTGTCCATAAAGCTGGAGAAGAAGCAGAAATAGAATTACAAATCAAGTTTTCAGAATCAGAAAGTGCCCATAATTATCATATCAGGAATCTCTCTAGGACATTGAAATGTTTTAAGTCTCACATTTTGTATTACTGTTTTGCTGGTCAGGAGACTTCTTAATTCATAATTAGTGAATTCACAATGAGTTTTGTACTGAATTGACATATTTCTCTGTTTAAATACTATTTTCTGTGTGCTACATAGTAAGGATTTTACCTGGTAACTCCCCAGAAATAATGAATGATAAATAAAATTATCTCTGGAAGGGATAATCTTGCCTGTATATGCCTGTCACCTTTATATATGAGAAAACTGAGTCCCAGAAAAATTAAGTCTTGCTTAAGGTCAGTGATTCTGATAATGGGATTACAGCAGAGATTACATCTTGACAGCTGTTTCAGAGTGTTTTCCATTGCGTTTCACTGCCTATAGAAACTTAAATACAAAACCACCATATCTGACACCTGGACAGACCCTGGAGATTGCTCTTCAATCTCTCATTTTATGAAGGAGGAAATACAGATCCAGAAAATTAGATTGTTTCTTCAAAGTTGTACAGTGAGTGTTAATAGGAAGTTAGAAGAGGGGACTGTGCCTGCCTTAGGTTTCAATCGAGTTACCATAATGAAAAATATCCAATAACAGAATTTAGGCAGACAACTCAGCCCTGTGTGCTAATTTTCAAAGGAAATGGAACAAAAATGAGGTTCTCATATTCCTCTGCTGATTGAAGAAAAAAATATATGAGAGACAGTGTGAAAAAAGAAGATATTAGTAAAGAAATTCTTTGGAGGGTACTCTTAACCCTCCCTCCGATCCCCAAGGAGGGGGAATTTTGAGACTGGCTAACTGTTATACTCAGACTTGGTGAAGAGATCTTTGGGCACACATGAGACATGTCACATCCTTATCTTAGTGGCAAAGCACCAGTGGTGCGCTGGGATTGTTGAAACTTCGCAATTTCTTGTGAATCGAATGTGCTCCCTGTACCAGGAAAGGAGTACTACACTGCTCCACAGTGCACTACAAGGAGCAAGAAGATGTCAGGAAGCTGCACTGTGGGACGTCCAACAGCTGAGGAAGCAGTATCAAGTCACTTCTTAGATGAGAGGCTTATTCTCTGGGTTAAGAATTTCCCTTTTACCCAGGCATGGTGGCTCATGCCTGTAATCCCAGCACTCAGGAGGTTGAGGAAGAAGAATCGTTGCAAGTTCGACACCAGCCTGGGCTACAAAGTGAGCTCAAGTGCAGCCTGAATTGCATAACCAGACCCTGTCTCAAAAAAAAAAAATCCCCTTTTTCTTGACAGGAGCTTGGCAGCAAACCTCTGCAGAACCCAAGAAACATAAGGAAGTGAGTTGACTTATTGTTCCTCAAGACCACAGAGATGCATCTTTGATGATACTTGTCTAAGTAAAAAAATCCCTCCTTTCACAGAAGCCAGTGAAAGGGAAGTCTCCTGACAAAGTCAGGTAGAAGACAAACACAAACTTCTAGCTTGAAGCAAAGCCAGGATAAGAAAAAGCATAAGATTTAATGACATGCCAAGACAGTATTTTCAGTGGACATGCAGTAGAGTCGACGAGACTCTTTGACTTGTAAAGATGTTAAGAGGTGATGTTAAGATGTTACGATGTTATCTAGAAGTGAGTAAGAGCAAAAATGATAATGATATTCAGAAATTTTATGATGGGGTGAAAAGAGAACAACCTGAGAGAGATGGAATGTATATTTTATTCACAGCCAAAGGAACAAAATGTTTAGTACATGGTGTTTGAATATGTTCTATGAAAGTTCATATGTTGAAAACTTACTCCCAAAATTTATAGGCCAACAGTAACTGGAAGCTGGGCCTTTGAGATAGAATTGTGGTTAAGTGGGATGTGAGGTTGAGGCCCTCATTAATGGCAACAGTGGTTTTATAAAAAGAAGAGATAACCGAGCGAGCAGGTTTGCTATGTCTTTATATAGATTTCCAGTAATATTTGTTGAGTGAATGAATGAATGAAATAAAAGACTGCCATTACGGAGAGGAACAACACAGGGAGCCATTAGGGTCAGACAGCAGGAACAGCTGCAGGCACTCACGCCAGTCAACGGGGAAGTTAACGGCTAGGTCCCAAAGGAAGAAAAGCGCAAACAACATGATGCACGTGCCAAGGATGAGCAGCAGGCACATCCCGATTGTGCTTAGGACACCAGCAGTGAGATGGAAACGTGGGTCACTTGAGTCATGTTACTTAGAGCAGGCTATGAGCACAATGTGCATTCCTAATTTCAGTCAGCAAAAGAACACATGGATCTTGCTGGGCAGTTTCTAAGGCCGTGAAACACGCAGCGAATCTTGTACTTTTCCTCTCAGAAGAATCAAGAGGGATAGTAGGAGCCTCGCCTTTCCCCCATCACACCCGCTTATTCACATGCTCAAAATCATCTTCCCTGACTTGTGTCCCCAGAACTGGACAGCACCACTAGCAAGGCTTTTTCAGAATGAGCATAAGATTACAGAATTATAGCACTTTTGTCAACCTGAAATCCTAGAGGTTTTTTTTTTTTAATCATGAGATTTTTTTGCTACACACCTGTTAACTTTACATATTGGTGGGTTCACTGTGGCATTTCCATAGGTGCATATAATATGCTTCGATTATATCCATCCTCTCTGCTCCCCTCTGTTATGCTCCCTTGTCTCCTTCTCCTTCGCTAGTAGATCTTCCCTTTTCTCTTCTCCTATCATCTTCCCTGCCTCCCAGATTCCGCATATGTGAGAAAATAGGGCGTAGACATTTGAAATGAGTGACTTGTAACAAAGGCCCAAGTGTTGCCAAACAATTCTGTCTCCTACACTGCATGAATAATTTGGTTATAGATGAGGGCTTTTATTCTGAGGTTAATGTCAGTATTCTGATAACAAAAGCAACATTAATGTCTCATCTGCAGAACCATGTCATAATATCACTGAATGGTGACAAAACTGGACAAGAATATGTAGAAAAGATAGAAGGAGGAATCATCAAGAAGTCAACTGACATTGCTGGAATTGCATTGAAGTGTATAAAAAAGGGACAGTTTTTGCATTTAGATCCCAGCCATAGGATGCATGAGGTTACTGGACATAATCCTAAATTGGAAAAATAAAGGATAATCTAGAAAAGTCGATTTTCAAACTATTTTACTTTTAGACTGTGGTGAAAACTGTTCAGAATTTCATGAATTATCTCTTGTAAGTAATATTTTTGTTTTTGTCTTTGGTTAGTTTAACTACTTCATAGCATATTTCAAGTGTCCATCTTGCTAAGACAAGAAACCAGTATCTTTTTCTGTAAATCCTTTTCCAACTATCCTTCTCAGTTGGTAAAGTATTTACAGAAAAAAGATGTTTGCAGTGTCATCTGTATGAGTATGTGGAGGGGGTTTCTGTACAGTATTTTGTTACTGATTTTTTAAGTATATTTTTTCTGCTAGTTTATCACCATTATTTCTTTAGAGGCAAGAGGGGCCCACTGTCTCTATTTGTCACAGTGCTTATCATCTCAAATTTATATAAAACATCATTAAAGATATACATATACACAGGCAATGTTTTGAAATATCTTAATTTTTTAGCTGATAGTTGTTTGGTGTGGTAAATTTTAAGTTTGGGAGATCTTTGCTTCAAAAATAGCTTATGAAAACTCATTTTCACAAAAACACATCTCCTACCACTTCCTTAACCCACAGTCTTGCAGCACTATGGGGCTTATGGTCTCCTAGTTCTCACTATCTTGAAACCCCTGACCAATGTACACTGTTGGAGACAGCTGTGGAGTGTGGTTATCTCCATTACTCTGGCCTATCTGAGGATGGCTGTCCTTGGTTAGAGAGTGCTTAATCTATCAGCTAAGTATAGGAACATAAGTGAGCTCAACGAATATCATAACTACCTGTCTTACCCAGAGAAACATGAGTAAAAAAATACTGCTTTAAATCAGTAAGTTTTGGGTGGCTTATTATACAGCAATAATTAATTGATATACTAGGTTACAGCATTTATAGAGTTCACATTCTCTAGCTGGAAAACTCTAAGATAGTCTAAAGGCTTACAGTTGAAGACATCACAGTCAATAGTAGAGATTGTGTCTCTATGGCATTTCTCTGATTCAACATAGTCTTGGCAAAACCATGCCTCAAAACTGTTACTTTTTCAAAAACACAGGGAAAAGAAATAATGAAAAAGAATCTGTTTTTACTATTTTTCAGCTATAATACTTCTTGGCCATATGGGTAAAACATATGAGAATACCATCTACCTCAATTTGAGTGACAAGCCTTGAGGTTAAAATCTGTGCTTTATGAAGCTGTGTATTCCACATGGTTTTCAGTCAGACGTATTAACACACAGTAGTGACTCAAATACAATTACATGAAATTAAATCAAATTTATGTAATTCCCTAACTGTCACAGGGGGGACCCAGCACTGTCTTTACCCAGAAGTTTCATTCCTGTTTTACATGCACTGTGCAGGACATGAAGTACTTAGAATTGCCTAAGAGATTTGATTAGGATTGTATAAAACCCATCAACTAAAACACAAATGGAATATTCAAGCAAAACTTAGGAAATTCTGAAAGATCCCAGGGAATTATAATTGCAGGTGATCAAAATGGACTTAAAGAAAACTGTAGGGGTCCTGAAAATATTGAGACAGATGTATAAACCTCCTTTCCAGTGTCTGTTTCTTAAGCCTTAAGTGCATAATTAAAATTCCTTAAGTATAGGCTTGTGGTCTGAGAGCTGATTTCTCTCCAGGTCTTAATATATGAATGGAAAATCCTAGAGAACAGATCTCTTTTCCAGGCAATACATTAGCACTACTGCAAAGCATAAATAGGGTATAATAATCTCCATCCCTTTCCAGGAAGTTGCCCACAAGATTCTCCATACTGAGACCCAGGTTACCACATCATTTATCACTGTTCTGTCTGTACATTTGACTGTGTTGAGCATGTCCTCTCATTCCTGCTTCTGTGCTTTCCACATCGTATTCTTCCTGCCTGAACTACACTTCTCATATATTTTTCTGCTAATCACACTTCTAATATTTGAATCTCAGTTCAAACACATCATATTCTATAAAATCTTTACTCTGTAGATATATCTTTCAGTCTCATCTCTGTGTGCAATGACATATACGTTTGGAGGCATTAGCATATAAACATGCTAATTTTTGTCATTGCTTTTGGGGCAGTTTTATCAGATCATTGTTTCTTTAAGATAGAAACTATTACTCATATAAGTTTTTGTATGTAGTATAGTCACTGGCATAGGTTGGTGTTCAATGAATGTCTACTGAAAAAATGTATAAGTAGATGTTGCTATATTATCATATATTCTATTTTTTAGAAGGTATGTTTAGGAAATAGTTCTAAATAGTTTTTATTCAAATTCTGTGGATTTATATGAGTGTAATTTCATTATGATTTGTTACGTCTCATGTCCACATTAGAAGAATAACTCATAACAAGCAACATCCTCTAATATCTGAGGGAAAATGTTTTCCTTTCTGGTCAGAGGTTTGCACTTTAAGCCAATAATTGGGGTTTGTACTTTATGCACTTAGAATGTTTACTACAATAAAACAAATTGCTGGATATAAGTAAGAGTGAGAAATATGCAAATAATATGTATAAAACTAATAAGCTGAAATGAGTAAGTTTTCTACATAATCTATGCAAAATAAATTATTTAAAAAAGCACATGAATTCATGAAATAATACCATATGGCTTATAAAAGCAAGTGACTGTATTATTGTGACCAAGTTTAAATTTTCATTTGCTTTCTTTCTTTTTTTTTTTTTTTTTTTTTTTCGGTCTTTTTCATTTTTATCGGTACCGGGAATCGAATTCACGACTGCCTGCTTGCAAGGCAGGTGCTTATGCCACTGAGCTAAATCCCCAGCCCCTTGATTTGCTTTCTTAATGTAAAAAATAGGGTAAAACTACATAGCATTTTACTTTTCCAGAGGTTGCAAATGGAATACAAATACAGTAAGCATTTTGATATTTTAAGAAAATTCCAAGCAACATAAACAGGAGATAGATATTTAGATATCTTAGTGTAAATAATATTTTAAATGTGTAATTAATTAAACTGATACAATGCTATTATTAATATTTTAGAGTATCTTAGTATTTCATGAGTATGATCCATATTATAAAATATCATTCATTATCATTTTTTGCAAACCTGAGGAATGTGCTTATATCTTATATAGAGAACAAACAATATTAGCAAATATTTCATGAGCGATAACTTGCTCATGAGAAAAAATGAAATAGTCTTCTGTCTGAACCATTCAAGTTACGTTTTCAGTGTTGGTCTGATTTCCTGAAGAACATCTTCCCCACTCTACATTTATTTTCCTACATATATGGACATACACAATTGGCGAATGAAGTTAAAATTGAAAGTAATGAGATGGAAATAAGTCAGATTTTCTTTTCATCTTTTCCCAGTACCCGAAGGCTTTTCTGTAATACCAACACTCTTGCGGTTCTCTTTGGGTCATTAGCTGTTATCTTAAGTGTTCCAGCTTCCACTGGACAAATGAATAGTATGTACAATCACTGTTCACCAACAAGAGTGTTTTTCAATTTCCTGGGATTAAAAGAAAACAAAATTTCATTTACTTTTTAAAATCAAGCATGTTATATTCTCCTATAAAAGAAGAGTAAAAATTCTTTCTGTATTTGATAGGGTATTAGTCTCAGGAAGAATTGTTAAACAACTTCTCATTTCCATTACATACAATAATATTGCATATAATTATATATAACTACATTAAAAGAAAATTTAAATATAAAGTCTTCTGTATCATTTGAAGGAAGAACAATCTTAGTTACTAAAATACACAAGTTCTTGAACGTTGCCCTTGGCTACATCTAAAGGATGAATTAACCTGTGTGAGACATTCGGATGCATGATGATTCACCTGAAAAATGAGGAGTAAAGAAAAAATGGGGGCTATGTTACTTACACGGACACTCATTTCAACAATGAAGTGTTTTTTTATGATGCCTTTTTGTATTTTCTCTTCTACTTTTGTGAGAGATAAGGTGCTCTAT
Source organism: Cavia porcellus (assembly GCF_034190915.1). Lineage (NCBI taxonomy): Eukaryota > Metazoa > Chordata > Mammalia > Rodentia > Caviidae > Cavia > Cavia porcellus. The sequence continues at coordinate 36,239,530 of NW_026947498.1, read as the reverse complement.
TTAGGCACCCTACTTTCAAAGTGGGATGTTTTTTGTAAACAGACAACCGTACTACAGACTTGCTGAGTAATGAATAGTATAAATTTACCTTTCATACACAACACTGAAATAAATGTAAAAATAAGAGGAGCATTTCAGACTCAATCCCATTTAAGGCTTATGAATAGATTAGTAGAAATAGTTACAAATGTTTCCTGAAAAATCTATTGTACATCAGCTCTCTAGAGCAGACCTGTCCCGCATGATGTCCACCAGCCATGTGTGGCAATTGAGCACTTGAAATATGGTGAGTCCAAATTGAAACACACTGTAGGTGACAAATAGCATGGAGATTTCGAAGATACAGCACCAAAACTGTAACACATCATTAACAATTTTTAAATTGATTGCATGTTAAACTGGCAGTATTTTACATTAGATTAAATAAAATATATTTTAACAAACATACTATTGTACTTCTTAAATGTGAGTTACATTATATTTCTATTTGATATCACTATTGTAGATTAAATTCTTTTGAATCTTAGACAAATTCAAAATTGAACAATAGGAGATGGACAGTGAATATAACACATCCACAGCAGCAGTGTTTAAATTTTTTTGGCACCAGCAACCAGTTTTATGGAAGACAATTTTTTCTATGAACTATGGTATATGATTTTATGACACATTACATTTACTGTGTTTTATTTCTATCATCATTAAATTGTACATCTAATGAAATAATTATACAACTCACCATGAAGCAGAATCAGTGGGAGCTTGTTTTCCTCCAACTAGAAAGTACCTGCTGGGGATGATGGTAGACAATGATACCCAAAGTGTGTTGTTTATGTCCCATCTACTCTGCAATCTCATTTAGGTTGCTACCAATGAACTAAAAAACCTACTTTGAAAAGACAGGATATTGAAAATAAGAAGCAGGATTTTTAATGCTTTTGTAGAAACTAAAGATATGCTGCTGTGACTTGAGTTTAGATGTATATTTTATCCTCTTCTAGCACAAAGTCAGTTCACTTGGCTTAGACATAAATGGGTCACAGATCCATTCCTTCCTAATTTGAAGGTCTTATGTGTTGAAAGGTAATGTTCAGATTCTTTTGAAAGTAGATATACATGATCATGCAATAGTTAGTAAGAAAAAAAAACCCTGACTCATCAGTTTGACATGTCAAAAATGTACAATATCCACTTGTTTCCCTGATTGCCTTTTGGCTTTGAATACAACCATTTTATCTACTGTTTTGAATGCAGTTGTTTTCTCTCTTGAAGCGACGGATTGAGTTCACTGAGGAGGTTGGATACGTCATAATAAGCAAGATTTGCAATTCATTCTATATCATTGAAATATGCTGCCAGTTATGTCTTCCTAAAAGAAATCTATAGAGCAGCTTTTGTAACTGAAACACTCTTTCCAGTGATCTACCTTTGGAAAGCCATCTATTTCTGTGTATGAAAGATATGTGTGATCTGTGTCCATAACCTCAGAGAGTTGTGCAAACTGACATGAGGGCATGTACTTTAAGGTGATTCATAATTGTAATCAAATGTGCAAATGATGTTAAGTTCAGGTTACATTTTTTGGCTAGCTAGGATTTCTCTATGAATACCCCAGTGTGTAGTCTCACATTCACAAGTGACTTCTTTGCTGGAAGCAGTGAAACCAGAGGCTGTCCATTCATGGTAGGCATTCTGTCTGTACCTATTCTGACACAAAATGATGATTTAAAACTTCCTCATATGTGAACATGCAAAGACTTAAATTGTTTTGCAGCTGTGGTCATTATTGGCCACTAAAATGCATATAATGTGGCCTAATGCAGAACTTATTGGAAAATATACAGCACATAGACAAGCACTGTTGCTTGTTGTCAGCACTAGTAGACTTACATCTCAGTATCCTCCGGTATTTCCTCAATTCCACTAGTTATAGTGTTAGCCAAAAGAGGAACTTAAGCCATCTTTTGATCTTTCCTAAGGGTTAATGACAAATGTCCTCAAAAATGGTAGGATTGACTCTTTACCAATAGCAAGTATCTTCTTAGCTTTTGCAATGTGTTTGCCACCAAGAAGAATACTCTTCTTGCAGACACAGTTGATGAAGTAGTGGGCTTCAGTAATTGCTTATATTCTCTGTGTTCCTGTTATTATTATTATTTATTTTGGAAGCTTGAAAGGCTTTCCTTTTCATGCCAAGTGTTTCTTCTCCATATAGTGAAACAATTTTAAATGTTTCATGACTGATGGTCGTATAAAGCTTGCTTTGAGAATGAGTTACATGTTTCAGCAAATCTGTGATGTAAATAGAGCTCTTGGATATTTTAAGTGCAATTTTCTTTTTATTGGCAACTTAGAATCTTCTGTAGTGTCATCATTGAATATTTGTCTTTTTCAAAAAACTGCCCAGTGTTTTTTGTTTTACTACTCATTTTGGCTTGTAGGCTTCTAAACTATGCAACAAGTGTTCAGTGTGGGAAAAGGACATAGACAGAAATGGTAAATAAAAGAATTGAGAGGCAGTGCAAAGACTAACATAAGTGTTGCATTCTGAGTTAATTCCTGCCAGCAGATTATCTATAGAATTGAAATACATCAATTCACACCGCTGTAAAGCCTACCACAAGATGCAGCTTTTATGATTTGCCACTAACTGATAGTTTTGATATGAGCCTACAAACAACTGATTTTTAGTATCTTTGATTTTCACCCCTTTCTGGCAATGTTAATGCATATTTTTAGCCACTCCCTAGTGTTAGCCTTCCTGGCTCAAACTCACCTTAAATCATGAGGAATTAAACTTTCCAAAGTAATATGCAATCTAGATTGCTTACATTTACAGTGCACAAAATGATTCGTGGTTCTGTGAGAGCCTAACACTGCTGCTGACCTGACAGGAAGTGGTTTGGTGATACTGCGCGGGAAGGGGAGCAGATACACACACAGATGAAGCTTGGCCCGTGAACCCACCACTCATCTGTTACTGTGTCGATCAGGAACTCCGGCCTGCAGGTTAAGAATTTCAGCCCTAGATAATTTACAATACACTATTGCATCAAGCAAAGCTCAAATATAGCACTAACAATATTTGACTATTCTACTTTATCACCCAAATTTGGCTTTTTATACAGTATATTGTGTAGTTCTTTTAGGCATTGACTGATACTGAATGTAAAAAGGCCCAATAAATTCTTTATGTATTAAAATGATATTCTTCACTGCATCATGAAACTCCATGACATACCCTATTTCACGTGATAGATTCATTCTTGAAATGTTTAATGTGTCTTTGAACACGTTTTCACTATTGAAGGTAACTTACAGTTACAATGGATTATTCATTGAATTAAATAATAAAAATTAACTACATTGTTGTTAACAACTTTACCAAACTCTAGATTTTGTTTAAGTGAAGGAAAAAAAAATAAAAATAATGTTCAGATACTGAAAACACATGTCTTTGAAAAAAAGAGTATACTGTGATTCATTTCTCATTAAAATTTTTTCTGATGACTAACAAGCATTTAGAATTGAACTGAATACAAAATGCTGAGGCAAAATAAGGCTGCTCAGATTTTATTGTTTTGATATGTTTACTTAAAATATTAGTAGGTAACTTTAATAATTTTTAAGGCCTCTCCTAACTAAATTCCTGTACCAGTTTTTTCTCAGTCCAGATGTTTAATATACTGAATATCCCTAAAGCAATGTACACAATTAACTGGTAAATAATTGTATATATAGTATATATAGCATATGTGTCAAAACTGACAGTATTCAAGGTTTTTTCTGCATTAAAATAATTTTGCATATAGTTTTCTATTCATATTTAAGGAACATTTGGTTCTCATTAAAAATTTTTTCTTTTGTACAGGAAATCGAATGCAGGACCTCATGCTTGCCAGACAGTCGCTTGTGCCACTGAACTGCATCCCTAGCCCTTGGTTTTCATTTTATCTATTTTGAACAAAAACAACTGAAATACTTCTGTGAAGTTACTAGACATTATGTAAGTTTTAAAATTGAGGCATCTGAAGCAATTTGTGAAGAAAATTTTCTATTTTCATTAATATTGTTTGCTATTTAATATGTTTCTGCTTTATCTTTTTGTTAATTTTGAGACCATTCAATGAATTCACATAAAATGTTACAGGTAGAGAAGCGTCTGACTTTTGTTCTATCGTATTTTCAGAGTTCAAGAGAGCAGTAAAATTGTAGTTAATAGTTGTGCAATATTTAAAAATTTTAAAAAATTTTATACATCTTCTATTTTGAAAAAAATGAGTTATCGAAATAGCCTCTGCAGTAAAATGAATAGGACACTTCAGTAATCGTATGTCTTCTTTTTGTTTTTTCAAATCATAAGACACTGACTTATAATCACATTTGCCCTCACTGAGATGGACGGTGACTTTGGAAATTTCCAGGTAGGAGCTTAGGGTGGAAGTTCCTTCACTTTCACAAACATTTCAGTGCTCACCAAGTTAGGGTAAGATTGTCCCTGAATGCTTTATGAACTATGAGTGTCACTACAAACTGGTGTACAAGATACAGTTTCCATTACTGTTTTCTCAGAGAAGGAAGTATCTGTGACACTTCTTACAGTATTGGAACATACATGTATTCTTTTACAATTTGACTTTTTAAAATAAAGTGTTTTAAAAATCTGTCAGAAGTTTGATTTTTTTCCTCCCTCCCTCCCTTCACTCCTCACTCATTACTTTTTTGTTAGTTGGAAAAAGTTAACATAAAGAGCATTTCAAGAATATTGGAGAATTTGCAGTTGCTTGTAAAAGCGCCCTGAATAAAAACACAGGAAAATAAATGCAAAATCCAGAAAGCAGTTACTAAGTGCAAGCATTGGCTGTGGTGCACCATAAAATTTTAAATTTTAGCTGCTTTCTTTTTTCTTTTCTTTTCTTTTTTTTTTTTTTTTTGGTCTTTTTCGTTTTTTATTGGTACCGGGGATCGAACTCACAACTGCCTGCTTGTAAGGCAGGCGCTTATGCCGCTGAGCTAAATCCCCAGCCTCTTAGCTGCTTTCTTGATTATTAACAAGGGGTTCCAGTTTCAGCATGATTCATATTAACAAGGTACTTCAACCTGTCTTCTAACCTGAAAGGTTTTTGCAGTTCTTTCATAAATGTATGATACTTGGGCATAGTAAAGACAGTGTACAGTTGCATTCTCTTGTCCTGAAAGAGGAATTAGAATACTTGTGTTTTGAACAAGCAATATAAGTCTGGTTTCACTAGGACCTCTAGCAAATTGGGCATGGATCACAGCAATAATAGTCTTACTTTCCGTTAGAAAAAGCAAGAAAGGAAAAATTTGCTCGGGAAAGAAAAAAGGGTGTAACAGTTTTTGTTTATGCTTTCTGAAATGCATTTGTTTCAAAGAGCTTTTGAAACCACAGTAACACGATTTTCTTCAGAGAAGTATCATAAGTAGTGATCTAAAAACAGTATCAAAATGTGATTTGCTGACCTCTCCTTTCTCCTAACATCATAATATTTTTCTTAGGTATACCATTCTGGTTTGGGGAAGGAGAAAACTGGAACATGTCAACAATAAGGAAGAGTTCTTGTCATAGCTAATAGATCATGTCAAGGCAATAAGGAATTATTTCTTCATGAACCTGTCTATGGTAACATAATTCCTGTGATAGAAGCTGACTGAAGTGGCAAAAAGTGCAATATATGAAAAAATCAAACAGCCTATATTATGCTTTGGAGATTTCTCAGGTATTCTTTCTTCAAGTGAATTTTTACCAAGTAATAGATTTCAAAATTTTAAGGTATTATATTTCCCGTTAAGAGAGGTACCAGTATGTACAAAGAATGCTGTAAATTTTAGTACCATTGATTCACAGTTGTTTATAGCCAAAATTCTATCCCTTAAAAATATACCCAGATTATAATTAAATACTGATTATCAGCAGCAATAGCTGAATCTTAAGATATTTATAGAAAATGTAAGGAATATGATATTGCCATGAAGATGACTCCATTGTTTTAGAGATTTGAGTCTATTAGCTTATTCATAACAAAGACTTCTTATGTGAATAGAAAGTACCATCAAATTTAATGAAATATTTGAAAACTCACTTTATAGTTTTCTAAAACTAGTTTTTTCAGGTTTCTAAATTTATGGAATGTTTTAGTATATGGTTCTAATATACAATTATAGTGTTAACATGACCATTTTATAATGAGGTATATATATATATATATATATATATATATGAAAAAATAAATGAGATATGGGATAATATAATTATATTACATTAAAATCAGTGGTAAAATCATTTTAAGGAAGGGAAAAATGAATTTTAAACATCTATGAAAAATAAGTTACTTCAGCTTAATTGAATGGCCTTATCTAGATTCAATAGCAACTCATTTCATTTTATGCTTAAAATGTTAGCAATATAACATTTTACAAATTTTCTCAAATTTCTTTTGAACTAGAAGGGGCCTTTAAACTTTTGGTGATATCATTAAAATCATAGTAATGCAACAATTTAATTTGAAATCTAAAACTGGAGAGAAAATCATATTTGTCAGTTATTAACCAAATTCTTAATTTTCATTTAGAAGCAAAATATTTTGTTAAACTTCTAATAATGTGATTAACTTCCCCCAAAAAACCTTTAAAACTATTTAGTTAAGTTTATTAAAATTGGAATGATAGGCTAATCAAAATTACATATTTGTGAGTCATTGTTTTGGTACATAACATAACAAATATAATAACATAATTTATTATGAAAATAATGTTTTTCATTTTATGTCCTGCAGATATTAAATGCCATCATCTCCTTCTGTTAGTTTACTGCATGTTATCAACTTTTTGCTATATTCTAATTTTCTTGCTATGCCTATTTCATTTTGGAGCCAATAGTCATTTCAAAGAATAAATGTCTATTTTCTAGTTGGAAAAAATATTTTAACTCTACGCTATGCAATCACATTCATTTCTATGCTGAACATTCATGTTTTGCATCAAAATGACTGTCCTTTAAAATTGATATACAGATTTAAAGAAATCCCAATCAAAATAACAAGGCATTTCTAGATAAAACACTCCTAAAATTCATATGGAACAAGAAGAGTCTCAGAATATCAAAAGCAATCCTGGGTGACACATTTGAAGCTGGTGATATCACAATCCCAGACTTACAGTTGTACTATAAATCTATGGTGATTAAAACAGAATGCTACTGTCACAAAAACAGGCATGTAGATCAATAAATAGAATAGATGAAACAGAAACAATAACAGACACATATTTGATCTTTGATAACGACATCAAAAGCACACAGGAAAATAGTCTTTTTAATAAATGGTACTGGGAAGATTGAATATCCACATGTAGAAGATTTGGTCTAGATCTATATATCTCACCATGTGCTACATTGAAAAAATAATCAAGGATCTGAATGTTAAGACAAACAATCTGCTGGAAGATAACATAGGTATAAATCTTGTATACATAGGTGTAGCCCAGGACTTTTTGAACAGAATCCCAGTGACACAAGAAACAACACTGAGAATCAACCAATGGGATCATATTAAATCAAAAAGCTTCTACACAGCAAAAGAAACAAACAACAGAATGAGGAAGCAGTCTGCTGACAGGAAAATTTTTTTGTTGATATTTTAATAAAAATTGGTCTGCTGCTTTATAATTTTATTTTGAGAAATAATTCAATATCTTAACTTTGTTTTTGGATGTGATAGGCCAAGATTTCAGCTTCCTACTATTATGTAGACTTACCCTTTCAGGCTTTAAACTCTTTTGAATTCTGATATCATTTGAGGTCTAGTGAATGAATTGTTACTATCTTCTTAGATATTTTTGGTATTCTATTTGGATTATGAACACTCCATTCCTCATCTGTTTACATTTCAATCAATTATTAAATTATGGGAAGAATGTCTTTCTTATATTCCATCACTTACTTTTTCTTTCCCTCCTATATGTTATTTGATACTCAGGTGAAACTCCTTTAATAACTTTCCTCTTTTAATTTTTAATGTGTTAATTATACTGATTGACTTTTAAAAATTGAATTATTGCTTTCTTGTGATAAACTACAATTGATTTAGGTATATTAATTTTCTGATGAATTGTTGGCTTTTCTTTACTGTCATTTTCCTAAGGCTTTAACATCTTTTTTTTTTTTTTTTTGGTAATGGGAATCAAACTCAACCAAGCACCTGCCACGCAGACGCTTATGCTGCTGAGCTAAATCCCCAGCCCAACATCTATTTTTTGATAGATGCTATCTTTAATATTTTCTTTTAATGCCCTTGTCAGATTTTGTTTGCTTCACAAAACAAGTTTAGAAGTGTTATTTCATCTAACTTTTCAAAAAGAGATTATGTAAAATTTAAGATTATTTCTTCATTAAATAAGGGTGTAGTAAAATCATTTGGTGATAAAATTTTTAGGGAATTTTTAAATTAATTATGATAAATTTACTCATTTCATCATCATTGTTGAATCTATAGGTAGAAACGATTTAATAATATTTGTATATCCTTTTAATGTCTCTATTTGTAATTATGGTACTTTTATTGTTCTCAATATTGATGATTTGTGTTTTTCTGTTCCTCTTAACTAATTTCTCCATAAGTTGGCCAATTTAATTAATACTTCTAAAGAATCAATTTTTTATGTGTTGATTCTCTTTTTTAATCTCCAGCTCATTTTCAGGCTTCCTTACATTTCCCTTTTTTGTTATCTATCTTTATACACTTTCAGTTTCATTACATTTTTTTTTCTGTTTTAGGATGGTAGTTCAGGACACTAATTTTTTTAAAACCTTTATTATTTCCAGATATATAATTTTATTTCTTCTTCATTCAACTCTTTTTATTTTCTTTCTTTGCCTGTTGCACTTACCTAACATTACCTAAGTCACAGCTCAACATTTATTCCCGTTAGATGGATTGGGCACAAGTACCTCCTAAAATTTGCAATAAAATTTTTTTCTTCAAAACTTTTTGAGTATTTAGACACAGAACTCATATTACCCTAAAAAAAATGCAGTTCCCCATCCACCAAATGCGTAATTACTCTTCTTACTAATCCTGCTGACATCTGATTTTAAAATGCAATTTGTAATACTGTGTTATTAAGTAGCAGCCATGGTGAAAGCACTTCTTTGACTTTGGTGTTGAATCTAGCTGGAAATCCCACAAGACCTTCGTGAACAAAGACTTGGAGGATTTATTACAGTTCAAGAAACCTTTCCAGCAATTCTGATAAATAATTCTTTTAAGAGGATTAGAGGCATATAAAGGACAAGCATGCTACTTCCTTATCACTAAGCATCCCAGGTATGCCTTAACTAGGCCAGATTTAAGGAGGAAGGTAATTTTTTTGTGTTTTTTACTCCACTTTATTCTTTTGAGCTTTGACCTCAGCACTTGAAAATTGCTATAAGTTTACCATGCTAAAAATATGATTCCTCGTTTTTGAACCCTTGAAATATTTTTTCCCTGCAGCAAGGTAATTATATAAATATATTTACTTAACCTCTCTCAACTTGAGTTGTCTTCTGTATATAACAAGGAAAATAATTAATATTTCATAAGATTTTTATGAAAAGTAAATGAGAAAGTGTATGCAAAACACATAGCAAGTGTTCAGGACACAGTAGCTACCTAGTGTGTATCAGCTTTCTCTCTATCCCATTAATTTTTTATTTTGTTCTTACGGAATTTATTAACATATCTATCCTCTATGTTAGTAATCTAAATGATTCCTAACAAAATTCTAATACCTCAAGTCAGTGATTTTACAATAGTCTTATTTATTTTTTCCTTAGGCCCTTACAAATGCAATGTCATTTTTCTCTGTAACAGGTTCTTTTTAATTAGAAATCTCTGAGGAACAACCTCAGGGAAGCTGATTTTCTTTATAAATTTACAAACTCAATGCTTTATTCTTTTGCTGCCATTTTACAACCTGTCAAATACATCTGTTTTGCTTTTGCTTCAGTGGGTTCTCTGCAGGAGCCTACTTTTGACATGATTATCCCTGCAATCTCATTTTCAGCTCCCATATTGGCAGCTACCTCCTGAAATGCTTTGAGATATTTTACAGATTTTCCCCTTAGTGATTCCTGAGAGACCTCTATTTTTCTGGGGGAAGGGTTAAATTAAATCATCTACCAGAGTGTCTTTCTACTTTGTATGTTCAGTTTTGTTCTTAAATGAATAATTTATGTTCTGGATTCTTTGTAAGGTACGAACTTGCATCTCCATTCAGGAGAAAAATTTGAGCCATCCAAACTTTGAGGCATTTAGCCGATAGTACCACTGAACTCTAATGCATTAGCAAATGCCATGGTGTGTGTTATGTAGTGGTGAGAGGTCAGACACCCTTGGATCTGAAAAGTCCATACGAAGATGCATTCTCTCCCTGCTGAGAGATTTTTCTCCCCAAAGCAAAAATGTGAGTCACAGTTGTCTTACCACCTGCAAAGTACCCTGGCCCTATCAATCCATTATCCTTGATGACAGATGACATCTCCCACTCCAGAACAGCTTCACAACGTTTTTTTCTTATAATATCACTCACATTGGCAATCATTCACTTTGTTAAATTTTTTGAATTCTCTAAGTTTCCTATAGCGGTAGACTGTCTCTTTGAACTCATCCTTTCCCCCGATAAATCTACAACATTCTTATCTGGTTCAATTTTTTCTAATAATTTTGTACCTAACTTTGGCTTCTGCAGTAGTTCTGATTCTCACCATAATGAAGTTGGATGTAGTACTCTCTGATTTATCCTAGTCTTCCTTTCCCCCTTTCTAAGTCATCCTTTATATTGCCATCATATAAAGCCATTAATATAGACAACTGATCATGATATTCCTTTTATGAAAATCTTTGAGTAGGTGTCATTTGAAGATTTCAAAAAATTACTTTTTAAACTTTTTTTTCTTAGAAGCATCTTTTTTTTTGATGTGTTATGAAGAGTTCTTTGCAATCTGGATCTGATCTGTTCTCTGAAATTAATCTCTTTGCACTTCCACAAACACAGTACATCAGAAGTCCAGCCATTCTTTAAGATCGTAATGCTAGTCTTTGTTTTGTGACTTTATATATTTTTCTACCTTTCTTTGGAATGGATTCAATTCTATTAGTAAGGTCAGCTCCATGTTAGTACTCTGCCCACCTCTATCTTTCCACCAATTTATTGCCTTTACTGTGTTTCTGAAGCTTTTTCTACATTGCCTATTAACAATTTTCACAGCAACTTGCATTTATATTTCTCTTCAAGTTAGAGTAAATACCTGGGACATGTCCTCAAGGCATATCTTTTTGTCCTCAGTCCATAACACAAATTCTACCACATAAAAAGTATTTGTTGCAGCATGTGCTTAATTTGGCTGCACATACACTAAAAGTTGTATGGTGAATCAGTGTCTGGAGAAGTGAGGTAACAGGAAGCAAATGAATAATGTAATGTGTTAGTATGTGAAGTCATAATGTATTTTATTAATATATTAAAAGCAGAGGGAAATAGATGTCCAACCAAAAATAGAGAAGTGGAAAAATAAGACCTAGAGAGACATAACTGAGGCAGAGCTTAGGAAGAATAAAAGTAAGAAAGAGTTTATAGTTTGCACAGTTATGTTTGACCAGGCCTGTGGTCTTGTGGATTTAAAGTTTTTCTTTCCTTGTACCTGAGGGGAAATGTAATTCATGTTACCAGATCTACTTTGCTAGGTCTCTTATTGAGTTCTTAGATAATTGAAGTGATTATGTATCAAATACTCCATAAAGGTGAAGTTTGGTTCTACTACCATCAAATTGGAGTTAGCCAAGAATCAGAATATCCAAATATTGTGCTATTAAGATGACCGTCCTGCATAAAAGGAAGAAAGCCTGAAAACTTGGAGAGAAAAACAGAGTTCATGACACTGTTTGCTTAAAACAAGAGAAAGAAAAGAAGGAAGAAAAGTGCAACATAGGACACATTGTGTATGTAGTTCAGGCTGATCTTGAACTCACTATGTAGCCCAAGTTGGCCTTGAACTTGAGTGATCCTCCTGCCTCAGTCACCTGAGAGGTAGAATTACAAACATATACCACTATGCCTGGCAGGATACGTTTTTGATGGGAAAAAGAGTTAGGACATAGTCAGAAATCCTGGGTTGTGTTCAAAATTTCCAAGTATCTCGTCAGAGTACATTGGACAAATCACTTAATCTCTTCAGTTCTCATTAGTAAAATTAAAATGTTGGTGCCAGTTTACAAGGTGACTATAGTAAAGCTATGTGATGCTTGCAAGAGTGATCAGGAAATTTGAACATGCTAGGTCAATGTTATTATTTTTCAGATTTGCTCATTGTAAAGTTTTTTATAGAGAAGCATAAGGAATACACATTTAATGTATAAAGACAAAAGATGAACAATATTCAGATCATCTCTATTGTAGAAATATTGTATTCTTAATTTAGCAAGTAATTGTATTCATAACATAAAATAAAGTGAGCAAAGATTTAGACCTTCCTTCCAGTTTAAGAATTACTTTAATTTCTCTTTGGTTTCATGCTTTCCCACAGGCAGTTTAGCGTGTCACATACACTTAGACATGTCATACAGTGAAGTTGTACAAAATGCTCATGGCGATTGTCATCTGAGACATAAACACTTCTTCTTTCCTGTTAGTGTTTTCAGTAAAGTCATATTATTTCAAGTAAAATTACTTATACTTACACTATGACTAAAAACAGACTCTGTCCAACAGCATGTAATACAAGTATTTCCTTTTGGTGCATGGAATAGAATATAGAACATAGAGGATCAACAAACTCAATGTTTTATTATATATATGGGGGAGAGAAAAAGAGTTTTTATTTAATTGTGTGGAATGGAGCCAATTAAGTTGCCACTGAACTCAGACCTACCAATCCTTATGTTTGGTTCTGAAATCTCTTTGCTGCCAGATTTCATGCCCTGCACCCTCATTTTTCATTTAAGATGTCCAAGGTGGCTCTCTTTCCAATAATTTTTTCATTCTTCCTCTGAATCTTATTTTTCTTGTTTCCTCCATTTAGAGAGAGAAGCCCCAAAGCAGGAAGTTGCTTTGGAAAAGTCATATTCAGGTCAGCAGAAACAATTGTCTTCAAATTAATCTACTAATACCATAACTCAGATTATTTTCCTCCCTATGGTCCTCTCTGTAAAGCAGTCTTGAAAAGATTTTTCATTTCTTTGGACAGTTTTATACCTATTCCCAGAAGAATCAACTTCCTAATTTATCAACAAGAAAAGTAAATTCCCTCATATCTGTTTAAATGTATATTATTCAGAAGTTTAATTGCTAAAATATTTGTTTATTGTCATTAAATTTATGAGCAATATATACATTCTTTTAAGGTCAACAGCTGTAAGTATCTGGTTTGGTAAATCATACATAGTAATAAAAAATTTTGAATTTGTTTTAGAAAGGGATCAGGTTATATTTTTATGATAATCTCAGAGTTCCAACCAAACATAACGGAAGTAAAATAAATCTGATAAAATAAATTGGATTGAATTAAGTTTAACATATCTTCTAACTCAAAGGAAATATGTGAATTACAAAAGTAATATATTTTGTTGAGAGAATACAGTGATCTGAATGGAACCAAGATCAAGAATATGTATCCTGATGAAAGTTATAATTGATAGGTGGCTCTCTAGATCAGAGGCCAACAGTATAATAAAAGTATAGTGAACAAGTCAAAATACTTTGCCATTCTACCTCATACTTGTCTGCCTACTTTGAGATTTTGATGTAATCAGGTATGGAAGCATCACAATAGCTACATGATGTGACTTACAGAATTTTATTCTCTACTACCATATGGTAGAGATGCGTAAAGACAGCAATCGCTGCAATTCTATTATGTTCTCTGTAGAACTAAAACTAATACTTGATCACAGAATAACTGTTTTTTGTTTTTTTTTCTCATTTTACTCTTTATTATGACCTTATTATATGTGGTAACCCACAAAGTAACAATCTTTTGAGAAGAAAATAATACTGACTTTTGGTTTGGTGGCAGTTGGGGCTATGTCATCGCTATGTGTTCTAGCCAGTAACAATACCATAGAGTTAACATCATGTAACACACACCCCCTACACATGAACTGTAGTAATATAATAGGAGTTGAAAGTTTTAAGCAGATGAAAAGATGATGGAACAACACTTTCTAATTAAAAACAACGGCAGCAAAACTTTTTTGGGTAACTAATGTGTAGTGCACAGTCAATTTTCAGTGATTTTACCAGAATTCAGCCAGGGAAGGGTGTACAAGTACATGAATTATACTCAGCATTCCAGTCCGTGGTGTGCATTTACAATTCCCTTCCCGCTTCACACTACAGCTGGGGCTTGTTTCCACCACTGAGTTTTAAATAATTCAGTGAAATTTTTGAGAAATAGGGAATGTTTTGCATAATTTTAAAGCTTGATTACTATTTGCACCAAATGTTGCTGATCAGCAAGATCGCCTCAATGGGAATAGTGAAATTTCCCTTTGAATTGAAATTGAAAACAAATTCATTATACTAAAAGTCTGAAAAAAATCAAACTCACCACAGGATCATTTCACATTTAATATAGTACAATTTTTTAAAAAATATGGTACAATTTTGGAAGGAACTTTCCAATATAGCATGAAAAAGAGGTCTATTTGGTGGACTTTGTCTCTGAAACTGTATGAAAGAATAACCATCTCTTGGTGTAATTATATTAGAATTTACCATTTTTTTAAAAAAACATGGAGTACATTTTTTAAAAAATGGAGTATACCTCCTTTTGATTTCTTGGACTTATCGTACATAAATGTGTTACTCTGCATAAATGTACTACAAAAGACAATGTACAAGACCCATGAAATTATCAGTTTATACCAGGGAAGAATAGTTTTTTTACCTTCATGAATAATCTGGAGCAATCTCTAAACAGAGTAGGCACTCAAAAATTTTTATTGAATATGACAATAAAAAATGCTGGTGTAATAAGAAGGTATCATAGCATTTTTTTAATGAGATGATTTTTGCTTTTATAAAAAAGTAAAGATAATTTTGTATTATAGACAGCAGCTCTTCTGTTATATAATGTCATTTAGATGTTTGACATTTGAATTTTGCATAAGGAATTAATGAATCTGTAACTGGTGAAATTTTAGTGCTGATATTACAAGAGAGAAGAATTAGGCAGAAGGAAGCAGAAGACAGTTTGAATTATTTTAAACTGAGAGAATCTATGATTATAATTCTTTGTATCACTTAGAATATCACATAAAGAGAACACTATTTGACTCTGAGTTTTTTAATTTTATTTTGGTTTGTTTCTTGGAGACAAGGTTTCACTATGCAGTTCAGGCTGCCTTGAACTCATTTTGTATCCCAGGATGGCATAGAACTTGCAATAATCCTCCTGCCTCAGCCTCCCAAGTGCCAAGGTTGCAAGTGTGCACTGCCACACCCAACCCAGTTTGATTCTTATTTGCAGTGTTGACGGGTTAGATTGATCTTGTTCTTCTATGACTCTACTTATTGAAATCATGTATTTATTGACAAATCTGTTAGAAAATTGCTTATCTGGGTAATTCTCTTCCCAATTTGAGACTAAATTATGCTAATAATTTACTTGGGGCTACTTTTCATCCCACTTGTGATAACTGACTGAGTCCAAAAGCTTTGAACAGGGAAGCTGAATTTAGACACTGGCTGCTTCTGTGTTTTAGGATCACTCTTACCAACCTGTTTGATTTTGGAAAAAACTTAGTGGCTGAGCGTGGTTTAGTGGTCCCCATGGTGAGACCCCTAAAAGAATTTATGTATTCAGTGAACATGGGTTTAATAAGCACAGTTGTCATGTAGTAGATTGTAGTAGGTGGAAAGACGTTCAAACAGTTCAGGGCTCCCAGAGCAACTTTGCTTTTCCAAGCAGCACATGGTGAATAAGTAATAAGCTAATTTTCAACCATCTTTATGCTACCAGAACATATACTGGACTCTGGGATACTAGAGTTTAGGTCAAATTCTCTTTCTTTGTTTCTATCACATGCTTGTACTGCAGGTGTGGTTGTACTATGAACAAGAAAAGGAAAATATTTAGAAACATTTATCACTTGGTGAAGGTATTCATTTAGTATTCCATGATGGTAGCTCTTGTGTGTGTGTGTGTGTGTGTGTGAAGGGGGTGTGGTGTGGTTTGAGACAGGGTCTTACTATATATTGCAGGCTTGCTGTGAACTTACTATGGAGTTGAGGCTGGTCTCAATTCACATCACTTCTCTTTTCTCCGCCTCCTGAGTGCTGGGATTACAGGCATGTGCCACCTCACCCTGCTGATGGCGGCTCTTTTCTGAAAGACACATGAAAATTTTGTTTTTATCTACTTGTTTCAGATTATATCTGAAAGAAATGCTAGATATAAGAAAACCTGGCTAATGAGTTCAAATGCAAATGGTTGAAAAAAACAACTAGAAATTCTATGAAAATATTTACTTCTAAATGTATCATATAAATACACCACATTTTATATATATATATGTGTGTATATATATATATATATATACACAAACCAGCATACTAATAATTTTTCTAATCAATTTGTAATCTGATGAAATACATTTGGATCAGCCCACGAGGCAATCTAAAGAGGAAAAAATCATATATTTTAATTTTAGGCCTGCCACCAACTAACTCTTTGATTTAAAGCAAATATCAAATTACTTGAGATTCAATACTTTTATTTATATGATGCAGGAAAAACACCTGCCTCAAATTGGGCTATCAAATGAAATGAGACATGTAGATATTTTTGAAAATATATATGCAATCACAAGTGACATAGATTATATAAAAAATTAGAAAGAGAAAAAAGCAATCCTAGGGAAACTGTCCTCAATACTATGGTCTCTTATTCCCTTGTAATATCTCCCCTACATTCTAACATTTATACTTTAGATTTACTTAAAAATAGCTTTCAGAAAGTTTTAGAAGTTTCATTTTTAGAGAAGTCTTAAAGAGTTAAAATTAATTATCTTAATATAGTGTCTTTAAAAATAAAGCAAATGTGGTTCTGACTAGCCTATGTAAAATATAATTTCTAATAATTAAAGTATAGTTCCTTAATTAAGAATGTCTG
Organism: Cavia porcellus; assembly: GCF_034190915.1. Lineage (NCBI taxonomy): Eukaryota > Metazoa > Chordata > Mammalia > Rodentia > Caviidae > Cavia > Cavia porcellus. The sequence continues at coordinate 36,222,360 of NW_026947498.1, read as the reverse complement.
TAATAAATTGCACAGCAAATACCAAATCATTAAAATGAGTTTTAATAATCTAATCACATTTTATTAAGGAAAGTCAATATTGTAAAATCATAATATTACAATCAGTACAACAGTTTGAATTATCTTACATGATAATCTCATTTGGATTTATGAAGTAGTCAATAAAAAGAAAAGATCTGTGTGAACATTTATCCAGCTTCCTGATCCTGATTGTCCAATTAAGAAACTTGCATCGTTAATTCAAGTCAAGCGATCAATACACTTTTCAAATGTAAAGCAGATAATCAACTGTAGCAGGTTCTTGCATTTATTACGACTACAATGTCAAAATATGCCAATATTTCAGAGGTGATTAGAAGAGCTTGCTAGATCAGATTTCTTTGTAAACACTATGTCTGATGTGTTTCCTTGCAGTTTCATACCTCAGTCCCTGCACGGAGCTGGCCGCAGTGCAATGGTGGAAATAGAAAAATAACAAAATGAATGAGTTTTCCTAGTCTTTACTAAATTTATTGCCTCAGGTGTTCAGATACTATTGCCTTTTGTAGATGAAAACACATACCTACATTAGTAAAACATTAAAAATTAAGCTCTGTGGACTACTTTCTGTTGTTAAAAAAATGGAGAGATGATACACATTCTACACATTAAAGTCCAGAGTTGAGTTCCTGCTAGGCCATAGTTCAGTGAACTTTCTGCCATTTACACAGCTTGAGCTTCATCCTTATACTGTTTTTTTAATCAATGATTGATAATTTTCTCATAATAAAAATCAGGAATATATGTATTTTTCATGGCTGAAAGGAAAGAATTACACTACAGATATGGACCCTCACTTTTTACTTTCAGTCTACTGGCCAGTTTAATCAGAAGACTACTCTTTCACCAATACCATTTATAAAGGAATTCCATGCAGAGGGGAGTCTAACACGTGTCCTTGTAATAGCAGAGTTGGCTGATGTTTTTGGATGTGTGCATCTCAGATCTCTTGTAGAGTATATACTGCAAGGAGCATGCGAGGGTAAATATCTGAGCGTCAATTCTCCATTTCCAAACTTTTATTTCTTAAGTCTTACATCATTTCTAAGCTGCTCCAAGACAGTGAACTCCTTCCTGAAGGATTCAAATGCAGACTTTTCCAAGGGATGACATCTAGAACTGTTTATTTCATAAGATGTAAAAGTCTTTCTGATGGTGGGACATGATACCTCCATTAGGAGGACTTTTGTGATGTTCAGACAGATGAACAGGCAGAACTTTTTGCTACATAAACTTTTGAGGCAGGCATGGCTGTCAAGCAGGGCCATGTTGTGGGTTGCCCATGGGCATGGGATAGCAGCAAGCTGGAGCTATGAGGACTAGATTGCATATGACAACAAGGTGAGATTAGCTAGGTTCCCTGGATCCCTGTGAATGTGCTAATTTGAATACATTTCTAGGCTCCATAGGAGCACAGGAGGTATCCCCAGTATTCTGGTACTTGGCCCTGGGACAAAAGAGAAGGTGGATAGTGGTCCCAAATTTTGAGATCTCATAAGGAAAAGGACTTGGGAATGGACTTATTCAGCTGCTCAACAAGAAGTGCTGACTTGCTTTTAGCCAGGTAGTTGAAACTAGGTCAAGTTATCATAGAAAGGGAGAAAGACAGAAAGAAAGAAAAGAAAGGAAAGAAAAAAGGAAGGAAGGAAGGAATGAAGAAAAGAAGGAAGGAAGCAAGGAAGAAACAAACAGTAACCCACATGCCCAATCCCCCTTCCCATCTTCTTTCATAGTTGCCCTGTTTGAAAGCTTGATTTTCCTTCTACCTTCTGTTTTACTTTCTATTAACTTTTTTGCCCTAATAATAAAAATAAAGGATTTATTCTATGTGCAAAGAAGGCAGTAAACAAGTACAAGTAGAGACCATTTAGTAGAAATTTTCTTGGAAAATATTTATGTAGTTTTTAGGCATCATCCAATGATAACCATTTCTGTTTTAGTTAAGTAATCATTTCTTTTAGCCAAAAATAAAATACTAACTAAACTTTTATTTGTTTATACAATCTGTCAAACACTTCTGATAATATAATTTTATTAAAAGTGAAAGAAAGAATCAATTTACACATTATTATCAACACCTAGGGATTCATTTGCATCCATAAATCCCACCAAAGTTCTTGTTTTGTATTAACCACCATAGCAATCTCATGGTGTAGTTTCTGTGTTTTTCTTCAGTCATATGGGATAGTTAAAAGTGGAATTCTGGTGTAATACTTGTAAACAAACATTTTATTTGAAAAGACAAGAAATTTAAGTTATGTATTAAATGTTATCTTAATAAGAGTTAATTTCCTTTTTTCTTAATGTTACATTTTTATTAATGCACTTGCATGTGAACTATCATAGTGATACCTCACATTTACTTTTCCCATGTTTGTATGTATGCCTATGGTGTGTGCAGATCCGGATTTTTTAATGTTAGCTTAAAGTTTCTAATTCTAATTTCTTCGATTATCAGTGGCCACCTAAACAATTTGAAGTGCATGAGAAGGAACTGTAAAAAAATAATGGAATCTATTTTTGCTAAAATAAATTATAACAAGGCAATACATTTTATAGGACAAATTAATTGCTTAAAATTTCCTTTTGATGATCTCTATGAAAGTGTATTCGTTATGGTTTAGATCTAAAATGTCCTCCAAAAGGCTCACGTATCCAGGAGTGGGACTTCTGGAAAGTGCTTGTATCCTGGGACACAGAATGTCCTCTTAGGAGGCAGCACCTAGTTGGAGGTGAGTATAGAAGTCCTTTTTTTGTCCTTATCATGGTCCAGGAAGTTTACATTTGTAATCCCATGGAAAAATTACTGGAATTCTAGCAAGTTAATTCCAATCTACTACTTTCAGTGTGACCCACAGAGAGAATAAAGACACTGAGACATATTTATATTTATAGGGGCCCAAGGGGTTCTGGGTCTATCCTGGGTGATGATTCAGCAAAACAAAGGTTTTGATCCAGAGCCTAACCCAGATTGTATTAACTCATGAAGAAGGGAGTGGCTAGAGGATGTCACTGTGAGAATGGCAGGAATTATGTGAGTACCATGAGCTGGGCTGGCTAAGAGCCCAGAAAGCACCTCTGCAATATGCAGAGAGAAGGATTTGCAGAAAGACCAACCTGTGTAACGCAGTTGAGATGTAGGTGGCAATGCTTCAGTTTCTGATGTGCAAACTTTTCCTGCCCTGGGAAGTCATAGCCTCTTCTCTAGGCTCTAAACCCAGTAGACAGCCCTGGGGTAGTGGCTCTGCATCCTGCTGGGCTCAATCATATTTAGGAAGCCCCTTGGGCAGGGAAACAGTAACTGTTGCCTAGTTTCAAAGATTATGTGTTAGTACCTCAGGTACTTACATTGTTACTTACATTGCTGACAGCCAATTGAAGGGAAAAGGAAATAGCTTAGTCAGCTTTATATGTAACAGTACATGGAGATAAGGCTAGGTTTAGCCAAAGTGAAAGTGATTGCTTTTATTCAAGAAGAGTGTCCAAGTGGTCTTCTACACTAGGTCACTGGGCCATGACCTAGAAGGATGCACTCTGTCCCTGGCTTCCGCCTTCTCTCTCTCTGCCTCCTGGCTATCATGGAGTGAGCAGCTTTCCTCTGCCATGCCCTTCACTCATACCATTTCTGTCTTGGAGTCAGCCAACCCAATCCCTTGAAAACCATGACCAAAAATGAACATTTCCACCTTTAAATTGCAGTTGTTGAGTATTTCTGCCCAGAGACATGAAAGTTGGTTAATATAGTGCTGAAGATTTTGAAATGTCTTACAGTATTTGCACATATTCTGTCAGGCAACTCGAAAGAGACATGGTGTCTTTAGATGGGACTACTGAATCTGTATGGGGCTTGATTCAGTTCTCACTGCTACTGCATATGCATTAATGTGTCCAAGTGAAAACTGTTAGATCTTCATCCTAAAACCATAACAATTATATGGTTATAATTTTGCTAATTAACTAGGGAGCAGTTATATAATTGTTCTTGATTCCTTTTTCTGTTTTTTTTCCATTTAAACTTTAACTTAGATATATTAATTCTACTCTGTGTTCTTAAATTTATACCTACTTATTTAAAAAATTAAGTTATAGTATATGTATTTACCTAAAGAAAATATATATGCATTGGACCTATATATTATAAATATACATATGTAACACTGAAATATAGCTATTAAATTTCTACATTACTGTCTATATAAACTTATGCATTCATATCTGTTTAGCTTGTTGAGATGGATTCAGGTTACTATTAATCTTAGATACTAAGTAGCTAAAAAGAAAAATATTACATTTGAAATGGGTGTGGATTAAGTTAGTGAAGAAATATTATGATAATTTTGATTAGCTTAATATATTGTAGCTTAATATATTATAGCTAATTCATTTCCATATCCATGAAGTATGAATCATATTGTTTATAAAAACAATAGATTCTTCTTCATTGTAAGAAATACAGAAAAATTGTAGAAAAACCAAGTATGATTTCTCCTTTACAGGGAATATTTGATATGACAGGGCATTAGATTGTTTATAATTAAATATTTCTTCTGACAAGAACTTGTCATTTAAAAAATGACATTGAAATGAACTCACTTCAAGAAAACTGATACCTCAGTTCATTGAACTAGTTAAAAGTAATTGAAGTAAAATTGTAGTGACCAAATAAAGCATTTATACAATGGGAAAGTAGAGAGAACACTACACACTAACTATTAGTGAGATAAAACACAGTAGAATGGCATTCCACAGTCATTGCTAATGGTGACTCTCCAAAGATTTTTTTAAAGAACAATGACCCTGATTCTCAATGTATGTGTGTGTACCCATGTAGGATGGTCAGTAATAGGTGGAGGTAAGTGAAACAGATACTGCCAAATAGAAATAAGAAAGATCATATTTTATTAACTCAATTATTCCTTAGACTCAAACAAAAGTAAGCTAAAAGTAAATAGCAAAAACAGTTCATATCGATTACTCCATTATTATTTCCAAATACATATGACACACTTTTCTTATAGTAAAAATAGAAGTTATTTTCATTTTTTTACTACCAAAATTTTAAGCTGCACTAAAATAATAAAACTCAAGAAAAAACTAAAAAAAACCTGAATCTATAATATGTACTAGTTATATAATACATGTTGTCTGTCATATATAGTATGCATATATTTTATATATATATATATATAGAGAGAGAGAGAGAGAGACAGAGAGAGAGACAGAGAGAAAGAGACAGAGAGAGAGAGCATACAAAATAGATTTTTCTAATAGGATTGTTTTCAAGCCTTATTTTGATAATACTTTCAAATTCTTTCTTAAAAGAAAATAGTTTTAAGTGTAGTTTTAAAAGTAATTCCTAGATCTTTGCCTTTGAATGAAAGCTTATATATTCCCAAATTTATTTAGATTTATTTTCCCCCAATGAAGTCATTTATAACAAGAGGTTAAAAAAAGTGCTCACAAATCAAGTTAAAGTCCTATTTAATATGCTAATGTAAAATGTTGACTTATGTTGGGCTGGCAGACAATAAACGCTCCCCTTACAAATATTAGTTCAAGGCTCTGCTAATGAGTTCACCTCTATTATCTTCCAGACTGCAGCTCCATTAGCTGTGTTGTAATACCAAAGATAATTAGTGCAGGCTTGTCAACTTGATTTTTGCTAACATTCTGGCCTTTATTTTATACTATATTTTTAAGAGTTCCTTAGGGAAACTAAATCATTTCATTGGCCAGGCAGAGGCTATTCATTCTGGTCTAACAAAAGCACTGTTTAATTAAGAAGCATCCTGCCATTTATTGTGTACTCCAAACTACTATTTGGATGTTGGTCTCTAAATGCGAAGATTTGTCTGACTCAATTTTTCTGTTCTAATTTCCAATCAGAGAAAATGTGATACCAGGCATGGATCCAATTTTCCTTCTCTGTTAACATTTATATTGACAGAGTTAATGATTTTATTATCATCTTTGAGTTGTCGCTAAACAGCAGTCATCATATTCCTCCTTGTGCATGGTTACATATCTATAATACATTCATCAACCCAAGAGAAATCACAACTCATCCTATTAAAATTGCTTTTAGGTGGTCAAGTTGACTGGTGGGAAGTCAGAAAACTTTAGTAAAAGGATAGTATTCCCAGATAAGAAACAAGATTAATAGCAAGATTAATTTTCTATATGAATAATATGTTCAAGTGGATAAGCAGGGGAAATCTCTGCAAGGTTCTTCCTGCAAGTTCAATTGTAATCTCCATGACATTGTGCTGAAAATTAAATATTGAGAAAACATAAAACCTATACTTTTCACTACTTTAAAAATTATCAGAATGGGTTTGTAAGTCTTCTTTGGATATGAAATGAAATTAATATTAGGATGTACTATATTTTGCTTTTATGTTTTACCTTTTAGAACTCAAATTTCCCAATTAGTAAAATAATTATCACCCTGATTTAGCTGTAGTTTACTTATTGACTTACTTCTCAAACATTCAGATTGTGGTGAGTTTTTTAGTCTCCGCTGAGGAATAATTTATTCATTATGGAAGTGCACACAAATTTGGTGTGCAGTTTCGTAGGCATATGATATGGTTCTCTTGTTTTAATGTGCTTTTTTTATTTTACAGGGCATTAACACATATCTCTAAGTGGTACTTCCCTTTATATTTCTTAGGGGCATCTAATGATACAGAAATAACATTATAAAATTTGCATCAAAATAGAGGCAGAACATTTTATTGTGAAATTTTATTTTAGTTTTTATCTAACATATTAAAAGGATATTTAAATATATTTCCCCATCATTGCAAAAAAATTTCAAAAGGTTGTTTTTTTCTGTTCAATTAGTACAAAAATAATGCACAACTAAAGTGAAATGCAGATATATTCTTGGAATGCATTTAAATATGTTTAGTATCCAAATACTGTCTCTATGCAAATTTCTTGTCAACACTTTAAAAAAATTATACTTATCCTCCGAGACTCATATGAGTAACACTATTAAAAAAATTATACTCATCCTCTGAGGCTCATGTGAGTAACATTATGATGGTAGTGTGGTAAACCAAATCAGTCATTTGAGAGATCCTTAAATGAATTCCTTGGAAACACTGAAAAGTAGAATTATGCTAACAAGAAAGATATTAACTGAATATACAGTGATTTTAGTGGGAAGGGAAACAAATAGAGGGAGATAGAGAAAAAAAAAAAAAAAGAAAGCACAAATGAGTGACTTATATAAAGCTATCCCTCTTAAAAGCAAACCAAATCACTTTGGATGAACTATTCCTGGTTCATAAAACCAAATGCACCAAAAGGTGAGTGCCTCATGAGCTCACTTTGAGGAAAAAAAAACATTTAATATTCAAATATTAGTGACAAAATCACAAAGGAGAGATATTAACCCTGTACATGTGCAAAATGAAGTACTGTGGGCTAAGAATTATACAGCTGCTCTACAAATTTCCATAGAAAGTCAAGGAAAGCCTCTAAGACAAAAGACTTTTCCCTAGTCACTGTTTTTTTCCTTTACAAGAAAGAAGACGATCTTTATCTATGCTGATCCCATAACTTCCTGTGCGTCATGGTTTTGGTTCTGCTCTTGCCTTGAGACATCCACGATGTGCCCAGGGTATACCAGTGACAGGAGAATGCCCAGGTTCCCAGGTCATGCTTATCGCCTACTGACTTGACACTACAGATTCCACTCAGACTATGCATAGTCCTAACAGTCTCTTAGTCCTTACCTTTTCAAAGTTTACATGAGCCTTCTGGAATGTATAGTACATTCAGAAAAAATAAAACTTATATTTCTAAGTTTTTCTACATGTCCTGTTAACCTCCAAATAAAAATGTAAATCCTCCTTGAGGACACTATTTTCCACAGTCCTCTCTATGTCACTGAGGCTGAGGTGGAGTGAGGGAGAATTTTACTTATTTGCAATAACATACACACACCAGACCATGACTGACCTTTTCCATTTCAACTGCATATGTTTTCTTTTTTATTTATTTGTTAGTTGCTATTTTTGCAGTGCTGAGAATAAAAACCCAGGTTTCGGTCTTGCTAGGCAAAGAAAACACTATCACTCAGGCACATCCAACTGCACATCATGCCTGGAAAGCTTTCACTCTGATTCGGTTCATTCTACAATCACATCTTGGTGACACTTCAAAAACCTTGGCCTCCCAGTTCCTAGAACTTCTTTTTCATCTGCTTAGACTTTCATTCCCTTCTCATACCTAAGAAACTTGTCAGGATCAGTGTCTGTAACATCATCTTGATCTCAAGCATGGCTCTGAGAATCACTTTTGTCTTTCATTTCACTTTTCCTAGGTACCATAAATTCAACTTTTATCTGGTTTTCAGTCCCTTGAACCGATTCTGCCATACCATGTGCCTTCTTTTTGTTTTTCTCTTCTCTCATCCTCATTTCTCCTCTTATATTTTCTGTGTCTTAGCCAATTTTACACTTACTCCCTTGCATTGACACTTAATTTTCATGCCTCTCAGTTCATGTGTGTTCAATTATTAGGTCACTATCCTGGGTAAAGTGTACTCAGCGCTACCTGACAATCATTTTATCAGGTCTATCAGCTTTCTCATTTCTTATTTTTTCTCAAAATCTAATGCTTCTCTTCCCACTCTTTTCTTTCTTCTCAACAGATGACTCTCCTTCCTGTTTTGTAAGAAAACTAAAAACAATCAATTTCCAACCGCAGTTTCTGTGTACCAGCCACTGTACCTGTATGTTTTGTTTAATTCGTATAGCTGTTCCTAAGGTTGAGTTTACTTTCATTAGATATTCTACTGTTTTCATCTGCATCAGCAATTGCTCTATCATAGCAAATTCATGATCCACCTAGGATCCCCATTCCACGTAAAAAATAGAAACCTTTGATTTTCACTTTCCATTATTCCATCATATTTTTAAGTTTCAGGAATGCTATCTTAATTAATTGATCCATCAATTGTGAAATCCTGAAAGATTTTTATATGAATTGACTTATTTTCAATTTATTTATGTATTTATTTATTTTGGGGTCATTTTTCATGTGGACTGTCTTTTCTTTCTTTTCTCTTTCTATCTCTGTCTGTTTGTCTGTGTCTGTCTGTCTCTCTCTTTCTGTCTTTCTCTCTCTGTTACCAAGAATCAAACTCAGGGCCTTGTGCTTGCCAGGAAGGCACTTATGCCATTGAACTACATCCCTGGCCACTATCTTACTTCTAACAAAATACCATAAACTAGATATGCTGAGAACAACAGAATTTATTTTCTGCAGTTTTAGAAGATGTTAAGACGAACATACAGGTATATCTGTTTCCTAGTAAGGCCAGTATTGCTGTTCTTGTCTCTGTGGCCTCACATGGTGGAAATTTGAAGGAGCTCTCCTTTCTATAGTCACTAATCCTACACAATATCTCTGATCTAAAAACTGCCAACTCCTCACATCCATCAGATTGGTGATTACATTTCAACGCATATATTTGGGAAGGACACAAACATTTAAACAATAAAATTGGGTGAATCAGTGATTTGCTTCTCTTTTGTTGTGAAGTAGTAGTTCACTGTTTGGATGTACCAAAATTTGTTTGTTAACTGTTCTTGTGATGAAGAGTAGATTTGTTTTTAGATTTATCTATCTATCACAAAGACAGTTATTACAAACACTTTTGTATAAGTTTTTATATGGACATATGTGTTCACATGTCTTAGATAAATTAGTGAAACATTTGCCTTTATGATTGATGCATATTTAGCTTTTAAAGAAGACACTAAAAGGATTTCCAAAGTAATTGTATCAGTTTCAACCCCACCTGCAGTATTTGAGTGTTTTTGTTGTTATTCATCTTTACAAAGACTTGTTCTGCTGTTTTGAAAGCTTTTGTAATCTAAATAGGTATAAAGAGGCATCTTGTGTTTTCTGAAATATACATCTTAATAATGACTCATGATTTTGTTTTCTCATAAGTCTATTTGTCACCCATATGTCTGTTTTACATTGAGTTATATATTTTCTTATATTTGAATTTTGAGGCATCTTTACATATCTTGAACACAGGTTCAGTATCAGAGTGCATTATCCCAGTGTAAATTTTTCTTGATTTTCATGAAACAAATTTATCAGGGTCTTTTCATAGATTATACTTTTGGCTTTGTAACTGAGAAATCATGGAGATTATCTTTTACAAGTTTTGTAGCTTTACATTTTATATTTTAGCCTATATCTAAGTTAATTTTAATGGTGTGAGTTATAGATCAAAATTTATATTTTATGGATAGGGTTATTATTTTCTTGTTTTATAGAATTCAACATTAAGGGTAAATATTTCTGGAGATGTATTTGTAAAAGTTTTTATATTTAAATTTAAATCTATTAAATGGGTATTTTTATTAAGTGAACTTTTTTATTTAAAGGAAAAAACACAAAATGGAAAAAAGGGTAGAAGAAATATAGAATTTCAAAAGAAATTAACACTAAGAAATTACTAGTTGATAAATTGCATGTTGTCATCTTAGAAACAGTTGTTCAAGTCCCAAAGTTAAGCATAGAAAGTGGGCAGTCAAACAATTAGAATGCAAATCATTCTGTTCAGTAGGGATATTTTTAAAGTGAGCTTTTATAGTTTATTTCCTTCAAGTAATTGGTGATTTTCATGTGAGTTGTCAAATTTGTTGGCATAAAAATCTTCATGCCAACCACTTAAAATTAATAAGTATAGAATCTATGGCATATATCACAACCTTTATTTTTGATATTAAAATATCATGTATTATTTTCTTTCTGATTAATAAAAACTTCATCAGTGTCACAGCTCTTTAATAACTCACTTTTTGGCTCATTTACTTTTGTTTGTTTTTTTTTCCGATTTTTATTTCATTTCCATTTTCATCTTTCATCTTTTCCTTCTTTCACATTTTTCCTTCTCTTTGTACTTGCAGCTTTGGGCTTCAATTGCTTTTGTTATTCTGGTTGCTAAGGTGAAGCTGAGGTCATTTGTTGAGTCATTTCTTCTTTTTTAATTATGCATTTGTAAATTTGCTTGTAAGTTCCGCTTCAGTTGTAGGACAAATTTTGAGATGTTATGTTTTCACTTTCATTCCAAAGTGATTTCTAATTTCCTTTTTGGTTTCTTTTTCAACTTATGGTTTATTTAAGGTGTGTTATTTAATTTCCAAATATTTGGGAATTTTCCAGAAAGCTTCCTGTTAATTGATTTCTAATTTAATTCTACAGTGGTCACAGGAAAATAGTTCATATGAAAAAGACTTTTAAAGTTACTAAGGCTTGTTTTATGACCTAGAGTGTAACCTCCCTTGGTGTAAGTCCTAAGTAAAGGAAAATATTTTGTATTCTGCTTATTACAGGGAGACATAAAAAAGTTACTGAGGTCAAGATAGTTGGTGATTGGTAATGTTCCAGGATTCTATTGCTTAAAGAAATTTCCTTGAAAACTGTTTTTTTAATTGTTGAGAAAAATGTTAACATTGCCTACCACATCTGTGGTTTTGCCTATTTCTAGTTACAATTTTATCAGTATTTTTGAAATTTATTTCACAAGTATAAAGATTTAGTTACTTTACCTTCCTGTTGAAGTCAATCATTTTTTTCATTATGAATTGAACCTTATCTTTTTCTTTGATTGTATTTTTCTCTGAACTTCTATAGTCATTAATACAGACTCTAACTTTTAAAAATTAATATTCATATAACATGCATTTTAATTTGATTTTTATTCTTATATTTAAAATGATTTGATGTGGAAAGCATTTCATTATGTCTTGTGTTCTAATCTATACTGATAATCTCTGGTGTGTGTGTGTGTGTTTGTGTGTGTGTATATGTGTGTGTGTGTGTGTGTGTGTGTGTGTGTGTGTGTGTGCGCGCGCACATCTCACAATGTATTTCAGACTGACCTTGCATTCATTATGTGGCCCAGGCTGGCCTCTAACTCAAAATACTTTCCTCCCCCTCCCAAGAGCTGGGATTGTAGGTGTGCACTTCTATGCCCATCCCGTTTCTGAATTTTTAAGGGTTTAAATCTATCATTATTATAATTGTGTTCTCTTGTTTTGTATTTGTTCTGTGTTTTCTATTTAATCTTTTCCTCTTTTCCTTTGGATAAAATAATCAGATTTATGTCAGTCTGTTCTCTTCTTTATTGGATAATTTGTGCTAATTTTTTGTTGTTATTTTAATGGTCTCCATAAGGTACAAGATTAAATCTTTAATTTGCCAATCTTTTTTTGAGAAAATATTATTAATTTATTTATAGATAATCTTGGATATTTTGCTAGTCAGAAATCTATAGTATAGGACATGTTTATATTTTCTCTTCTGGTATATTTGAACCCATTGGGTTTGTGGACTTATGATTTATAATGTATATCAAATTTAGAATTTTTAAAAATTATTCTATCCTTGTATTTTCTTTCAATTACATATATGAGACAATTTACAATAATCCCAGAGAGTCTTGAAAATATATCTTGTTTATTCACTTGTTTTCTACCTGTATTTCATTTTGCAGTTGCTACTACTGCCATATTTCTTAGTTGACAAATCCTTTTTTTGTTATGTTTTATCTTTCATCAACGCCATAGCGTATATTTTTCGTCTTTTTTATTTAAAAAAACAAAACAAAACAAAAGGTAGAAATGCTACAGAATGTTTTTTAAATGAGGAAATTAACACTAGTTAATATATTACATTTTGTTATCTTAGAAGTAGTTGTTCAGGTTACAAGATTTAGGCATGAATAAATGATCAAACATATTTGATTTGATTTTTAAAAACCTTCTATGCTTCTTACTAATATGTACAACATTTTAACTGAGTTTTAGACACTCAGACTACTATAAAAGTTGTAAAATATTCTTATTCTATAATTCTATCTTTTACTTTGTTTCTGGTTACTTTTTATGTATTTTTATTTACAATGTGATTCATTATATTTTCTTATTTCTTTGCCCTCCTTGTGGCTACAAGATACTACAAAATTTATTGTGTCTACTGCTAAGTATTCCTTTTTTTATCGGTACCAGGGTTCAAACTCACTACTGCCTGCTTGCAAGGCAGGCGCTTATGCCGCTGAGCTAAATCCCCAGCCTCTATTCCTATATTCTTAAAAACATAAGTGAACTGAAAGCTGATTCTTATTAATTTAGGAAAGAATTTTATCTGCTTCAGTAATACAATTTTTGATAAGTAGGCTAGAAAAGTATTTGGTTTAGAATCTTACTTTGCTTCATTACACTGATGTTCCTTGAATTATGAGAGATCCCACTTACTTTTAAAGAACTGGAATTATCGCTAATCTTTATTTACCAAATGTTATTTTCTTTAACATTTCAGAGTTAGGATCTCTTCATAGCTATTTTTCTCATGTGCATCTGAAGGTAAATATACACTATGGTCCAGTACAGCCAATGATTTCCAGAGTTTTGCACTGTGAACTTCTCTTATCTCTGCAAGTTTTCTGTGTGTATGCTGCTCACCTGATTTCCCACAAAACTCCAGCCCATTTTATTGAACTCGTGGAGACAGAAGATTGCCAAAATTTCCATTCCCTCTATCACCACCTTGTAATATTCTTCAGACAGTGAAATGGGAAAGCAAATCTTGTTTGCTATCTATTTCTTAGAGATCATTGTTTCTTACTGACTTCTATCAATTGTCTTGAAAACTATTTTTGTGTTTTATGAATTTTTAGTTGTTTAAATTGGGAGAGTCAACTCATTCCTTGTTCTTCTATTTTTAATTTTTTTGTTAATACTTTTTTTGGAGTACATGCATTTTATAATTATCTTAGGGAACTGGTACATATATGTAATACAGTTTGTCTTTTTTAAAAATTCATTTCCCTCTGGGTATTGTGGTGCATGCCTGTAATCCCAACACTCGAAAGGCTGAGGCAGGAGGATCTTTGCTAGTTTGAGACCAGCCTGGACTACAAAGTAAGCTGAAGTCCAGCCTGAACTGCACAGAGAAACCCTGTCTCAAAAAGACGAAAAAAAAAAAAAAAATCCATTTTCCTCCTCTTCTCTTCCTCCTTTTCTAATTCCCTTCTCCCTTGTTGATATTATTAACCATGTTTATTATATATAATGTCCACATGCATTGAGTTTATTAGGATCCTTTACATAGTATTTCTTATTCCTGTATGTTGCTAAGCAGAAGTATTTATTTTCCTTATATTTTAAACCTACTCACATTAAGCTTTTTTTCTGCCACTTTGTTTCAAATATTTCAAAGTTACCAATAACCTCCATTATGATAAAAACAATGATCACTTTTCCAAATTTTTAACCTTCCTTCAATATTTAGAAAAGATCTCTGACCACAATTCTATATGTATATTTGTCAGGTTTGGAATTTGTATACATTTAAACTTAATATATGGTATAGGTTTAGGGTTCATATTCATTGTCTTGCATTCTGTTCTTTACTTTTGATGAAATAATATTTGTTTCTAGGAACTATGTATCCTTTTTTGCTTGTTTCATATCTCTAGAAGTTTAAGCATTTAAACATGGAAATTTTTAATATACCTGTTTTCTGCTATAGTAATATGCAATTTTAGATTTCTCTATGTCTTTTGCAATTTAGTGAAGTTTTCCCCTGCATGTTAGACTGTATGGAGGTATCTTTTGAAAGACATTTTCATTGTTTCTAAGTTTTTGCAATTAAAAATAAAGCTTCCACAAACATTTTTGTGCAGATTTTTTAAATGTAAATTTTCAACTCATTTAGGTAAATACCTAGGTACATGATTGCTGACCCAAATGTTGAGAATAGTTTTGTAAAAACAAAAACAAAAACAAAAAAAAATCTGTAAAAATGTCTTCTTACTGTCTATCATTTTACATTCCCACAAAGAATGAATGAGAATTTTCGTTTTTCCTTGTTATTGTCAATGTCTCCGCTGCGGGTAAGTCCACAGAGACACTAGAGGGCCAGTGGGGATGAAAAGGAAACAAGAGATGCAAGGAATGGAGACAAGACAAAGAAGTATGATCAAGTCTCATTTATTCAAGGAATGAGTATCAAATATATAGGGGGTATTGAGGAGGAGAGATTTGGGTTCTGAGACATCAACAGGTAACTTAGCAACAGTGGCAAGACTGAGGGTCATAGGTTAATTCAAATTTCCTAAAGTGGGCTGATTAACATAATCCCTGAATAGGCCAGGCCAAACAAGCTAGGTAGGCAGGGTGCTGCTTAACTACCAAACTTAACTCCTAGAGGGAGTTAAGGTGGAGCGGCCTGCAGATATAAGGTGGCAGCCAATTACAGGGCTTCCCACATGTCAGTATTTGGTATAATTGTGCTTTGGACTTTAGTCATTAAAGAAATAATAAATGGATTCTTTTGTTTTTATTTGAGCAGCCATTTCTTTTAATTAACCTATTTATTATCTTCTATAGTTTTAGACAGATAATACTTAGCATCTTAAAAATTCCTCCTTTAGACAGAAAAACAGTCATGTTTTTCTGCTGCTGTGAAGTTTATCTGGTTAACCAATGAACAATTTTTCATAGTCAGCATTTATTTGTATATACCAAGATAATAAAGGCAACAAGGGCATTAGGAGATTTTGAATTCTATAGGATGTCAAATGAAATTGTTTTTTCTAATATTTCATTGTATCTTGAGAAATTCATTTTGATTTATGTATTTAAGGAAATTTTTAAAGATAGTTACTTGTTTTTTTTTTTTTTGTAATTTTGGTATTAAATTGGTCTCATACATTACAAAGAGTAGTAAGCTATCCAGGAAACTTCAATTATTACTATGTGGTTACTTAGGAATACTTTATAATGTTTCCCATAATTATCCTTATGTTAAGAGCTATATTGAAGATGTTAGTAATATTTTATATTAGAGTGAGATGTTTCATTGGATTTTGCATATTTTTAGGGGAAGTGTTATAATTTTTCCATTTCAAAGACCATCTATTGTGATATCATATGACAATTACAAACCTGTCCATTATGATGCTTGCAGTAAAAAAATTTGAATTCACTTCTAAACTGGGGATTTACTACCTTAATGACCTTAAGAATTAGTATTTAAATTTTATGATCTCTATTCTCCTTTTCTGCAAATGAGTTCTTAATATTTAAATGCTATACAGTTTTAAGCAACAGACACAACTATAAACACTTAAAACTTTAATCATTAAATAAGTACTGCATGCTGTTTATAATTTATAAACCCCAAATGATTAATATTAGATTGCTTGAATTTAGTAAATAGTGACTAAATAGATATATTGATAGTCTTCATATTTATTAGTATATTTATTACATGGTAGACATTAGTTACAAAAAAATTTCTGGGAAAAATAATGTAATTTCACAAAAATGTGAGATTAAATTAGATGCGTGATTAAATATAAAATAATTAAAACATGAAGGTAATGGTAAATATATTTACAATAGTTACTTTGTAATAATAATAGTGTAATAATAAATTGTAGTATTAGAATGGAAGCATTATAAAATTGAAATTCATGTAATTAAAATGGAAATATAATCTCGGTACATAAAATATCTATTACAATATGAAAATAAATTTAAAGTCACACCTGTGACTTTTAAATAAACATATGAAAAGGAAAGTCTAACATACTGGATGGAGTTTATGTTGGATAGAGATTACAAGAAAGTGGGGTGGTTAGTAACACATTAAAATGTTAAAAGCATGGATTTGATGTCAGAGAATCATTGTTTAAATCAAGATATTTCTGCCATTGAATAGTATATGCTTGATTAAATTTATTTATGCTCTAGGCATGAATTATCTTTATTCTTATACCTGTACTTCAACTTTCTCACACATGAAATGGAAACAATAATGTCAAATTGAAAGACACATTATAAAAAGTAAAATACATCTAATGATCTTGTACTGTCTCACATATAATCATCTATAATTGCTTAATGGTAATGTTATTATTTCTTGTTTCAGAGACTGATACAGTTATCATGCATTATCTCAAAATGGTTGATACTATTCTCCGTGTCATATGTTGCTAAAAGGGCTGAAAATTCTAGATATGGAGGTTGAGAAAATTTCAGGAAATTGGAGTTCTACATGTTTAATGTAAAGCAAAGCCCTAATTTGAAGTAGTCCAAATGTCACTCAACTAATTTGGTTCGTTAGCATTTATTCCTTACAGATAGGAAGTGAGACAAATTATTACACACATAACATGCCCAGCAGTCATAGGCCAAGCCCTAGTCAGTCATAAATGGTACCACACATTGCTTCCACTGAATGGTAAGTAGAAAACGATGGACATTTTAAGCACAATGAGAGATGAGTTTGGAAAAATACAAAAGCCAGATAATATAAGGCTTTAGTCTTGATAAATGTGCATAGAAAGATTCTATTTCCTAAACAGATGTATGTTGCATATGGAAATAGTTAGATCTCTCCAAGAGAGGTTCTTGTTCAACACTCTATCATGTAACATTAGGGAAGTCGTTTTTTTCAATATGAATTTAGAGAAGCAAATCAATTTAATTTTTCTAGTCAGTATGGAATACCTCATCATTTTTGGTGCTCCTAAAGAAGACTGTATACTACTGAACTTTCTTTAGTTCTGTACTTATTTAAATCATCACACAAGGAAGAAAGAAAGAACGGACTAGTGGTATCAACAGATCTTTGATCATTTATGCATGAAAAATCAAACAGCATTCGTTTTTCAGGCCAAGTTACTATCCTACTAGAATGTTTAACTCTATATGATGTGATAAAAAATACAATGAATGTTTAAATGTTTTAAAAGCTACAGCAAAAGACACACTGTCATCAATCCCCCTTCAAGTATTTTCCCTTTCTTTGAACACATTTATCCCATCATTCTTCCTACCATCTAAAATGACTAAAAATTCTCATTTGTGAATATCTTTAGTTGTGCTGTCATGCCTGCCTCAGGGTCCTAAACAGATTTTAAAAAGTTATTTTTAATGGTTGTCTTAGTTACCTTTCAGTTGTTGCTGAGCCAAAATACCTGATGCATAAAGTAGGAAAGGAAGGTTCATTTCTTACAGTTTTTGGAGGTTTCAGTCCATACTCAGTTGGCTCCAAGGCAGGCTGGCATGGCTGGGCCACAGTTCATGGTGGCTGCAAACAGCAAGGAGGAAACAGGCAAAAGAGAGCAAGACACGTCTTCCTGCCATTACATTACATCCTGGCTCCACCCCTAGGCCAGTGTAGCACTCACATCCCCAATCCAAGCTCTAGACAATGAACCAATCACAAATGCACAATGCAAATGCAGGAGGCCTGGGGACACCAACGTAAGCCGTGACAATGGTCATTTTCACTTTGAAACACAGCCAACCAGAAATTTCACAGTGCCCACTCTAATGAATAAAGGGAATGAGGATGCACCATAATCTTTTTACAATCCACTTCAAAGGCACTTGGCAGTTACATTCGCCATGTTTTCTCATCACGTCTCTTATAGACAGTCTTAAAGGCAAACTTCCTGAATTGCTTCAGAAGTGGGAAGAATGAAGAGATAAGTGTGCTTGAAGTGATGGGAAATAGTGTCATGGGAATCTATGACAATATATCTTTTACTATATTTGCTTAATTTAAATATTCACCATATATTTTGATGCCACCTTGTACACTAGAAAGTGGATTTTTACATTTAAAAATAAAGCTATAACAAGTTTAAGATTCGGTCAATGACATTTAAACAACAGGAATATCCAAGAATCATATCCATTAAGTCTACAACTGCAGAAATAAACATTTTTCACTGTACGTATGCAGGACTCCATCATATTCACAATACAAAATTTTATTTGAAAATTTCTTAAATTCCTTTTAATTTCTCAAAAATCAGTATTTCTATTGTTATCATTATACTATAAATGCTAGGCAGATGCTTAAAATGTACTATTTTAAAAACATGATGACTTCCTCAGACATACAATAGGTTCATGGATGTAATGGTTGGCAAACCTTTCTATGCATCTGTTGGTTTACATCTCCTGGAGACTTTGCATTTGTCCTTAGTCTTCATCTGTCAATTTTAGTGCAAGTAGGAATCTAGAAGAAAGCGGGTACTGTTTTTGCATTTTGTGTAATATTTTGTAATTTTAGAAAGAAAAATAATATAAAACACCATCATATTGAAATGCATATAGGGGACATATTCCTGAGAACCTTATAGTTTTTATACCTGTTCCACTTGGTACTTTAGAGCACTTCAAAAACATTCTCAAGCCTATTTAGTTTAATAAATACTTTGGAACAAATTTGGTCAGGCTTACTTTTATGCCCGTGTAAATTATTTAATTATGTATGCCACTCTCAGATTACGAAGACTACATTTTAATGTCTTCAAATGATTAACAACTTCCTAGGCTTTCCCATTGTAGTAATATTATTGAGTAAACTGGGAACAGAAAGGTATAGATGCAGCATTAAGTACCATTGCTGATAGATATCAAATATTACATATTGTCTAAATAATTTTATTCACCAGAAGAGTGAAATTTATAAATTTCATGTTGTGTCACTATTTAATCTACATCTAGAACATGTTAAAGTAAAATTTAGCAGAGATACATGTGTGGAAGTGTAGTTGTGGCATATTTTCTTATACTTTAACTCTTTCATTTAAAGAAATTTTAAAAAATACCTAAAATTCACTGGGAATTTTTTTCATATATATGGTTTCAAATTGTGATTTATGTAATGGATTACAGAGTTCAATTACAGTATTTCTTGACATTTTGTGGAAAAATGGAAAAGTTAAGTGTTGTTCCTTTTCTTGCAACTGTGGTATTAATCAACCTTTGATGGATGACCATTTGTTTACTGTTGAACGTTCCGTCTCTTTTCCTTTTCCCAATGAGTAGAACTATTTCTAGAATTGTGTCCTTCACTAATCCACAAATATATGTGATCTCATAGTTTATAAAATGTTGCTTTATGTAGGTCCTAAAATTAGGAAAAATTAAAATCTGTTTTTTGGGAGAGCACGGTCATCTTTACTATGATATATTTGCAGTTGATAATAATTAACTTCACTGTAGTGAATCAGTACATGTACAAAACACATTTCAATTTTTTTCCTTTCCTCCACCTCCCTTTTATTTTTCCAGCATCAGATGCATTTGTTTATCATAGAATATCTTATAAAGTTAACTATCATATATGCAGATTGAAAACAAGAGTAACAGACCAAAGAAACTATGCAATGTGTAAGTCAATTGTACTAAGTCATTGTACACTTAGACCAAGGCGAGGTGGCCCATGCCTGTAATCCCAGCACTACCTCAGCTAAGGCAAGAGGATTGAATTCGAGTTGAGCATTCACTACATAGTGAATTCAAGGCCACCCTAAACTATGTATTAAGAGCCTGTCTACAAACAAACAAACTGATATTTACAGGAAAAGAAATCTGTTTTTACTGCCATCAGTAAGTACAGACGTTGTTTTTAAAAACGGGATAAACATTTATTTCAATACAACTTTTTATTAATTTTGCTTTATTTCTTCTTTAATTAATCTTATTATTTCTTTAATATATTCTAGGCAATCTATGTCACTATAAAGTCAAATAAATTGTAAATTCAGGAAAGCTAGCTAATCAGAATTAGCTAATTCTCCAGGCTTTCATTTAAAAATGTATTGGCTAACAAGATAGAAGATTGAACATTTTATGTGTTATTTAAATGTTAACAAATAAATATGAGGAAGGTTGATGAAATGTTTTTTTAATTTTTAAAATCCATAATGTTTTACAAATCATTTAATTTAGATAATACAATTTTTAAAATTTTACTTAAAGAAAAAAATAAAACAGTAAAAGGGTACAAGTAATTCAGAATTTCAAAAAAATAAACAATAAGAAATCATTAGTTAATAGATTACATATTGTTACTTTAGAAATAATTATTCAAGTTAAAAAATTAAGCATACAATGTGGACATTCAAACAGTGAGACTGCAAACAGTTGTGTTCAATGATGCAACAAAAACTTAGTAATATGGTGATCTATCTTACACACCTAAACACACTTGCAGTTGTGTCCTTTAGAGAACTTTCTTTTCCTCTTTTTTTTACAATAACATTTACACATATTGGGTTTTATTACTCACACTGTTCTTATCATTTTTTTTGGAAGAGAATAAAACCAAATGTGACAAAATAAAGCAGTCAGTCAAAACAAAGGATGGACATAGTACATGATGTAAAAACAGAAGACAAAGTAATCGACATTGGTTACCACAATGCCTCTTGCTACCTTAAAAAGAATTGCCTATATCATCAGGTATAATAAAATTGAACAAACTGGTAAAGAACAAAACCAATAAAACCTAAACATTGGAAACATTACTGAACTTCAAAAGAAGATAATAGTCAAACCAGAATGGGCATTATAGTGAATCTTACTGCCTTCAAAGTAGTTGCCTATAGCCTCAAACTTGATACTATCAAACAGAACAGAATAGAGTAAAATCAGTCAAAACAAGAGGATGAGAACAATACAGAGCTTCAAATCGAGTCAATAGGAAATCAAAAAAGTTACTGTAATATATCCTGCTAATTTTCCCCCTTAATTAAAAAATAACAGTAAAAATAAATAAATTATTAAAAAGGGGAGATTGAGATAAAAGAGGACATAATAACATAACAATGCAGGTCAGAACAGAACAATTTAAGCAACATAGTGTTTCACTACAAGATAACCCAACTTAATAGTAGATACCATAGTGTCTCTTTCCTTGAAATATTTGAGTGTAACTTTGTATACTGTAGCATCAAACATATCCAGACAGTGTGAAACCATTCAAGAGGATGAAAGTATTACAGGGTATTTAGAACAACCTAACAGAAAATGAACAATGGTTTCTATATTATCTCTTTGCCTATAAATTTTTTTATTTATACTATCACATGTAATAAAGTCAAATAAGATAAACATGATAAAAGCAATGAGACAGAAGAACAACAGTTTGATGGGACTTCAAAACAAGATGATATTGTTAGCACTAGCTATTATGATGTCTTGTTTTCTTCAGAATAGCTGTTCATATCATCACAGAAAATAATATCAAACAGCCCAGAATAAAACCATTCCAATTAATGAGTGAAAACTTTACAAGGCTTCAAAGCCATATAATGGGGAATTGTGATTACCACATACTTTTTTATATTTGTATCATTTCTTAAACTAGGGAAACTATTTGGTGTTCATATATATGAGTTTGATTTATTTCACTTATGAGTATGGTCTCAAGCTGTGCCCATTTATTTATAAATATCTCAATTTGATTCTTCTTTATAGCTGAGTAGTACTCCATTGTATTAAAAATACCAAACTTTTTTATCCATTCCTTAGTTGATGGACACTTAGGTTGTTTACAAGATATGGCTATTACAAATTGTGCTGCTAGGAACTTGGGTGCACATATATGACTGTGGTATGATGTTTTCAGTTCTTCTGGGAATATGCCTAGAAGAGGTATAGGTAGAATAAATGGGACTTCCAATCCCAGCTTTTTGAGAAATCTCCAGAATGACCTCCACAATTGTTGCACAAAGGTTGCACCAGTCTATACTCCCACCAAAAGTGCAGGAGAGTTCCTTTTTCCCCACAGCTTCTCCAGCATTTGTTGTTGGTGGTTTTCTTGATCTTGGCCATTCTTTCTGGAGTGAGATGAAATCTCAGTGTGGATTTAATTTGCATTTCTCTAATGAGTAAAGATGATGAACATTTTTTCATGTATTTATTTGCCATTTGTATTTCTTCATCTGAGAATTGTGTATTCATCTCAGACGCCCATTTTTGGAATGCATCTTTGAATTTTGGGGGTCTGATTTTTAAAAAATTCTTTATATGTTTTAGACAGAAGTCCTTTGTCTGAGGAAGAATTCACGAAGATTTTTTCCCAGTTTGTGGGTTTTCTTTTCACTATGCTGGAGATTTCTTTAGACGTGCAGGAACTTTTGAATAAGAGATGATACCAGTTATTTGATTCTGGGAAGTATTTCCTGTGCGGTTTGAGTCCTGTTCATGAATTCTCTACCTACTCCTATGTCTTCAAGGTTTCTACCCAATTTATCTTCTGATAGATTTAGTGTTTCTGTTTTAATATACAGATCTTTGATCCATTTAGATTTTAACTTAGTACATGATGATAGGCATGGGACTAGTTTTAGTTTTCAGCATATGGAGAGCCAGTTTTTCCAACATTATTTATTAAAGAGACTGTCATTCTTCTAGTGAACCTGTTTGGTCCCTTTATCAAAGATAAGGTGGTAGAGTGTGTTTGTAGTTGTGGTTGTATTTTCTAATCTATTCCATTGATCTTCGGCTCTGTTTTGATTCCAGCACCACGTTGATTTTACTTCGGTTGCTTTGTGGTATAACTTCAAGTCAGAGATTGTGATACCTCCTGCCTTGCCTTTGCTGCTTAGAACTTTCTTTGCTATTCTCAGTCTCTTCTGGTTCCAGATAAATTTTAGGAGTGATTTGTCTACGTCTAGGAGGTATGTTGATGGTGTTTTTATTGGGATTGCATTGAATCTGCATAAAAGTTTTGGGAGAATGGCCATTTTCCCAATATGTATTCTTCCTATCCATGAACAAGAGATATCTTTCCTTTTTGTGAGATTGTCTTCAGTTTCTTTTTTCAGTGCATTATAATTTTCCCTGTATAGGTCTTTCACTTCTTTTGTGAGAGTAATTCCTAAATATTTCATTTTTTTTGGTTGCTAGTGTGAAAGGTGTGGGTTCACTTATTTCTCTCCCAGTGATTTTGTTGTTAGTGTATAGGAATGCTATTAATTTTTGAGTATTGATTTTGTATCCAGCTACATGACTAAATTTATTTATTATATCTAAGAGTCTTTCAATGGAGTTTAGGGGGTCTTCTATGTAGAGTATCATGTAATCTGCAAACAATGATAATTTAACTTCTTTTCCTATCTTCACCCCTTTTATTTCTCTCTCTTTTCTAATTTCTCTGGCTAATATTTCCGGTACTATATTAAATAGGAGCAGTGATAATAAACATCCTTGTCTTGTGCCTGATTTTAAAGTAAAGGCCTTCAATTTTTGGCCATTTAGTATGATATAGCTGTTGGTTTGTCATAGATGGCCTTTATTATATTGAGATAAAGACCATCTATTCCAATTTCTGTAAAGCTCTTATCATAATTGAATGTTGGACCTTATAACAGGTCTGCATCTATAGAAATGATCATGTGATTCTTACTTTTGGCTTTATTGATATGGTGGATTACATTTATTGATTTATGTATGTTGAACCATCCCTGCATGCCTGGGATGAATGCCACTTGGTCATGGTGTGTAATCTTCTTGATGATTTGCTGCATCCTATTTGTCAACATTTTATTGGGGATTTTTGCATCTGTGTTCATTAGAGAGATTGGTCTGTAGTTCCCCTTTTTGGTTAGGTCTTTCTCAGGTTTTGGTAGTAGAGTAATATTTGCTTCCAGGAATGACTTAGGAAGGATTGCTTCCCTTTCAATTTCATTGAAGAGTTTGAAGATTTTCAGCATTAATTCTTCTTTGTATTTCTTGTAGAATTCTGCAGTGAACCTGTCTTGGCCTGGACTCTTCTTTGTAGGAAAGGACTTAATTACATTTTCAATTTCATTAATAGAAATTGGGTTATTCAGCAGTTTTACATCCTCTTGACCTAACTTTGGTACTTCATATGTTTTTAGGAATCTGTGTATTTGTTCTGTGCTATCAAACCTTGGAGAGTAGAGGTTTTCGAAATAGGTGTTGATGATCTTCTGTATTTCTATAGAGTCTGTAGTAATTTCGCCTTTTTAATTTCTTATTGCATGAATTTGAGCATTTTCTTCCCTTTTTAAATAAGATTGGCTAGGGGCTTATCAATTTTATTTATTCTTTCAAAGAACCAACTCTTTGATACATTGATTCTTTGGATTGTTTTGTTAGTCTCTATTGCATTATTTTCTGCTCTGATTTTTGTAATTTCCTCCCTTCTTTTGACTTTGGGCTTGACTTGCTCTTCTTTTTCTAGATGTTTGAGGTGTAACATCCAATTATTTATTTGTATGTGTTTTGTTTTCCTGATGTGGGAACACAGTGCAATAAATTTTCCTCTGAGGACAGCTTTCATTGCATCCCACAAATTCTGGTAAGTTGCATTTATATTTCCGTTTGCTTGTAGGTATTGTTTAATTTCTTCTTTAATTTCCCCTGTGACCTACTGATTACTCAAGAGTGTGTTATTCAGCTTTCATGTGTTTGTGGGATTTTTGCAGTATCTTTTAACATTAATTTCTAATTTCATAGCGCTATGATCTAATAACATGCAAGGGATAATTTCAACTCTTTTGCATTTATTTAAATATGTTCTGTGAGCTAATATATGGTCTATTTTAGAGAGTGAACCATGTACTGCTGAGAAGAATGTGTATTCTGACCTTATTGAATGGAACACTGTATATATGTCCCTCAAGTTCATCTGTTCACAGGTGTGATTCAGTTCTGTTATTTCTTTGCTTATTTTATGTCTGGTTGATCTGTCTCTTGGTGTAAATGGTGTGTTAAGGTCTCTTCTTACAATTGTTTTACTGATAATTTGATTTTTCATTTCTGTTAATACTTGTTTTATATAACTGGGTGCTCTGGAATTTGGTGAATATATATTTAAGATAGTTATCTCTTCCTCTTGATGTTTTCCCCTAAAAGTATGTAGTGACCCTATTTGTCTCTTCTGATCATTATTGGTTTAAAGTTCACATTGTCTGCAAATAGAATGGCTACCCCTGCTTTTTTGGGGGTTCCTGTTGCGTGAAATATTGTTTTATATCCTTTGACTTTCAGTCTTGACATCCTTTATGTTGTCTCCTTCTTTTTCATTAATCCCTATCAACCTTATGTTGTTTTTCTTTGCATCATCTTGCAGTTGTTGAATTGTTATTTCCTGATTCTTTGCTATTTTTAAAAGATCTTCTCTTTCCTGTTCACTAGCTGCAATCTTGTCTTCGAGGTCTGAAATTCTATCTTCACTTTCATTGAGGCAGTTTTGGCAGCTTTCAATGGAATTTTTGATTTCCTGTATATCTCTGTGCATCTACTTTATATATTCTGTTTGTTTCTTATATTGTTCATCCAGGGATTCTATCTTTTTTTTTTTTTTTTAGTTCCTCCAATTTTTTAACTGCATCTTCTTTAAGTATGTTCAGCATCTCCTTCATTTCTTTTATCATTTCTTCTTTTACCTGGGAGATTATTTCTAGTTTGAATTCCTTTAAAGCTTCCCAGAGTTGCTTCTTTACTTCAGTTGCTAATATGTCTGATATTTCAGCTGTATGGCATATATTTTCTTCTATGCACATCTCTCCTAAGGTTTCATTGGATAGGCTGGAGGCTCGAGATTGTTATTTGGTGTTTGTTTTTGTCATTTTCCTATATTTCTCTGTGTTAAGTTTTTCAAGTGTTATTCCAAGGCTTCCTCAGGATCTGGTGGAGTACTTCATCTATGCCCACAGCTCGTGGAACTCTGCCCACCCAGCTCCCCTGAATGAGAGAGGGTCACAGGAGGTGGGGCAGGCCAACTGAAGCCCAACCCCTGGAACTGATGGTGCCTGCTCAACCAGAACTCCAGAGTCTTCCAAGCACAGCTGGGAGTGGGGAGGCTGCCACAGGCCTGCCCAGGACCTGCTGCAGTGGTCCAGTGCACCCAGAAACCACAAAGTTCCCTGTCTGTGGCTGAGCAAGGGTCCTAAACTATCTGGACTCAAGGAAAATTTTGCTGGGCCCTTACACCAGGCCATCCATCCTGTGGAACCGATGGCACCTACTTGCTTGCTCAGAACTCTAGAATCCGCCAAGCACAGCTGGGAGTGGGGAGGCCATTGCAGGCCCGCTCAGGACTTGCCATGCTGGTCCAGTGCACCAGGGAGCCACAAAGTTCCTTGTCCTGGGCCGAGCGATTGTCCCAAACTAGTTCGGGGGGAAGTATTGGGGGCACTTACACCAGGGCACCCAGTCTGTGGAACTGATGGTGCCCACTTGCTTGCTTAGAACTCCAGAGTGCGTCAAGTATGGCTGGGAGCAGGGAGGGTTGATTAAATCTGATTGTGTCTTTCATCTCTGTCAGATCTAAAATTTCCATGTTTCTTTGATTTATGCCATTATTCTTAATATGATAAATATAAAACCTTTCCCATAACCATGGGAAAATTGGTTTAGCCATTAAAAGACTATTATGCAATGTGGTTTAAAAAAGGCAAAACATCAGCCTTTCATTATCATCAAATCTGTCCATAACTCACTGTGATAAAAAATGTTAAGAACCCCAAATTATCATGATGAAATTTGAAACCATGACTTCCATTGTGCACTGAACAATGCTTAAAAGAATGTTAGAAATAAGAATAAACGAATAATAACCTCATGTTTTGCCATGACTTTCTTTGCTTTCAAGTTAGAAGATTCTCATTGTAGTCCATTTGAGTCATCTATCTTCCAAAACTGGGACAAACACGGTACAATAAAGTAGACAAAATAACCAGCAAAATGTCATTTTCTATTTAAATTTGTATTATAAAACCTAAAAAGTCATATTGAAATAGCTTATTGCCATTAAGGACTCAGTGTGTGTCACTCAATGTGGATGTTGTGAGATGAGCAGGAGGTGGGACACGGCAGGTTATTAGATCGTAAGAGTGCCGCTCATATAGATAGAAACACAAGACAGCTCACTTCTTCATTCTCTGCTCTTTGTGATGTGAAGATACAAGGAAACGACATCCATCTGTAGAACAGCATCATGTCCTCACTAGACAGCAGTGTGCGGGCACATTGATCTTGGACTTCCCAGCCTCCAAAACTGTGAGAAATAAGTAATCGTTTAGGTGTCATGTATTTGTTGTAGCAGTATGAACTAAGTTAGGCACCATCTAAAGGAATTTCTCTCCAATTTCTGTCTTTCCATCTAAATGTAAAATAAATTTTATTCATGATTAAGGTGTTTGACTAAAAGAGGATTTCATGCCATTGTAGCAAGATGAAACTTGTTCTCATTTCCCTGATGAATACAGTGAGCATATATGTAGGTTATTTGTGAATGATGTTAACAAACACCAGCTGGAATAATAAAGTATTTTACCAACAACAGAATTTTTTAAAAAAGAAAAGAAGCATTAAATTCACATTATGAACTGTGAAAAGCAAAAGGGGTAGAGGAGAAAAGGGCAGGAAAGCATAATAATGTGTGTTTCCCATTTTTGCTCCATGTAAAATAAGTAGATAATGTTAGATAAATAGCAGTAGTACAGAAGGTAGTGTTAGGAACTTACGTCCTTCCTCAACTTTAAAGACTCTGAAATGATAAAATCTCAAAGCTAACACCTCTTTCCACATAGGGTATGAGGTTCCAGCTTAATGGTGTATTTTTGATGCCAGAGAGAGAATTCAAGGTTTAGAAACCTAGTTCTTTATTTGTGAAGTCTTAGACCAAAGGCCCGAGGTGTTTTAAGAAGTTTCCTTTCGAGAGTGCGATGATGAGGATGAGGTGGCTTTTTGCCTTCAGCTATGCCTAAAACAGATCACACAAGTTGGACAGATAATCACAGCTAGATCCTAGAGGCCCACGATAGAGCACAGCTGGGGTCTGAGTAAGATCACCTGTCTTTGATGGGTGCTGAAGTTTGGATTTGGTATTTCTTTCAAATTTTCATGTATAACAATCTTGGTCCTATGTGGCTTTATTGGAAGTTGGTGGA
Organism: Cavia porcellus; assembly: GCF_034190915.1. Taxonomy (NCBI): domain Eukaryota; kingdom Metazoa; phylum Chordata; class Mammalia; order Rodentia; family Caviidae; genus Cavia; species Cavia porcellus. The sequence continues at coordinate 36,193,544 of NW_026947498.1, read as the reverse complement.
CACTTTAAGAAGTGAGGTTTAGTAGCAGGTCTCCACGTCATGGTGTGCCTCTGAGGGAAGAATGGGATCCTAGCCACTTCCTTGTCTCCTTTCTCTTTCTAACCTGTAGGTGAATGGATTTACTTTGTCGTGGGCTCCCATAGTAATGTGTCAACACAGACCCAAAGAATTAGGGCCAACCAGTTGTAGTTGCAAACCTGTAAAACTGAGAGCCAAAATAAATCTTATCTCAGGAATCTGTAACAGAAATGGCAGTCTAATACAACTGGCAAAGAGTATAACTATAACGGAATTGTATCACCAACAGATTCAGCTGCAGGAAGCAATATGGGTTGACGGGTAGAAGAAGATGCTGAGGTAAAGGTCTCTGTCTTGTTTCAATGAGTTTGAATAAACTTCCTATTTCCTGTTCTATTTAGAGTAGATAAACAGGTTACAAGAAGATTATGTGTGAAAGAGGTTGAGAAATCAAACATTTATTTTTCAGAATAAAGTGAATAATTTCTATCCAAAAATTTTCAGTTATAACACCAGGCTAAATTTAACATGTAAAATGAAAAGAATTTTACTCTCCCTTCTCCAGTAAATCATCTACATATAATGTAATAAATTTTATTTTTTCCCAGTGTCTATGAATTATTGTTTGGGGTTTATGCTAGTGCATATGAGATTAAGGGTAAGCAGTATACTCAAAGATATGATCTTGTTGTCTAGATGGTGTTGTCACAAATATTACGTGAATAGAAAGGCTCAGGTACTGCTTTGTTATTTTCAAGGAGAAGATTTTCTTGATGAGGTTAAAATACATCTCATATCAAGAATTAAATAAGTACTTTGAGGTTCTCATGCCAGTGTTACTGCTTATCTATTTGCATGGCAGCTTTTCTCACTGCTGACTTTTAAAGATGTACCTGCCCACTTATTGTGATCTTGTAGTTTGAGTGTAGATCTTTCTTTGGATGAATATTGCATATATTGTTAATAACTTTTCAAAAAAATTCAGTAAACTTTCTCATCGCACATACTCTCCCTAAATTTATATAAATTATTGGTGAATACTTACGCTGTGGAGATCAATCATTTGAATCCTAGAGGAAAAAAAGAATACTGTAACTTAAAGATACTATAATGGTTAATTAAAACACTGGATTAGACCATAAAATTATGAAAATAATTTTAATTTTGAAAAATCCACTTTGCTGTGGAATAGATATTTTTTGAACCTTTTATAAGAAAACAATTCTAGTTTAGCCTCTACTATCTATTTGAAATATAGTTTTAGTAGATCCCTTGTTTTCTGCTATGAAAATATGCTGCAGGTTGTACTTGAGAATTTTCTGATGCTTGGCCTTATATGATTATCCAAAGCTCATAGCTTATTAATAATATATGGTATCTAAAGGAACTTTTTAATCATTGGAGCTACAAAATATTTCTGACTTAATGCCAGCTGTCCATGGACTGAATATCCTACAACTATGAGCCAAATTAAAACTCTCCTTTAAGTTGTGAATATTGAGTATCATCAGCAATGAGAAAGCTAACAATACATATACCAATTCAAATTAACATTAGAGAGATATTACTAAACTCATTCATCCTACGTGTATGCTTTTCCATTTCTCAATGATGTGTAAACATATGGCTCAGAATTAAGCTAACATTACCACAACAGAAAACAAATTATAGAGAAAATAATATTTTTGAAATTCTATCTTTTTAGAATATACCTATACTCAGATTCCTTAATCATTGTGCAATTATGTTACTAAATTGACATGAAACTTGTTTCATTCTTTTTATTTTGTTTTAAATATTTATGAATAGGTTTTTTTGAAACAAAGATTTGTTTTTTGTATGTCCAAAGTTTCAAATAAAAAATAACATAATGCAGCATGTGCAGAGAGCTTCTATTAAGTCCCTTTCCCATTTCTCCAGTGTCCTCACCTCTGCAATTCTAAGTAATTCTTTTAAAAATAGTATTTCCATCTGTTTCTTTAAAAATGATATTTTGGAACAATTTCAAATTATAAAATATTTAAGAACTTTATAGGTTATTCATGCAGAGAGTCCCATTTATGGTCTGTTAATTGTCTTGACCATTCTCCTAGATTCAGTCCTGCTGCATGTAATATAAACAGGTTTTCTTTCTTTCCAATATCCTGCTTCTTTCCCTTTTCTTGACTTTCACAAGCTTGACATTTTTGAAGATATAAGCCAGTATTACTGAGAATTCCTCTCAGTTGTATTTGTATGATATCTTCTCATACATAGCTTCAGGTTATCTATTTTGAACAAATACAGCAAAGAATTTGATTCAATTTTTTCCTTGCATTTCATCAGATGACCTACAATAGGCTCAATTAAAAAGAGATTTTCAAATTTCTTCATGTTAGTGTTCTTATTTTTCATCATTGTTAATAATTGTGAAAAGAGAGTTCAATATTATACAAATATTTTATTGTTATTTTTGAAACTTTTTTGTTGAATTCATTTATTTTAAATAATTTTATTTAAGATTTTGAAACAAATTTTACTCTGTTGTTAGTAGTTGGCAATTATTTAATTTAGCTGCTTCTGCATATATCTTCTAGGGTAAAGGTGAACTTTTACTTCATTCTCTTATTTATTGATTGCTTTATCTGTTTGAAGACAGCATTATAGTATACTTATTAAGTTAAAATTCACCTCATCTATCAATTTTAAGTCTGTAGTTTGAGGGATTTTTTGTATATATGTTAAGAATTTTAACTTTTTCCAGATTTGGTTGGTGAACCCCCTGAAGGTGGCTTTGATATTGTTCTGATATGCTCCATTATCCCTTGAACATTTGCTTAGTTTCCAGTACAGTAAGATACTCTAGATTCACCTGACAGTATTTCTGCCTCCATTCAGATCCACCATTTATTTAAGAACCCCTTATAACAAGAAATGTGTGTTTAAAAATCACATTGTTCTTGTAGACACTAGACCATCCAGTGTTGTTACATTGATAAAGGTAGAGAATTTGTACAGAACTCCTTCTACATCTGAAACAGATGTATTCCAAATTTCTAATGAATACTGAAACCTTGTATTATCAATACAATATTATCAAACCTTGTTTGTATTATTTTTCCTCTATAGGGATATCTATAATATAGTTTATAATAGAAAATTTTCCTCCCTTGCAATTTTGTTCATAGATATTTACTGTAAATCTTAGCAGTGTTGACACACTATCTTTTTCTTTCTTTACTGAGTCTAGAACCTTTCTCTTTTCCTGTAAATGAACTGCTATACAAATTCCCTTTGGCATACCATCATTGCCTGCATAGTCATTCTTTGACTATGAAGTCATTATTAATACAATAAGGATAACTAGAATGCACTAAATAGCTAGAAAACTAGAATATACTATGGTATTATGGTAGTTGATCAGATGACCATGTTAACTGTTAAATGGTTGGACAAAGTGTGACTCATGTCCTGGGCTTCATGGAGTAGAGTAGTTTGAGAGTTTATCATGCTTCTCAATAGCTTGTGTGATTCAAAACTTAGAAACCTTTTTAATTTCTGGAATTTTCCATTTAATATTTTTGGACTACAGTTGACTGTGACCAATTCCCAGAAAGTGAATGAGGAAGTGGAGCTACCACAGAGACAAAAATCTGTAGTAAAATACCAACAAAGCAAGTACAACTATTCATACAGATAATAAAGCATGCCATTCTGAGTGGTTCAGTTTCCAAAAGGCAGGCAATATAATTTATAAAAACATGGATATGGATATACACAAAAATTATGTACAAAATCTGCATTTACAACTTTGCCTATATGCTTGATTTTTATGTATATTTACACCTTTTAAACCAGAGTTCACAAGAACATCTACATTTCAAGCTAATTCACAGGGTTTATTGTTATCTTTCTCATGTTTTGTGTCTTTGATAAACCTGGTTTCTATTATCCTCTGTGTGCTTATTAATTTGATGCACTGTTGGTAGCTAATTGAGCTCCCTATTTCACTTGTGTGTATTAATGTCTCTTAAATCTAGCTATTTCCGTGGACATCCTTTTATATTGGCTGTCATAATTATATCTACTCTATTAACTTCTGCTGGATGGATCTGTCCCACATTTACTTTTCCATTAAACTTGTTTGATGGCTTTTATTAGAATTATTTTCAAATGACAGAAAGGACAAGAATAAAAAAAGAGGAAATAAGAAAGGAATAAATAGTCTTATGCTCAGAACACAGAGTCATGCATAGCGTATTACTTTCTTAGATGAGAGACAACAATCATGCACATTTTATTGATGCTTTTTTAATAGGAATATCAGTGTAATACACCTTGAAAAGAAGGTGCCAGGTAGGTATGGTGCCACAACACTGAGGATGCTGAGGAAAGAGGATCACTACAAGTCTGAGGTCAGCTTGGACAACACAGTGAGTTAAAGTTCAGCCTAAATTATATGGTGAGACCCTGGCTCAAAAAATAAACAAACAAGTAAATAAATGGTTCCAGAGAAAGAAACCTAAAACCTAATTTGTTGTTTGTTGACAATGTAAGGCTTTGTTTATAAGAGAAATACAAAATAGTGTATGACAATGATTATGCTCACATGACTATAGAGGTTGAGGAATACCACAATCTACCACATTCAAGCTGAAGATGAGGAAAGCCAATGTAGAGGTGTAAGAGTGCTGCAGAGACAATGGGATGGATTATGGTTTGCATCAGAATGCTTCAGCACCAGACTGTTGAAATAAGAAGACCAGTGCTTAAGTTCAGAGTCGAGGTCAATTCAAACTCGCTCTGCCTTTTTACTCTAATCATGCTCCACCTTGATTAGATGATGCCACCTAAATTGGAAAGAACGTATGTTTCCCTCAGTATATAAATTCAGGAGCTAATTTCTTCTGAAAACACCTTCAGTGATATACCCATAATAATGTTTAATTAAATATAGAAGCATTCAATAGACTAGTCAAACTGATTCACAGAATTAGCACTCTTAGGAAATTCATACAAATTGTCATAGTATACTATCAGTATTACCCTGGTTATCTGAAAAAATAGAGTATAAATTGTAGATAATTATTTATAAAGCTGGACATTAATATTGTGCACATTACCTGTAGAATAAATACTAAACCAGTATAAAATTTTGGCATTTTAATTTAGGCTACTTTTTTCCTTCTGTGTTTTTTTTCTGCATTTAATTCTTAAATAGTATTTACAGTAATACTGCATTTTAGACAATTAAAAAATGAATTAATTCTGGTGTGGTGGTACATCCTTGTAATCCAAGTACTGTAGGAAGGCCAATAGAATAACAGGTTCAAGTCCATCCATGCCAATTTAGGTAGACTGTGTCTCAAAATAAAAAAATAGCATTAAAAAATAGTGTTATTGTAGTTTAGCGTGAGGCCTGGCACCATAAATGGAAATTACTTTATAGAAATCATTCAATTATGTTTATTATTTCATGTTTTGGTTAATATATGTGTAACCTCCTTAGAAACTAGTCAAAATGATTTCATTTATGACAATAACTTTATTATTTGATTGTTCAGGAAGAAAGTCATCTAACATTAACAAAATGAGGTAGATATCAAATATATACAGTATTAAAAAGCTATTTCTGGTTACAAATTCATATTGCTGCCAAAAACCTCATTTGTGAAACAAAAATTCAAATTGTTAATAACAGGTAATTAAATGATTTTTGTTTTGATGAAAATATTGATTAATGCATACTGTGGACAGAGTACAAGTTTCTAAAATACAATTAATCTTTTATTTCTGATCAAAGCCTTATAAAGAAAATGCTGCTTTTTTCCATGCAAAGATAAGGAAGTTAAAATTCAGAAAAATAGGAGGAAGTTATAAAGGGTCATACTGCTTTGAAATGGAAGAAACAAAATTTGTTTGACGTGGCAACTTACATGTAATACTGTACTTTTTACATTCGACTATATAGCTTGAAAATTATGAACTAATACAATTTTTAACTAATCTAATTAATTGCTCAGTAATGTAATAAGTAATACTGTCTTAAATATTTAGATGGCTGAACATTTAGGCCATATAGTATTCTTTATAAAATATGCCAAACTTAATGGTCAGATCTACTTAAACACTTTAACTCCAATTTATGATAGTTCAATTTAGGATTTTGAACTTCACAGTGTTGTTAAAGCAATACATACTCAGTAGAAAGTATGCTTCAAATTTTGAGGTTCAATATACAGTATGATACTCTTTTGTGATCCTGTGCTGTGGCAGTATGCAGAAGTCTCTAGTTAGCCAGGCAGTCATGAGGGTATAATATGGTACTGTACAGTGTACTCTATTGCTGTATTCAGTAGTTTGAGTACATTAAGTGCATTTTGACTAATGATACTTCCATCTTTTGAAGGTTTATTATGTTTTCATTACATCATAAGTTAAGGAACATCTTTAATATAAAATCCTTGGAGTTTTTCCTTTTGATTAGTAACAAACGAAATTTTGACCATAATCCTCAAAAATTAGTTCTACACTTGCCGTCTAGGCTAAAGACTACGGTATGTAAAGATGTGTTTTTGAGGATTAAAAAGTAAAAGTGTATTATCTATTTATATTCTGAATAAAGACAAGTTTTAGACAGCTAAACTTATTAGTATAAGTAACACTAAAATATCTTTTAGTTATTTGAAGTTGCTTTGTTTCTCAGTGTTCTCAAAACTAAGACAGAAACAATGAAGGACACTTATAAATATATGCCTTAGTGATAGAATATAAGTCAATTAAACTTTGAAGTCTTTAAAAAGCTTTATTTTTCCATTGATACTAATGGTCTGAAGCATATCTTTGTCATCCCCTTACCATCAATCCTGCTTTTTTGATTGTAGAAAAAATAACAAAAAGTTATTCCAATACATCACTATCCTGTGATTAAAAAATGTTTTTTTTTTTTTTTTTTGGTACTGAGGATTGTATTAAAAAAATCTTGCATTTTAATTTTTAAAATATTACAAATAATATATAGCCAAGTTTTAAAAACATAAATATTTTTGTAGACTAAAAAGAAAATCCGTATCAGGGATTGAAAAGTACCTGGATTTGGAGTACAAATAGGCAATAATTATCATGATACTATTTCTATGTGGTTATATAACTAAAAGATCCCAAATATTGTGGGAGACAAAAACAAAACAAAACAAAACAAAACAAAACAAAACAAACAAACAAACAAAAAACAAGCTTACTACCCAATACCAGTATCTGATGAGCTCTTCTATTCAGGTGAAGAGATCAAGTAAACCAGGGCCATTGAAGACTGCTGTGACCCTTTCATGTTTTTCTGGCATGAGTGAACAGAAACAGAAATGACCAGATGGTGTGTTAAAGTATTATGAAACCAAAGCCACACCTGACCCAGTGTACCACCCATGTCTCTGTGGTAACAAATAATATAAATACCAATACACCTGGGTCAGAATTTGGAACCACAGATGCTTTGGGTGGCCTTAACCCAATGACTTTGCTGGTTGCAGACCGCATGCCTTCTCTCTTGGGCTGGTTATGCTTAGAGGCTACAGTTTCTCTCTGAATTCATTTCAGATTTTCAGCACTTCTGACTTGCTGGGGTCTCCATTGTACCTTTGACTGTATTCCCGGTTTCATGCAGTGCTCTCAGACAGGTTATTGACTTGTTTCCTAGAATTTCCTGTGAATTCTGAGTGGAAATGTACTTTACCCTACAATTCTTTAGTTCTATATGCCAGTAAAACCAGAATCATGTGGATTACACCATAGTATACCAACAGTATGATCATTAGCGCACCCCCCTGGAATAAGGCAGCAATACCCTCTGAATCCCTGTGTGGCTTAGCATGGTGCAAAGAATTGTAGGGAACCAATTCCTTAAACTGCACTTCTTTAGCAGGGCCAGACCTTTTTCTCAGATAAAGTGTCTACACTTTTCTACAATTGAACCTGAGTTAGGTGGAGTCTTGTGGATCTTTGAGATTTACTCAGAACGTCTTTCCTCTTTTCCTTGTACAAAGTACTTGCTACTTTTTAATAATGTTAAATACCTTCAGCTGCTTATCTCTTTTGAACACAAATGTATACATGGCCCTTTTGGGCCAAAATTCATATTTAAAAATTTTTCTGCTCTTATATTTGGCTCTTATTTTCATTAGAAGTGTAACTAAATGTACCTAGCAGTGTATGATATGTATGTATGTGTATGAAAGACTACATATGCATATGTATTCATGTATATTTTGTATATGTATTTGTCAATTGTGCTTTTTGTCATTAACATTTACTTTTTAAACTGTGTACATAAAAACCTAATTTTACTAATTAAAAGAGTGAAGGAATTATCAAATTAATTACTTTTGTCTATGGTTAGTAATTTTGTAAGCTATCAATTGTGTATTTTTAAATTATAGATATTTTCAATTTCATATTTATTAACTAATATGTTTAAAATCTACCTAGAAATGTATGTGATTGGCTTCTTAGTGCATGGCCAAGGTGGTAAAAATGGTGCCATGACTGTATGGCAAGTTTGGAAAACATGCACAGATTTTAATTTTACTCTAAAATTCAGTTATATTCTTGCTTTGGTGTGAGCTGATATCAGTAACATACTGCAAGTCAGAAACTTCTGTTTTCAACTTTCTAGATTAATAAAAATACACACAATGTGGTATTTCCATTAGTGAAGACTCACCTTTTACATGATAATGACAGATAATCTTTTCCTGAACAAAATGCCAAGGGTGCTAATGAGACCATATTTACAGAAAATGTTTTATATGCATATCTTATATAAATGAATCCTCCTATAAGAAATGAAGAATCTATTGTACTTATATGAAGCTGTAGCAATCTTGACTTTTTGAACTGCCTTCACTGTTTTGAGATTGTTCACAATCGTGGAATAATACTTCCAACTGAGATTCTTTACTGAACCATCAAAGGACCTCTCTTTGAAATGCATTTGCACGTTGTCAGTGGGAACTTGAACTCCAATTAAGATAATGAAGATTTTCACAAACTTATTTAACTGATTGAAGTGTTCCAGTAATTCAAAACAATTAAGCTATATGGTAGTAGACATCTAAAAGAATAGACACATCTTAGAAGACAGGAAAAAGAGATGCTAGACATGGTGCTTTGAGAGGTACTATTTGTCTCGCTGGCTTTGTTTCTGTTTTTGTGATATTCTATTCTTTCCCCTAATTTTCCTTTTCAGTATGGGATGTTTACTTGGGCAATATTGTATTTTGGGACTAGATAATTTATTTTTTGACTTTTACACTCTCACTTTCGTAGTGTCTTGAACCTCAGAGGAGGTTGTCACTTGTACTGACTAATTCAGAAGCTATTGAGATTTTGAGGAGGGCTTTAGTGCATTTCATTTGTACACAGGATAGTTGTATCGTTCACGATTGTGTTTATTTGGAGATTAAATATGGTTTAGGAAGTTCTATTTGTCAAGTTAATGAGGACTGGATTATGAACTTTCATCATGATTGTCAATATAATCATGATACATAGAAATATTTATTTCTATATATGTGATTGATTTATATATGAGTCATTCATTCTGTTTCACAGTCGACCTTCATTGATTCTGTTCCTCTAGAGAGCTCTAACCAATAAAATTACCCATTGGGGATAAGGTTTAAAATGAAATACTTTTGGAGAGAATATTACTAATTTTATTCTCACAGGTTTGTATGGTTTTCTAGTCGTAGGTGGAATTATTACTTCAGTAATTCTGGAAAAAATGTATCATTCTTTTTGAATGTTGGCAGAATATGCCATGTTGGTATAAGATTATTTTAGTTCAAAGACTTAAAAAATAACACATACAAAAAGGCAGAATTTGTACTTCATATAGCAGAATAAAAGTAACAACAAACACCAAGACAAACATCTGACACACCTTGTCTTTCTTATGCTCTGCATACGTTTTAGTTGCTTTTCTATAATTTCCCTTACTCAATTTATCATATATAACTAACAAAGTTTGCCACATTTCTCTGTATTTTATTATAGCGCTGCTCACATACCTGTAACATTTTGTATGCTTTGCCTTGTTACTCTATTTTATGTTAATTTAATTTTCAGTCCTGGCTGGAAAATCAAAAGGGTAAAGGCAAAGACTTGCTTCCCTTATGCTTTTGACTTGAAAAACACAGTAATTTTCATCAATGAAAGTGTGACAAGGCTTATTTTTATGTGCGATAATAAAATAATAAAACTATAATAAAACTAATAAAATAAAATTAAAATCTATGCGTTAGTTCACTTCTCCTTGAATATGCAATTGAACTATTAAATCATGTGTCTTTTGTTTGTCATGAGGGAAGTCTACCTGAATAAAAGAAGTGCTGAAAATATATTCTGAAAGTATTCTGCAAACTGGATATTACTGAAAATATTTCATTATTCTATTCCTAGTGTGAACATGAAAATAATTGTATATATTTGAGGAAGAAGAGTTATTTTTGAAGACTAGAACCCAATCAATTCCTGCCATGATTTACAAGAAATGTGTAAGTACCTTCTCTTTAATTGTATATTTTTAGTGTACGTCTTTAGTTCACACTATGGATTTATGGGAATAAATTAAATATAATACTGTCCTTGCTGCATGTAAAAGCTTTTAGAGAAAATACTGAATAGCCTAAAATGAAATATGTTAAAATGTGAAAGAAGTTCTTAAAGATAATATATTTATGTATATAGTATTTATTTCTGTACTCAAGAAACTTTCTACCTTAGAATAATGTAGGAAATTGGAGAAAACATAAAAGAACGGAAAGATCTTAAAACGCATAGTATGCTGATTGGTTCAAGCAGTTCAGCATTGCTTAACAATCTGTGGAGAATGCAGCTCGAACTAAACAACAAGCAGGCACTTTTACTTGCTTTCCAAGAGCGACAGGTGCAAAGAAGCTTGAGGAAAAAGCATTCATTATGGGGAAGGTTAAAATTAGGTGCTTAAAAATCGTCATCTAATTTTGGTCATTTATCATTCTCCTCAAAGCCCCTTTTGTACAATTGAATACTGAAGTGCTTAGTTTACTATTAGATCATCACAGCTGCTATAGTATCACTCAAAGCAGATGTTTCACAGACAGAGCCTAGCTAATTTTAACAGAAACATGGTAACTGCAAGTCACTTCTTGGCAGTTCCAGCAGTGAATGTGAATATACCATGCAGGTGCAACTGTGTGTTGTGAATTGTAGGATAAATGCTTTGAGAAAAGGAAAAGTGATATTGGTGAGAGACCCTGAAATGGTTTTATTCCTGATGGAATAGAAATCCAGAGCTTGTAGATTGTGGCTCACTGTGACTAGATTCAATGTATTTCTTTCCCTTTAAAGGGAAAGAAGAAAACATAAAATGGTTGAGCTAATTGTAGTCGATTCTCCCAGTCATTTTCCAAATCAATTTACAAATGGAAATAGAATACAGGAGAATTTCTGACACTTAAACCATAAACTTCCGTAAGAATATCTTCTTAAATTTTATTTCTAGTAATGTCAGATTATTCATTTCTTCATGCTTAAGCATATCTATCTCTATGTATCTATCTAGCTAGCTATATAAATGTATGTGTGTATACAAAAATCCAAATATACTTGTAAGGCTTAGAAATCCTGGACACATATCTCAAACTCTTTGCCCAAGTCCTTATCACTATAATTCATCATATGGAATTTCTGTATGAGGATTTCTTTCACTTACAAAATATATGATACAGGTATATGTAGTAAGTGGGTAATTTTTAGTGTCTAACAAACATAAAATATATTTGAGCTAAATAGGTGAGAGGCCATTGCTTATTAGAATTTGAAAAATATATTGCAAGGATTTCTTTTCAGTTCTTACTGAATCTTTGTCCTTAAATTTTATATCTATGTAATATTCCACAAAATGCATTTCTCAAGAATGTATGTATATTTTAGAGGTTGATGTAGGTATGAATATCCAAGACATAGGATTAGTTTTCTAGGGTTTCCTGGAAAATTACCCTAAACTTGTTAAACCACAGGAGATTTTTTTCAACTCTTTTAGCTTCTGGCAGCTGCAACTGCTCTTTAATTTGTATCTGTGTAACTCTAAGATCTTCTCTAAAGCCTCCCTGATCCTTCTCCCATTCTATCTCTTATCAAGGCATTTCAAGTTGGATTTAAAGTCTACTGAGATCAGCATGAGTGATATCTCCCTCAGATATTTAACTATATCAGCAAATATTCCACATCAGGTCATGTTCCACACAAGTACTAGGAGTTAAAGCCAGGACATAAAATTTTGTAAATTTCCATTCATTTCAAAAGAGATGTTATATCTGTACAAGATTGTCTGAAGCACCAATATTCTGATTTAATCCTTAGATGGCTGCCTAATTTGTGAACTGGTGTTACTGGCCTGTGATGATCAAGGAACTTGTATTACAATGTAAATTATTTTCATTACAAAGTACATAGTAGATTCAGCTGACTTTTAAGAAAAATTTTCTAGGTAAGGAAATGGCATATTTATTTCTTTTCTTTAGCTAACTTCTTATCTTAATATGGGTCAGCACTTAAACTGCAGTTATCACATGTAATGTTTTGAATGACTCTATTTTCTTGTGTATTGTATCCTTGTTGGACTTCAAGTCCAACTTGGCAACAGTTCTCTCGAGTCAGTTACCAGGATTCTAGTAGTTGAGAGGGGCATGATTAAATGGTATTCTTGGTCCTCAGAGGACGCGAGTGATTAGATATGAAGACAGTTACCAGGGACATCTTGTAACCGAGCAATGTGATGCAGTTGAAAATGGGAAAGAGGAACATCAAAGTGTTTAGAAAAATGTTACTGTCTAACCATAAATGTATCTGTTTTGCTTTGTTTACTAAAAATAATAGAGTACTAAGTGTCATTGTATGGAACACATGCTCTCAAAATCCCAGCCACTGGATTTTTCTCTCACCTATAACGTTGCTATCACCCCCTCAAGGATGTTTGCAAGCCCTTCCATATCTATGTGTATGTATGTCTTTGTTAGCCAAGAAAATTTAATTTGTTCTTATTTTTATATAAAGCCCATTTTCCTTGAATTATTTTGAATTCTGTTATCTTTCTAAAATTACTATCAGAAAGTGCTATAATACTTCTTCCCACAATATCATATTTATTATACTCTATTAGTCATCAAGTTATTTTCTGCAAATATCTATTACTTCTGCTAGCCAGAATGACTCAGGGATACTTCTCTACCCAAGTGGTTTGTAAGTCACATATTTTTATTATGCTTTTATATACTTATTACATTTTGTTTTCATTTTCAAAGCTAAGAACATAAGAATAATATTTTCTAAAGGAAAAAGTTCTTCATTAATTTTTCTAAAATGTATTCTGGAGACAGTATTATATGTGTCATCCATCCTTATTATAATGTTGAAGTAGTATTTGTTGAACTCAGAAGTTAAAATATGAATGTCAGTCTAAATCACAAAGTTAAACTCCTGGGTCATCACACTCCATGCACAATTGTCACTTGAGCATACACTATATGGCATGTCCCCGTAAAACTTCCAACATATTTTAAGAATAATTTCCTCTTTTTTCCTCTGACCCTAGAGAACAGTTGTAAACAAAGTATTTCCATATGGAAAGAGTGAGGAGGTTTAACGAGCTGTATAGCATCATTCATGAATAGCATTTAAATCTCAAGGGTATAACTTGGGTTTGAAAATTAGGGTGTATAAAAACATTTTATTCCCTAGTATGTTCATCAACTTTTAGAACAGGAAACTCTACAAACACAATTACAAACAACCTCCAAGTCCATGTTATGAAGCCTGCCATTATACAATCATTTCAGAACATAGATATTTCCATGGTTATGGTAACAAAGAAATCAGTAGCTTCAAGGACAGTTAATTCCGTGAAACTATGAGCCATATATGTGCTTGAGCATTAATATTTTCACAAGATGGAAAGTAAAGTCTTTCAAATTATTTTTTGTAGTTACTTCTACATTAATCTTTCCTAGATTACTGAAATCAAAGTGTGCATTTCCTTCTTGTAGTATATGTGCTGCTGAAGCGAGCATCGTGCTTCCTTTCTTACACCCTTCTATGAAATTAAAGGCAGGCAGTGGCTGTCAGTGCTGAGTGCACAGGTGACAAGAAGTAGCTGATGAGCTTCAACAGGACCAGATGCTTAGGGGTGGAGCCAGTGAAGATTCCAATTTATTCAGTTCTACTTTTCCAAAGATCCCAGGTGATTTGAATGTGTCATCAGGTTGGAGAACCATGATTTGTCCAAGAGTGATGATTATCAAATTGTAGTGTGCAAGGATCACCTGGGGTCTTAATAAAACACACATTCTGTGCCAAACTTCCAGAGACTTTGATGGAGTAGATCTAAGCAGAGGCCCCACGACTCCATTTTGGAAATCATCCCAGGAGATCTTTTGCCTCTGATCTATGTTCTTCACCAGTTGAGAAAAAAAAAAAAAAAAAAAGAGCAGAATCCTTAGAGAGATGTCCTACCAGTTCAAGTACTACTTCATACAAGATTGATGTGTAAGAAAGTTTATCTTAGCTGATATAACCAACTCATGTTCAGGTTTCACTGATGATAGGGAAAACAAATTGCATGAAAATTTTGGTTTTTTAAATTGAGAAACCAATCCACAAAGTGCTACAACAATTTCTCTAATTATGCACGAGAGGAATCACATTCTGAATCAATCAATTGTTTTATTAGGTTTATTTGGCTTATTTTTCTAATGTATTTGTTTTGTCTATCTAAATCATCTCAAATATATCTAAAAAGTAGTTTTAAGACAGAGTTGCTGATAGAACAGGACTAAAATTCTAATCTGGAAATGCATGTCGGCATAGAAACTTAAAATGTCTTTGAGAAGCAGAATAATCTAGTGGAAGAGATCTCTGGCTCAGTAGCCAGACCTTAGGAGGAGTGTGAATCTGCCAGCTATCAGTTGTGTGACACTAGGCAAGTTATTTAATTTCTCTTGGGCTTGGTTTCCACATAGGTCATAAAATGATGATTATACCATTGGTATGGTTTTTCAAGAATAAAGTTATTGCTGTATATGTTAAATGTAGTTAGCTTTTAGTATTTGATTTATAGTAATGGGTTTTGGGAGGCCCTATATTTGGTGCTATGATGTTTGCATAAAATTGTGTTTTTGTTTTTAGTTAAATTTTATCAAATCCTCAAGTATATTTGAACACATGGTACACTGAAAGTTATTTGCCATTTAATGAAATGAGATAAAATGATACAATGAAGATGTATTCATTAAAATGTAACCCCCTAATTCTATTTGGTTAAACATGTACCTACTCCTCTACAAAAAAACAAAAAACAAAAACCAAAAAAAAAAAGAAAGAAAAGAAAAAAAAAAGAAAACAATAAAGAGAGGGAAATCAGTCTAACTTTGTAGTAATATAGCACTAGTAGAAAGCAAAGTCTGAAATACAAAGTCAAAGCAAAAGGAATACTTTTAGACCCTTTAGTAAAGCTTGGAATGCTAAGCTGAATTTTGTGCAATTACTGTTTACCATAATTTTAGACACATAGAGTAGGCTCTAGGACAGAGCCTGTATTAGGAGACATATTCTCTACATTGTTCCAGAAGGGAAAATGAGTCAGCCACCCAGGCTCCCTCGCTCAGGCATTCCTAAAAGCTATGCTGGCGTTCCTCATCAGCAGGGATCCTCAAAGAGCAATATGCAATCATTTGAACAAACTGCAATAAAAGACTCTAATGACATTGGTGACAGCCACAGAAAGTGGAGACAGAGTCAATGTAATGAGCACTTCTAAAATGACAATAATTATGGTCCAATGAGTCTGAGAAGAAAGGTTTTAAAGTCGATTTTAAGGCTCATCTAATGGTTCTTTGAGAAACTTCAGTGGACCACCTGGTAGGGCTTCTTGGGCCTGATTTTATAATTTTGCCTTCATTTTAAGTCACTCACCTCTACACACTCCATTAGGTGAGGGTGTGTATGCCCATGTGCATCTCTGCATGTGTCATTCTGGAACAAAGCACTATATCCAAAGATACAAATAAATAAAAATATTGTTGAGATGGACGAAAGAGTGAGTTGGGGATTAGTTTGAACAGGAAGTATCTTTTTGTCACAGTTTATCTTGTTGATGGATGGATGATTATTCTATAATAGTGAGATGAATTTAGAAAAGAGATTCTAGAGTTTCAAAGTCCAGGATTGATGTTACATTGTATCCATAATAAACAATGCTGTCTTTGTTGTGATAAGGAATGAACACTGTTACTCAATGTTCTGGTGGATAAATAATTTACGTTCTTTTTCTACAAAAAGAAAATTTTGTTTGGATTCACTATTGGTGATGGTATTTTATTAGATTTTTTTTTCTATTTTTTTAGTGGCTTTAGAAGGCCAGAAAGGATCTGTAGCATCAGCTTAATGGAATTATTTCCTGAACGTCGAGTTGGCATAAGAAGAGAGAACTCCATGTATATTTAGGAACAAGCAGCACACATCTCATTATTTGTGATCATTCCTTTCAACTCATTTCAAATTCTGCCTATATTTTACCAAATGTTTTAAGCATCTAAATGTTTATTGCTTGACTTGATAAAAATATCAGCTGATTTAACATCATTGTACTATACTAACATTATTTGCACTAATAAATCTTTTATAATAAAGCTGTGCTCATTCTTTAAATAAAAAAAGACAAATAGAAGCACATTGTGCCATTATAGTGTGTTGCTCATTTTACTCTTTTTTTTCCTGCGTTCCTTCTGTTGTACTTCTGTTCCTACTTCACTAATCTCTGGCTTCAGCTTCCGGTCGTCAGTGTGAAATACTGCATATGCAAAAAAAAAAATATGTAAAACTAAATATTTTAAAGTTAGAAGGCAGTCGTTTCCTCAAACTCTATTTAAAATGAGTCTTGAAGAATGGGAGAACTTTATAAACGATGGTACACGTTTTATTTTAAACACACCACTTTTTATCGATTACCTGTACGTTTAACTTATTGCAGTGCTCATTTATTTGTTTATTTTTTAAACCCAGGTCTGCTCCTCATGCAGGAACTCGACGACCGCTTGGTGGCGATGTTGGAGAGAGGATTCTGCAGTGGGCGGGGGTGAGGCCGTCCGAAGCCCTTTTCAATCCTCGGGCTAAGGCTGTGATTTGCTGAATCACAGTCTGATAGTTATGTCTTAATTATTTAGAGGGCCTTTTAGCCCTGAGCCTGCCTCAAATTTCCAATGGCAGAGTGATAAAACATGTTACATACTCTTACTTTTAACAAAAATAGCTACCATATAAATTTACCGAAAGTCACTAAATTAAAGAAAAACCTTTCTTTTCCTTTTCTTTTACAATTACTGTAAAAATACATTAAATGTGAAATAAATGATACAAATCTAAAAACAAAACTGAGTTCCTCTGATATAAAAATCTTTACAACACACTAAATTCTATGAAGTCTGGATTTAATTTGCCACTATAGCTTTGTATCATGCTCAATTTTCCCCATGAACAAAACACTGATGCCAAAGTGAACTTTTCCCTCTATACATTACGTGTCTTTTAACACCTCCATGTCTGTGATTTTGCTGTTCTCTCTAGCTTGCGCTCCTCTTAGCTCCCAGGTCCTGAAATTCTCATGAATGTCCCCTTCTTCAGATTAGCTACCCACATTCCTCACCACTTATTTCAAAGCAAAATATTGCAACTGTATTTTAACCGCATGCATGTTTATGTTCATAATATAGCCTGAGTTTTTCAAAGGTAGGGTCCATTTGTGGTCATTTTCTGATGTTTCTTTTCTTCTTCTTCCCCCTTCTCTGCCTTTGTAAGTCAGTAGTAGTAGATTGCACATAGTATAAATATTGCAGATATGATATCTCTATAATGCTTAATCAGTTGCTGAAAATAATAATCAAACCTAAAAAACGTGAAGTAGCCACTTTGTCATAAATCATTTTAAACATGTTTACATAGGTTAACGTTTTAATCTTGATAAAAATTCACCAAGTAGATGCAATTATTATAACCTTTTAAAGGTGAAATTTATAAGTTAAGAGGTTAAAATAGTTTATCATAAAATAAACATTTCAATTTTGTATTTTCAACTGTATTTCAGTTTTGGTGCTCTGACTCTAGAGTGTATACTTTAAATGCTGTGAATATTGTATCCCATCGTAGGTAGTGTAACACAAGTACTAATTAAATATTGAACCATATTCTATTGTACATATGAAAACTACATTCTAACTAATAAGCCACAATCTAATCTATGATTCCATAAATAATTATTTTAATTTCTTTTTTAATACATACTATACAGTTTTAATCTGTGTTCTGCATTTAATTTTTCTCTGAATATGTTTGCATGTTTATATTTCCAGTTAAAACAAAATTTTAAAAAATTTTATTTTACTGAAAAAAGTAAAAAAAAAATTTCATAATAAAATAATAGGAGAATAACAAATGTTAATACATTGCACATTGTCACCTTCAAAGTAATTACTCAGAGTACCAGATATAGGAATAAAAACTTTTCCAATCGATATAATCATGAAAGTTCTTTATGACTGAGTAGTATTCTTTTATATAAAAATACTCCACCCTTTTATCCCTTCGGTTGACGGGCATTTAGGTTTTTTTCAAGATTTAGCTGTTGCGAATTGTGCTGCTATTAAACATGGGTGCACATATATTTCTGTGGTATGATGCCTTTAATTCTCCTGGGAAGATACCAAGAAGGGGAATAGCTGGGCTGAAAGGGACCTCTAATATTAGCTAAAACACAAATTTTTAAGAAATAAACTTGTCATCTATGATTATTGTCTTCTTCAAATTCTGGTGTAGTACTGAATATATAAAACATACGAACATATAAAATATTTCCAATAGAAAATTAGTAACTAATAACGATTGAAATTTCATGACTTTTTTTTCAAATTCACTATGAAGGTTTTTTTTAAACAAAGAATGTAAATCTAAATTACTTATGAAGCTTTTTGCATAACACATTTAATTTAACTTAATGTCAAGATACTCATTGGTAAATACTGTTTTCAAGTCAAACACTGATTAAAAATAATTTGATCTTTCTGCAGAGTATCGGGCTTGAGGAACCAGTTCAAGAAAGTACCGACACTTTTGCGGCTTCTGCTATCACTGTGAATCATAGGGGTCTTTATTTCTCATCCAGACATTCAGTGTTTTCTGTCAGCATAGGAGATTACTTCAGGCTCACTTGTTAGATTGAAAATAGGTTCAGTGGGGGTCATTATCAGTGGCCTTGTCCCTCTGACCGGCTGTCCCGTCCCACTCCACCCCCGGGCTCCTCCCCTGGACGCTGTACCACGGCCTTCATCTCACAAGCCCTCCCTTGTCATCACTAATATTTCATACTGTGCGTTTCCCAAAGGGCACAAGAACTTTTGTTTTATCTTCATTGCTCTTGGTTCCTTTTTTCTGACCATGTTGAACTTTCAGAACAATTATTATATACTTTGCAAAATTATTACTATTATGCTATCTCCTCTATTGTAAAAACCTGAAGAAAAATAATGCCATTTCATTCATTTGATTTCTTCTATACCTCACAGTCTGGCAAAATGAATTGAATTTAGTTATTAGTAAAATTCTTTTCAAATGAATGAATCTAAGTATGTAATGAGCATACATTTGTATTTTTGTATACTCATCAAGTGTGTAACATGATTTCAATACAGGTATTTTATTACTTTCTATATGCTAAATATGTCAGACAAATAGGGTTGTACTGTCATAGAAAAATTGTTATATAAGTTTTGTCCAATAATTTGGCCAGATGGAACAATTGATATAAAACAATAATAGGTTTTTAATGTAAAACCAAGTGTGTATATTGCCCACTTTTTCTATCTGTGGATTTAACCAGCCACCAATGGAATGTTTTTAAAAAGTTGTGTCTGAACTAAACATGCCCAAATTTTTATCATTATTCACTAAACATTACAGTATAACACCATTTGCATAGCATTTACATTGTATGAGGCATTATAAATAATCTAGAGATAATTTAAAATATAGTGGAGGATATGTGTAAGTTTTATGAAAATACTATACCATTTTAAATGAAGAACTTCAGCATTCATGGATTTGGGTATCTGTGAAATCCTAGAATCAATCTCTCATAGGTTCTGAGAGACAACTGTATCTACTTTCTTGATTTGAAAGTTCTAATAAATACATGTATACTATAATTACTCAGACTAAATTATGCTTTATTGAATATATGGTTTTAGGTTAATGCTTTAAGTCAAAGACTTACAAATATTTGTGTTCCATGAATCACAAGAGTTATGTGAAATCAATGCTAGTTCTGCTCACTAGGGATCTCTTGTTCAAGACTTCACTGACAAGATATCAAATATATCAAAGAAGTATGTGAGAAGCATGAAGGAAAAAGGTTTTTTTTTTTTGTGAGTTCCATGGATCCTAACTTTATTATACATCTGTGCATCTGTGTGAAAACTCAGCTTTTTTGAATGTTGGTTAAGCTCTTAGAGTAGGGATTCAAAGTGTTTGAATTTATATGTCCATCCAAAAGCAATATACTATGGATTTAGTTAACTCTATAGACTAGTGGCTGAAAAATGATACTTTGTCTTTTAGAGCTACAGTTACTAATTCTATCATCAAATGTGAGTTATGACACTAAAATAAGATTTATTTCTTAAAGCTTATTAGAATTTTTACTTCAAGACAATATTTTTTCTAACATAAATGTATAATTTTATGTAATATAAAATTATCTTCTTGAAACAAACCGAAGTGGTTTGACTATTACCCTCTTTTGAAGTTTTGTAAGATTTACGATGTTTAGGTTTTATAGATCTTATTCTCTACTGTTTAGTTCAACTTTAGAATACCTAATGAGATAGACAATCCTTCTTAAGGAAGCAAGAGGCATTATGGTAACCATTGTTGATAACCTTGTACTCTGTTTTTACATCATGTGCTATGTCTATCCTTGTTTTTGACTGACATCTTTGTTTTTATCATGTTTGATTTTATTCTCTTACAAAAAAAAGTAATAAGATCTATGGGAGCAATAAAACCCAAAATGTGTAAATTTTGTTGTAATAAAGGGAGGAAAAAAAAAGTGCCCTAAAGGATACAACAGCAAGCGTGTTTAGATGTGTTAAATAGATGACCATATTAATATTTTTATTTGGATCATTGAACACAACTATTTGCAGTCTCACTGTTTGAATGTTCACTTTGTATGCTTTGATCCTGTGACCTGAATAACTGTTTCAAAAATGATAGTGTGTAATCTATTAACTGGTGATATCTTACTGTTTTTTTTTTTGTAGTTCTGTATTATTTGTACCCTTACACTGTTTTGTTTTTTCTGTTTTTTTTCTCTTTTTTCTTTTAAATAAATTAAAAAAAAAGAAGTGAACTGACAATAAGGAAAGATGATTCAGAAACCCATTGGGCAGGTTAGGTAGGTAAACATTTGCAGTATAAAAGACACTGAATTTTTCATTTGAATTTTTAGTTCTGAGTTTGACTCTATAGACAATGTGCAACCAATGGAAGTTCTAATATTTTATGATTTATACTTCAATATAGGTACTTTATTATGTTTATAAGCCAGATACATCAGACAGAGTAACTTTGTAGGTTTGTGGATGATGTTTTGAAAGGAGGAATAATTGTTGGCAGGGGAATAGCTTGATGGCTGTTAGACATGAACAGAAAGAAAACAATTATAGAAAATGTACAGAGAAAAGTTGTAAGAAATCTAAGAAAAAAAGAAAACTAAAGCTAGATATCAGAATGATTCTCATGTTTCTGGTTTTAACAACTGGATAGGCAGAATTGGTGCAGTGCTGCCTATGTTTCATCAAATTTGCAGACAACAACATTCAAATATAAAACGCCTTAATAAATTGACTTTATTTCAAGGAAACATGTGGGAAGGGACAAGATGGAGATAATATTTTTCTGAAAATTACTTGTTATTCAATATTGATTTTGGGATAAAAAACTTTTTGAAATTAAGAAAAATAAAGAGAAATTTAAAAAGTCTCTTGGAAAAAAGTTGAAAGCCAACTAAACAAATGTATCTATTTTTCAACTTATTCACATAATGCACAGAGCTACCGTGTGTGTGTGTGTGTGTGTGTGTGTGTGTGTGTGTGTGTGTTTCTGTTTTGCTTAGGAACATAAGGACTGAGTTTTCATAGTTTTGGAGTTTGTGAAGCCCACGATGAAGGTTCAAGATTTTTTTTTTTTTTTTGTCTTTTTCCTTTTTATCAGTACCGGGGATCGAACTCACGACTCCTTGCTTGCAAGGCAGGCACTTATGCTGCTGAGCTAAATCCCCAGCCCCGAAGGTTCAAGATTTGATACTGGTAAAGGCACATCTTACTGCATCCTCTCATTTCATGATTCAAGTAATTTTTAGGATGTGATTTGGACTGGCATATACTTGATGCAATGTATTATGAAAAGCCTTTCATATGTATTAATAAGGCTTATTGATACATAAAATACTAGTATTTTGAAATTATGTGTGTTGAGTTAAATAATTATTTCAATATTATTGGAAACTGGTTTCAGTGTACCATGAAACATAATTATGTAAGTGTCTAAAGTTCAAGAATGTTAGTAGGAAGTGGAAAATCAGCCTCATCTCATTTTGTCTTATTTTTAATTAAATGGTTCCAAATTTTGTCTAGTGAAAAAAACCTTAATTATGTTATGTGAGCCCTATTATCTGCAAGGATTTAGGACTTCTGAATTGCAATTTTAGGTCCAGCTTTAGCCAAGTCTGATGTCAGTGCAGGTTGGGAGAAAAGAAAAAAAGAATCTTGGACCTACTGGTTCTGAGTTTCACAAGGACATAAATTATAGGTTGGTATGAGAAATTCTGATTATGTGTTCTGGATCCGAAATTTAATGAGTATTTGCATCTGTACAAAAGTAAGGAGTTGAGGGCTGGGGCGTAGGCCTTGCGAGTGCAAGGTCAGGAGTTTGATCTCTGGTACAAAAAAAAAAATTGAAGAGTTGAATCCAATCATCTTTGAACAGTGACAGTTATGACAGCAATTCTTCAATATGTATGATTGTACTACTTTGAGTTACTGCATTTCAGAAAACTCAGAGCCAGAACGTTGGTACTTGTTTCAGGCCATTGGCATAAGCACACACGTGGAATGAAAAAGATAGTGCCAATCCAGAGGTGACTTGCTGATTTACTAGGAGTGGACTGAAAGGTTTATTTAATAAGCTAGTACGGCCTCCCTTCCTTTTATAAATTGTCATAGTTTATAATCAATCGTGTTTGTAAAACTTTTTAGTTTGAACATGTTTAAAGTAAAAATCAAGCATGTAAAGCTAAAAAATATGGTATACATTTTATTATACTCCACATTTAAACTGAGTATCAAAGATCTTTCAGTCATGATAGCCAATGACATCCCATCACCTTTAGCTTTTCTATTTAGAATTTTCCCCCAAGTATTTGTGATCCTTTTTATGAAAAAGTACTTCCTGACATCTGCCTTGAATTTCCTTTTTTCCCGAGTCCCATTCCTGAACTCTGGTCTTGTTATCTTCCTTAAGTGGAAAATAGTCTGCTTGACATTATTTCTATCATGTTCAGTTCTGTATATTTCACTGAAATCTTTCTTAATTACATTCTTCCCCAGAGGGCACTTAATCTTTTTTAGCCTGTCTTTATAGATTTTTACCTGTTGGCCTCAGGATAAACCCTATTGCTTTTTAAGGCAACTGCAATAGTTTGAAAGTCGTGGGTATTTTATTTTTAAAAAGCTACATTAAAATAGTGTTCAGAAAATATCAAAATTAAATTTCATACTTTGAAGAATTTTCTCTTACAGTGAGCAGAACAACCAAAGAACAAGTCACATCAAATATAGTACACTTTTATTCCATTTCTTCCTGTCTATCTTTACTATCTTTTGTGCCTTGAGGCTTCAAACACAGTGATGAAATGGTATTTTTAAGTGTTCATTTTCCTTTAATGTTTACTTCAAAGTCAACAGAGCAGAAAGATCTAATACATATAAAACACTGAAATTAAATTTATCTCTCCATTTATGTTGTTTTTTAAATTTATTAACCTCAGTTCAGCATAATAATAGGGGCAAGCAAACAAAGAGAGGTTTTGTAATAAAATGAGAACCAAATTGTTTCTTATTTTTAACTAGACAATTAAGATAATAAGCTCAAGATTCACAAGGGAGTGAAATGTAAGAGAGAATATACATTTGCCAGCCAACATGATTTTAGCAACAACTAATGTGATTTAATGGCTCTTTACATAAACACTACAGAAAAAAAGCTCATTTTCACTTTGCATGGTTTTAAGTATTTTTTGTAGTAGGACATTGCCAGTTAAATGGATACTCTAAGTGAACATATTGAAGTAATATACAGAGTACATAATAGTTGGCAATAGATCAAAGATTATTAGAGACTGGTTTACTGTGTAAATGACAGAATAAAGATGCTCAATAGAATTAATAATCTTCAAATATTTGGCCCCTTAGATATTATTCTAAGGAATACATCGCCTGAGTAGCTATTGCAATAGGCTTGAAAATTGATAGACTAACATAATTATCTGCATATCGATAACTTCATTGGAATTCAGTAAAATTTACAATCTTCCGCAGACTCAAATAAACCAATTCCGGATGTCAACTTGGAGATTCTCTCCCCTGGGAGAATCCATTCAGAATTGACCAATTCAAAGGTAATGCTTACGGTTACTTTGGATCTGTCAGTTATGAAGAAAATGAAAAAAAAAATTAAGGCTGGCTTTCACACAGCGATAGAAACTGTATTCTCTCAGTGCCAGACAGTTATGCTGCATCTTCTGAAATGGTTTCTGAAAGCATGCGTGCGTGAGCTTATTTTTCATTTTTGTGTAGGAAAAAAAAAATAGATAAAAGTATTTTGTCATAAAGGTGTAGTAAAAAGTTATTTTGTGTATAAACAAAATTTCTAATAAATATTACAGAAGAGTTCAATAACAGGTAAGGCTGTAGGTCCTTGGGAGACTGGAAAAGAAAACAAAGCAAAACAAAAACTGAACATCGCTCTCTTACCACTTTTAAGCATGCTGTAATGTAATTGGCTTGAAATGAGTATCAGCCAGGCTGCATGTAATCCCAGCTATTCAGAGGACTGAAGCAGGGTCACAAAGAATTCAAGTCCAGCCTTGGCAACATAAGGAGACTCCGTACCAACAAAAAATTTTTAATCAACTGCTTCTATTAAATAACATAGTTAGCTAACTCTTTAAAGGTCATTTTTTAAAAGGTAAAATGAATAATAAATCTGAGCCATTTGTATCTTCTCAGTATAGAATAATATAATTCCATAATCTTTATATATAGGTTTACTGTAGCATAAATGTAGATCATTCCAGTTAATCTTTGTTCAAGAGTGTGCATTAAATGGCATAAAACTATTCTTTTCCTATTATCGGTCTTAAATTGTAAAACAATAATTTTTATGCAAAACAAAACTTTGGGAATTTTTGTTGCTGTAAGAAGGAAATAAATCACAAAAATTAGTCAACTATCAAATGTTAAAGCTGAAAAATATATGCAAAATGTGTTCTTTTTGTGTTTTCTTCAACTATTGATTATTATAAAAATGATTATCTGTATCTCAATAATAGATTATAACTTCTAAAAGACTCACTCTGTTTTTATCACATTCTTATTCATTGGCAATTTTTATATACCTTTTCTTGACAATTCAGTGTAAAAATTTTACTTGTAATAAACTGTATTATGTCATTTTTTAGATGTAAATGTCTCTTAAAATAGAAATTTTTGTTAAAATTGAGAAAGGCAAAAAATTGTTTATAATTAAACTTCCTGTACATATTTTAATTTTATTTATTTGTTTATTTAAAAAAAAACCAAAAAGAATAAAAATGATATTGAATTTCAAAAAAGTAAGAAATTAACACTAGTTAACATATTGCATATTTTCATTTTAGTCTTAAATTCAACTAAATGAGAACAGTTAGCAATATATTTATTACTTTTGTATGATCAACGATGTAAATTATTTTTAATAAATAGAATTACTCCAAAAGAATCTGAAAAGTAACCTTGCAAACTTAAAGCTCACTTTGAAAGTCAATTAAAAAAAGAAATCATTTTTATTATTGGTTAAGTTTTGTAAATTATCATGCCCTATTCTCCAAGTAAACTATTTATTTCTATAAAATTACTTAGCTGTAGTGTAACTCAAATCATTTAAAACAAAACATGAAAAGCCAAAGGTGGAAAATTCCAGTTATGGTTCTTTGAGCTGTTCGTCCTTACTGAGTACTCCTAAGTCAGGAGAACCCTTCTGGGCAAATCAAAGAGATTCAGTCCAAATGCAGTATGAGTAATTGTAGGAGAATCATGATTTTTTAAACACTCAGATATAAAGCTGACAAAATAAAACTAGTTTTTGGCTCCTTTTCCTCCCATTTTGTTTCTTTCCCAGACATTCCACTAAAATTTTTTTTTTTTATCCCACAAAATCCTTTAAAATCTCAGTTCTCTTTGCATATTTTTCCAATTGAAAAAATGATCTTGCTTTCCCAAGTATACATTTTTTCAAATTGCTCTCATTGTTGACATGTCTTTTTGTGTACTATACCTTTGTAAGCCTTTTCTGTAATCTGTGACTTTTTAATTCACTTTGTTTAGACTCATACTTTCAAATGCAATGTTAATTTTTTAAATTAGCACCTTTAAAGGTGGATCAAGATGAAATATACAAAAATTGTGTGCTTATGCTATGAAAAGATCATAATTTCCAAATTGTTTTTTATGGTTATTGAGGTTTTGTACAAATTTAACTTTCTAAGCTTCCTTATCCTTATGTGTGGAGGACGTAGTGATGGCTACCTTATAAAGTACATTAAAACACTTTTTAACTATTATTACTATGGAAATTTTAATTTTTCATATTCTTATCTTCTTATTTTTCACTCTGAAATTCAACTATTAAAATTATCATGGACTGCAGGGAATTTTGTAACTATGAACAAACAAAATTAAGAGATTATATTCTGTATTTTAAATATTAATACTATTTTATGGGGATAATGATATCATTTTGTTATCTTTTGCTAAATAAAATTAGAGTGAACTTTGATCAACTGAAGCTTATAGTTAAAAAAGTTGGAAGATACTACTGTGAGAAAAATGAGCATTTTTATCTTTAAAAATGACATGACTGAAAGAGGATCCAGTTTCCTTTATTTGATTTTTTAATTTATCGCGAACTTCCTGAGATTAGCTAATTTCACAAGTGGCTTTTCATTTGTATAAAAATCTAACTGGCAATTATGCATTTCCTGGTATACTCTGAGTTTCTCTTGTTCAGTAGCAACTATAAAATTGATTTTATAATTTTCATTGTAGATGAAATACCGAGAAGAAAATTCTATTCTGAGTGCAGTTAAAATTTTGTTTCAGATCAATTTTATCTTTAGTTACTAGAAATATATAATTAAAAATAAGAACCACTCTTCAAAGATTTTACTATATATTTGACCACTTAATTTTGGGTGTGTTGTTAAGATCTGGCTGCACAACTGATTGCCTGTTGAACCTTTCTAGGGTAAATTCAATTGACCTCCCCTATTTTCATCTAAGTGTGTTATTACTCAAATGAGCAAGTTCTGACTCATTCTCTTGGCTAGAACTCAAAATATAAATATATTTAATCAGGTGAAATTATAAAATGGTTTATGAATGCACTAAATAGACTAGAGAGTATTCCTGGGGCTAGTGAATATAAATCTGGGGTAATTTTAATATCCCATTAGAATAGCCAATTTGAACAGATGCCCTAAGGACAGCATTCTGTTTTTACCCTCCAGCATCACGAGATCTCAAAAGACCAGGAATCTTGCCTTCATCAATCCACTTCACGTCTGTCTGTTCCACTGAAAAATTGACTGCTCACTCAGGACATTTTCCCTGCCTCCCTCTCAAATGAAGAGATTTTTTTGTTGCTTTGTTTCTTTGCTTGCTTGTTTTTAGATTTTCTCCTGCTCTCAGGTGGGAATTGATGGTACCCCTTTTGCTTCAATTTGCTCTTTTTCAAACAACTCAGTTTTCTAAAGTCCACACTATCACACTGAAGCTCCTCATGAATTTACTCGTATGTCCGCTCCCACCCTCACTCCACATTTATGCAAAGCTTTCACATCCAAATTACTTGTCTTTTTCTCCATTACTATTATTGCCTTGATTATGTTTCTTCTGTAACCATGTAATTAGTCCACTGATGCTCAAATTCATCCATCCTCCTTTTTTACACTTGGGGAAAACTGGAGTTATTTCTTTTAATGATTATGTCTTAGCATACAAATCAAATTTAAGCATTCTATTTTAGCCAACTATTTCTAACTACGGCATTCAGCAATTCTTCAGCCTCCACAGTGCACAGAATTCGTTGTTTGATCACCTTGTCACCACACAATCTGTTCCTTTATACTGTCCTTTTTACCAGTTTTTATTCTGTGCTCTTACTAGAATATCTATATTGAAAATACCCTTTCCTGTTGTGCTGTTTCCTTCTTTCCCTTTCTCGTCTATATCTTTCTACTGACAACCTCCATCTTACTTTAAAGTGTGTCTATATCATCGCAGGATTAAGTTATAATATATGATAAAGCAAATGTTCCAGGAACAAATTTGTAGTTGGTGGAGAGGTGGTGTATGATAGGATCTAGTATGCAAGACAGCAGCTGTCCTGAGTTATGCTATCAAAATCTCATCAACAAATAGATATCGTTGCCCAATGGTGGTCTTTTAGTTGAGATATTATAAATTAGGGAAAAAACTGCACAAAGCAGTTTGAGTATATGCACAGGAATGGTATAAGAATGGGCATGAACTCTACTGAGTGAGAACAGAACGTATAAATCGGAGAGTAAATTTATAGACTAGAGATATAGACATGATGAAGAGCTGTTGGAATGATAACATTGAATCTGTGCCAGAAGGATGAACATCAAAACCTTTGATGACCAAGTTTGAAGAATTAGATGCTTGACACCAAGATTTTAAAGCCTGTAATTATTTTTTGTAAGGTTTCATGTTGGATCTATAAAAAGATTGGAGAATGAACACTTTCTCCTTTATAAAAGAAGTTGATTTACAAGCAAAATTTCCTCTGTAAGAAATTGGGTAGCTAGAAACAGTGGCTTATACCTTTAATTTCAACTGGAAAAGCTGAGGCAGGAAGATCAAAAGTTAAAGGTCAGGCCGGGCAACTTAGCCAGATCCTGTCTTGAAAGAAAAAAAGAATGAGACCAGAGATGCTGCTCAGTGGAAGAGAAATTCTATGCCAGATCCCAAGTGCCTCAAAAACAAATAAACAAAGAAAGCAATAGGTTATAGCTGTTTTACAATAAAATAAATATTGGGGAATTTAAATTTTTATGGTGCTGTTAGCTTTACTCTTCTACTAAGCTAGATCTCGAAAATATTCTTTCCTTAGAATCTCCTCAATTTTCCCGTAAGCATTGAGAATCTGATCAGTCCTGAAAAATTCCCTGGAAAATGCTCACATGCAAAATAAGTACATATAAAACATTTATGGGATGTGAATTCACTCTGAAATTTATCATTAGTTCCCCTGTGATAAGTGTCTGTTATAGAGGTGTCCAAAGACACATTTCTATCATAACCTATCATTTTGAATTTTAAGCATCATGTATAAGATGACAACAACACGTTAGTGAAGGAAACCTTCCATTGAATTACTTTTCTATACATAGCCCATGTTTCTGACAAGAGTGCTTCTTATGAGGCAGGAAATACATTGAGAATGGGCAGTTAGGACACAGGTCCATAGAACAGGGTCAAAGATAAACAAATCAGACTGGCACAAAACAGTAGTCATTGGTGGAAGATGACATTTGGAAACAAACAACTAATAGGTATCTTTAGCAGCCAAAGGTTGCCTCCAATGAGACAAACCTGGGACTGGCCCAGGAAAATTTGGGAAGCATAATCATCTTCATTATTGGGCTTCTTAGTAATGGTTATTTTACTTATCAGAAAGAGTAACTGCATCCCAGTAGTCAGAAAGGGGGAAACACTTCCTTCTCAGTTCAATAAAAGCACCTAGATAAAACATGCTCTCTGGTAACTCTCTTTCAGGTTTCCTCCAGGAGCAGGAGCATTCTCTTTTGCCTATTTTGCTTTCCTAAGAAACTTCCCTGCTTCCAACTCTTGCCTCCTCTATCTGTGGTTTCATTGTTCTATGCTGTGAGACACAAACTCAGAGTTCTGGTGACTTTTAGGGACAGATGCATATTGAAGCAGATTTTCCTTCTCTGCTCCATGTAATGGAATCCCAATAAAATAAATTATTGAAATAATCTTGTAACTATTGTCCAATTCAAGAAGATTTATTGTTCCTAACTGAAGTGACTTGGAGTTTTTCCATTTCGAGCCAGAAGTACATTTTCCTTTACTTTTGGGTTAAACTTTTATGGGCTTTCCTCTTATTACCAAGGGCTTATAAAGTAAAGAACTAAAATGTTCTGGGCTATGACCTAAGAGACCTACTTTTTAGTACTAGTTCTTTCATAAATGTGAATGTGCATGTGTGTTTGTGCTCGCTGATACATCAGCAACTCATGTCATTTTCCTCATTCATTGCATATTTCCTTTCATGTCTAGTAGTGTGAAAGATGAGGTGTATTCATTCAACATATATAAAATGCTATATGAAATCTGAAATACAGTGCTATACAATCCATTCTAATATGATGACGTTGTTAAAGAGACCTCCTGAGGATACAACTTCCACAGCCTGTATGCTGCAAATCTTGTGAATATTGTAAATGACACCCATAATTGAAATATTTACAAAGAAATTATTTACAACTAGAAGTATTTATATTAAAAAGGACAAACTTGTTCAGATAGCTAAGGGTTGTATTTTATTCATTATTCTTTATGTTGAAGTTAAATTAGTCAGTAGATTAGTTGCAAGTAATATGGAACAATGGACCACTATGAAATTTACTAAAAATAAAATTAATAAATCGGTATATATATTTACTTAGGTCTTTACAACACAGCACATATTATACTTTGTGGACACAGAGTTACAAAGATGGAAAAAACTCAAAGAGTATATGATCCATTTGGTAATACAAATTTAATATATAATTTATATATTTAAAATTCAGTAGTGCAAGAATTATAGATTATATGATAACCTACTTCTAAAAATTGTAAAAGATAATATTTGTTGAGAAGAACTGCTTTTCAGTTCTATAGTTATAAATAGTCATTGGCTAACATACTTATTTTACATTATTTAATTGAGCACTGTCTACAAATCAATGATGATGCTAAACTTTGTTCAGTAATGGAAATAAAACAATTAAAAGGCATGCACAAGAAGATTATGAAATTTTATACTACTTTTAAATTAAAAGGTGAGTTCTAAAGAGTTGTGTGAATGATAGTTTGATTCTTGGGTCAGACACAAGGGTCTATACTGATGGCTCAGCAAAAATCGACACTTTGTGTTTGAGATGAATTTGCCTGGCCTCCAAATCGCAAGAAATCATAAGAAAGTGACCAGCACAACACTACAAAGGAAATAGGTTTGCACCAAAACTGAGGAAACTGAGTTTAGGGCCACTAAATTTTTATTTTGAGCAGTAATAAAATCTGCCTTCCATTTGTGTTGGACAGAATTTTGTTTTGCTTTGTTAAAGTACTGCTCAGTAGGCAAAGGTAGACTATGCTAATTCTATTTCAATATAATCAATCTGGAAAAGATAGTCCAGGACAAACATTATGAGGGCCTAATAAATTATATTAATGTTCATTTGGTATGCACGGGTCATGGAAACAATGAAACTAACATGTACATGTTATGGTTTGGATCTGGACATTCACCCAAAGCCTCATGCAGTCATGGGCAGGCCTAGAATTTGTGATTTATTCGTGATCCAATGCTGGAATTATGGATGTGAGTGTCACACCCACCCTAGCCATGTAGCCTACATATGACTTAAGGGACTAAAAAAGTCTTCTCTCAGTGCTCCTCTCTTTTGCTCTTGTTGCTTTTGCTTCTTTTTCTACCATGAACTGTTGCTTCTGTGCCGTGCACTGCTCTGCCTTGGAGCCAGATTATTATCCTCTGAAGCCTCTAAAAACTGAGCAAAATAAACCCTTGCTTCTCCAATTTTGGGTGTCAGATATTTTGTCTCAGCGACACGAGAAACGTAAATAGGACAGAAGATTCGAACACTAAGTTGAAATGGGAGTGCTGAGAGGGTTAAAGGTGCTACAATCTACAATGAAAAATGTATGAAGACAGAAGAACAGATGGCTCGAGGCTAAGCTGATGGACAACACAGGAAGATGAGTGAGCAAAATTGTTGCTATAGATTCTAGCAGGCTGAGCTAGTAGGGCAACAGACAAAAAAGGAAAACAAGTGAACATTTTTTTTTCAATTAGAGAATCTGATTATTTTTTTAAAGCATTTTAAAAAAGAAGTAAGTTGTGGAAATGGAAATAGTAGGAATAGGCCACTTTTTTTAGAAATTAGAAAATGATGAAATTACTTAGCAAGTAGGTGGGACTGAGGAGACAGTAACTGTGATGTTGGGTGGAGTGCAAATTTGAAAGATATTTGCATATATAATTTATAGCTGTTTTCAAGTTTGTCTAAATTCAGGTTTGTTACCATTTTAACTATTTTATGTAGATACAGTAACTCAGGGATAAGCCAACATTATCTTGCAAGTGCTTGCAAAGTCAATGAGACATATCTAAATGTGAATAAATAAATATATATATATATATTTTTTTTTTTACATACCTAAATAGAATAACATCTTTATTCAGTTGATTTTTATGGAATGAACACACACATACACGCACACACACAAACTAATTAAGACTTCAGAAATCATATAATTAGGCCGTATAAAATTTTGATTTTTATTTATTTGATTTTTGTGATTTTTATTTGATTTGTGTCCTAGCATTTTACATTAGTATTTGAAATGTTAGAAAAATATCACCGAGGCTTTGATTTATATAAAAAGCCTAATGAAATTGCCAAATAATATTAACAAAACACACATAATATTAAAACTTACATACATATATGTGTGTAGGTGTGTGTATTCACATATGTAGAAAATTTCTACAAGGTTTTAACTTTCTTGGTTATACCTTACAGAAAATACCACAGGCTGCAAGGTTTTCATTAATTCTTTAGACATTATATTTAATAATAAACATAATAAGCCCCCCAAAACCACTGGTAAAATGATTTTTGAGATGATTATAAGTAATAAATGATGAGGACCTGAATTAGAATAGTGTGTGTTATAGATAGGTTAGTAGTTGACAGGAAGAGAAAGACGTTAATGCTGATATTTAGGAAGTGAACTTAAAATTATGTAATGATGATTTGCACATGGTGGGAAAAAATTTGGAGTTTATGACAACTCATCTTCCTGATTAGATTATCTTTCACTTTGTTTTAATCCCAAAAATTGTACGGTGACTTAAACATTCCAACACCCGCATTATTGAGGTAGACACATCTTTATTTCAGAAGAAATTTCTGATTGCCAGTGAGTGGATTTCTTTAAAAATTTAAAAAATTTGCCTGTATTCCAAAATCAAAGTCAGAAGTCAAAATCAAAGTCACTCTAGGAACAAAGTGAACACATTTGATTAACATCAAACTCAATAAAGATAAGATGTCTACAGTAGGTTTGTACTTAAATTATTATAATCTATTTCGGTCTACTAAAGAATTAGTAGGATATAGTTTGGACAGTAAAGAAGTGATTATAGTGAGCAGCATACACACTTTACCTCAATTGTTAATTTTTCAACATTGAAAACTCATGTTAGTTTTCTAACATAATCTTACCTTTGATCCAGTTTTCACAAAGTTCTATTGTCAGAAAGATCTATGCTAATCTAAGAAATAAAGATTTCTATTTAAAAATGATATTTACTGTGTATGGTATTCAATTGTATTTTATTAGAGGTAGATTAAGAAATATAATCAATTACTTGCTTAGAAAACTTCTTTGTAATTTATTCATAGGAACAAATTGCCTTGATGTTCTTGAAAATTCAATAATACAGTACATAGCTCTTAAGTTATATTGAAAATGAGATTTAGATTTCCACCATGAAAAATAAAGGAAATACTATGGTTTGATTTTGGCTACAAAAAGAGTAAATTATAAATGATGCTATGTAGTAGTGTCAGGTATTTGTGTAATAATTGTACTTTCGTATTATCATCTATATTATCCTGAACATTTTAAGATACTCTTAGATTAACTGTATGGTTCCATTGTTACATATTAAAGTAAAAGAGGAATTGTATTACTTTGTATTTGTTTCTGAAGGACATCTTTTCCTCATTTCCTGTAATATGTATTTTTAGTGCATGCCACCTGTTATTTTCACAATTGTAAGAGTGTATGAAGAAGTTCATCTTGAGGGAACCCATTGTTCTTGTTTGTTTCAGAAGTTCGCTACTACTGTGCAGCCTGTCTTCAGTTACATTGTATTATAATCATAATCATTGTTTATGAAGAGAAAATCATCAAAGTTTCCAGGTGATCTATAGTTTTGTAAAAAATAATTCTAAAGCAGTAACCAGGAAATTTGCATATAACAATTTCTTGTTTTAGTCTTATGAAACCTACAAAGCTTGAAAGTTATAAAAAAAGCTTAAAAAGGTATTATCTACATAGACATGGCTAATATTTACACATATATTGTGAAACAAATGCTTTATTTGATGAATTCACACTTTAGGCAATTAAAGTGTTTCCTGTTTCTTGAAGAGGAAAATCAATTTTCAAATTCTTTTATAGATTTTGTTTCTTCAGTAGTCTCAAACAATCACTAAAGGAATAATTTGGTTCTTCAATTGCAGCAGAATAAGCTCATTTTTTGTCAAGGAATATTTAAATCTTAAGTATCACATATTTCTTAACAGACAGTCTCTAACTCAGAGTAATTATTGTGGTAGATTATTCTTACTAGAGCTGTGTAACATTCACATGTCACTGAAGTCCTGTCCATGTTTTACAGTGAAAATAACAAAAATCGAAGGAATTTCACAGGGATCAAACATCACATGAGCTCAAAATTTCTCCTGAAATATTTCAGCTGTCAGATTATTATCTGATAGTATTTTTGACATACATGAAATGATCAAATGACTTTTAATAAATTTTAGTTAATTATCACATATTTATGCATCTAGTAACACAATTCACATCGGTTTACCCCTTTCTAGCTTACTCCTCAGTCGCCCAATGAACTTATCATTCATAGATTCCATCACAATGAACCTAACATATAAAGAAAACAGGCACTTCCCATCCTAAATTAGTGCTTTGCAAGTCTCCTCTTTCCATTAAACGTCCAGTACCTCAAGGATTAAATCTTGGAGTCACTTTGACTTGCTCGTTCTTTCACTGGAACTTATGAGAGCGAAGATTTATAGTCAGTCTCCTCCAGCTGGACCACTTCTACACCTAGCACGATTTACCTGCTTTGTGGTGATGACAGTTTATTCTTTGATGTGTGCCTGTGTGCCTGCGTGCATGTGCATATGTATGTGTTTGCACTCCAAAAATTTTCCATTTTCATGGCTCTATCAGTCTCATCTATGCTTTATTGCTTGTACATGCAAACCTTACACTTCAGCTCCCAGAAAAATTTGTATCTTAGCTACAATTTCTCTTCTGCCTTTGGGTTTCATATATCTAACTGCCTACCAGATATTAACAGAGCACTTAAATTTAAATATGTCCCTCAAATTCACAATTTTTCTTATCCCCCAAAGATTTTTTTAAAATTTTTCCATGTTAGAAGTATCCTTTCCACTTTTTTTGTAAGTTACAAACCTCTGGGCCATTTCTTATGTCCCTTTCTTCTCTCATGCTTGACATGCAATTAATTTTAAATTTCGTTGATCTTTCTCATATCTCTGTAGTCCTCACACCCCTTGAGGGAGATGTTCACTGTCCCTTTCTAATTCCTGATCAGCATTATGCCCAGACTTAAGCATACCCTTCAGTAACAGCTAGGGTTAGGCCACATCTTTTTGTAATTCTAATTTTGAGGCATGGGTGATGATTCTTCTTTATCAATACAAACAACCACCAACTGGTGCCTAATATCATTATAAAGTTAACATCATCTTTTAATTAATTTTGAGTTGTAAATATGCTACAAATAACCCTGCATGTATCATACTGATATTTTCACAGAAATATGTGGATGAAAGTAACATAGCAGTATATGGGAGAAAAAAAATAGGATTTGATGAAGAGAAACAGTATATTTGGTATTGTAAGCCTAACATAGTGAAACATTTTTGCCAAAAGATATCTTATAGATAAGAAAGAAAACATGTCGATAGTTCAGTTAGGAATTATATAAAACTTTATTACATACAAGTTCTTCAATCAGCAGAAAGCAATTGTGTTCCAGATGTTCAGAAAGTTTATGTTAAGTTATATTGTTGAAATTAACTCTGAATCCAAGTATATAAATTCTGAATAATTTTATGAAAAGGAATGTGATATTTCCATTCAACGATTTTGTTCAGACAATAATTTTTATGGTGATGACTAGGCATATAGATTACATCTATGAAGATACATGTTTTATTGCAATTGAGAATAAATATTGCAGAATTTATGTTTACCTAAAATTAATACAGTAAAATTTTTCTTTAATACAGTTTCTAAAGTAAAGATAAAACATATAGTGGAAACTTTGAAGTTAAGAATGAGACATTTTCTAGGTGTACCACCACATACCTGCAATCGCGACACTTGGGAGGCAGGTGGATCATTGCGAGTTCCAGACCAGCCTGTGTTACAAAGGGAGCTCAAGGCCATTCTGAACTGCCAACTGAGACTCCATCTCAAAAAAAAGATAAAAACGAATCAACCATATATATATATATATATATATATATATATATATATGCGCTTAAAGAGTGATTTGTAAGTTATGCCAAAATGTACACATTTCACATTTGTTATAAAATGCCTACCCACACTTTTTACATTTTAAATTATTAGTAACTACCAGTTTTCTTTTGGAAAAAGTTTCACTATGTTAGGCTTACAATACTGAACATACTGTTTCTCTTCATCAAATCATACTTTTTTCTCCCATATACTTCTATGTTAGTTTCATCCACGCATTCCTGTGAAAATATCAGTATGACATATGCAGGGTTAATTGGTAGTATATTTACAACTCAAAATTAATTAAAAGATGATGTTAACTTTATAATGATATTAGGCACTAATTGGTGGTTGTTTGTATTGATAAAGAAGAATCATCACCCATGCCTCAAAATTAGAACTACTGATGTATCCTTAAGTCTGGGCATAATGTTGATCAGGAATTAGAAAGGGACAGTGAAACACACTGATGCAGCTCTGAACATCTCCCTGTAACAGCAAGCGGTGTGAGGACTACAGAGATATGGGAAAGGTCAATGCAATTTAAAATTAATTGCATGTCAAGCATGAGAGAAGAAAGGGACATAAGAAATGGCCCAGAGGTTTGTAACTTACAAAAAAAGTGGAAAGGATACTTCTAACATGGAAAAATTTAAAAAAAATCTTTGGGGGATAAGAAAAATTGTGAATTTGAGGGACATATTTAAATTTAAGTGCTCTGTTAATATCTGGTAGGCAGTTAGATATATGAAACCCAAAGGCAGAAGAGAAATTGTAGCTAAGATACAAATTTTTCTGGGAGCTGAAGTGTAAGGTTTGCATGTACAAGCAATAAAGCATAGATGAGACTGATAGAGCCATGAAAATGGAAAATTTTTGGAGTGCAAACACATACATATGCACATGCACGCAGGCACACAGGCACACATCAAAGAATAAACTGTCATCACCACAAAGCAGGTAAATCGTGCTAGGTGTAGAAGTGGTCCAGCTGGAGGAGACTGACTATAAATCTTCGCTCTCATAAGTTCCAGTGAAAGAACGAGTAAGTCAAAGTGACTCCAAGATTTAATCCTTGAGGTACTGGATGTTTA
Organism: Cavia porcellus; assembly: GCF_034190915.1. Taxonomy (NCBI): domain Eukaryota; kingdom Metazoa; phylum Chordata; class Mammalia; order Rodentia; family Caviidae; genus Cavia; species Cavia porcellus. Next base: position 36,155,350 of record NW_026947498.1, on the reverse strand, counting down.
ATGGAAAGAGGAGACTTGCAAAGCACTAATTTAGGATGGGAAGTGCCTGTTTTCTTTATTTGTTAGGTTCATTGTGATGGAATCTATGAATGATAAGTTCATTGGGCAACTGAGAACAAAGCTAGAACAGGGATAAACCGATGTGAATTGTGTTAGTAGATACATAAATATGTGATAGTTAACTAAAATTTATTAAAAGTCATTTGATCATTTCATGTATGTCAAAAGTACCATCAAGTAATAGTCTGACAGCTAAAATATTTCATGAGAAATTTTGACTTAATGTGATGTTTGATCCCTACAACAAGCCTTCAATTGTTATTATTATTAATATTAACAATATAAAACATGGTCTGGTACAGAACTTAAGTGATCTGCCACTGTCATTCTCAATCTCAATGTTTATCTTATATGATGTATCTTTAAGCTATTCTATTAAAAGAAAACTTTATTCATTTAGATAAACATAAATTTTACAAAATTTATTCTCATTTGTAATGATTCATATGTCTTCATGGATGTAATCTATATACATAGTCATTACCATAAAATTAACGTGCAAACAACATTGCTGAATGGAAATATCACATTTCTTTTTTATAAAATTATTCAGTATTTATGTACTTAGATATAAGATTAATTTCAAAATAAACTTCCTAAACATCTGGAATGCAACTGATTTCTGCTGATTGGAGAACTTACAGTTTTATATAGCTCCTAATTGAGTTATTGAAACCTTTTCTTTCTTAATTCATGACCAGTGGTTTGGAATGTATGCATTATTATGATTGTGCAAAGGTATGACCAAGATTTATTCATTATTTAGTTAGATTTCTTTGCCTAACATAAATTATAATAGTGTGATCCGTCTTTGATCTCAGGTGTGGAGTTTTGAGTACACATTTTTTAAATTTAGTGTAGAATTGTTTCGTCACAATGGTATTTTAAGATAGATTTTTCATCAATGTTTTCATATATATAAACATTATGTTTTTAAAAATTATTATAGTTATATATGTGCAGCCACAGTATTGAGTTAACATATGGTTTAAATTCTTTCCTGTACAACAAAAATTCCTAAAAATTATTGGGAGAAACTTCACTTCTAATTTTTTGAGCAGTGTGACAAAACTCTTACCAAGCAATATTAACATTTATTTTAAAAACAACAGCAATTTTTCTGTTGAAATGCTGTTCTGTTGATTATTCTTGAAGTGCCAAATACCCAGGAAGGGAATAACTGGATTGAATGGAACTTCCAATCCCAGTTTTTTGAGGACTCTTTGCACTAATTTCTACAGTGACTGTACCAGTCTTCACTCTCACCAACAGTAGAGAAGTCTTCCTTTTTCCCCACATTTGTTATCAGTTGATTTCTTGACAGCAACCATTCTTTCTGGAGTGAGATGAAATCTCAATGCTGTTTTAATTTAATTTACATTCTTCAAATGACCAGTGATGGTAAATATCTTAGTTACTTTTTTACTCTTCGCTGAAACAAAATACCCCATGCCCAACAAGAAAGAAGGAAAGGATTATTTCTTACAATTTTGGAAGTTTCATCCCACAGGCAGTTGGTTCCAAGGTAGGATGGATGGCTGCAGTTCATGGTGGCCACAAACAGCAAGGTGGAAACTGGCAAGAGAGAGAAAGAGAGACATCTTCTTCCTGCAGTTACATCAGATGCTGGTTCCACCACTAGGTTGTGTAGCACCCACACCACCAATCCAAGCACTAAACAACAAACCAATCACAAACGCTAGATTTGGTCAAGTCCATAATTGCATGGGCTTGAGGGCCAGTGACATAAACCATGACAGTGAACATTTCATCATGTATTTTTTTGCCCTTTGTATATCTTCACCTGATAAATGCATATTTATCTCTTTTGCTCATTTTTAGAGAGAGTCTTTGAATTTGGGGGACTTGATGTTTTTCAATTCTTTGTATGTTCTGGACGTAAGTCTTTTGTCTGAGAGATTGCTGGCTAAAATTCTTTCCCATTCTGTGGGTTTTCTTTTCACTTTGTTGGTAATTTCTCTTGAAGTGCAAAAACTTTTTAATAAGATGAGATTTCTGTTGTTCATTCTTAGAAGTACTTCCCACATAGTTGTATTTTGTTCATGAACTCTTTGCCTACCCCTGTGTCTCTAAGACTTCTACTTACCTTGTCTTCCAGTAGATTTAGTGTTTCTGTTTAATATTGAAATCTTTGATATATTTTAACTTTAGTGCAGGGTGATACACATGTGAACTGCAGAATGTGGTATTTCTATACAATGGAATATTACTGAGCTATAAAAAGGATGATGTAAAAGCTTTCATAGGTAAATGGAGGCAACTTGAGAGTATCCTAAGAGAAATAAATAAGACTCACAATTATAAATATCATGTTGTCTGTCTAGTGTAAAAAATAATAAAGTGAAAGAGTAATAAGATCCCAAATGTATAATAGATATTGTAATAATGAAAGGAAAAGAAAGTGCTCAAAAGGAAAGAACAACTTACAGGTATACACATATAACTGAATGTATGTTTAAATGTGCAACATAGATGACAATAATACTAGGTGTTTGATAGTTCATCAAACAGAATATTGTGTGCTTTAATTGTTGATTGTCTGTGAATTTTTATGCTTTCATTTTGTAACTTGAATAACTAGTTCTGAGATAGCAATATGTAATATATCAATTAGTGATGGTGTCTTAATGTTATTTTTCCCTTCAAGTAGTTTTTTGAAATTCTGTAACATTTCTACACTTTTTTCCGTTTTTCTCTTTTTAAAATAAAAAAAAAAACTAAATAAAGTACATAGTAAGATAAAAAAATCAACAACTCAAATTTGTTAACTCTAATTATAGTTTGTTTACTGTGACCTAGTTTCTTTAGAATATGTAGTGGTAATATGATTCTTTGATTTATATAAAATAATCATTTGCCTATTCAGTGGCACTTAACTGCAAGAATGAAGGTATTTCTTAAAACAGTAAATATATATAGTGATCATAATAAACATTTATTTTACCAGCCAAAAACACTTTATCTTGTAACAGTTACTGTTATGTAAATTTAATGATGGGGTTGGCTGGACCATTCTGTGTGATACTGGATTAAGATGTGATAAGTGGATTTGCTCACTGATTATTTTAGCATAGTTCTAGAAGCAGATAATGAGAAGACTCTGCTGGCTGTTGTCTGCCTGCCTTGCCATATGTTGTTTATTCTCTGCAAGGACCCTCTGCTGGGTTGTCCTGCCTTGGAGCCAGTTGACTATGAACTGAAGCATCTACAAACTGTGAGGTTTGCACCTTTAATTGTGGATGTTAGGTTTTTTGGGGGGAGTAGATATCAGATATTTTGAACAGCAATGAGAAGAGAAACTAAGATAGATTAAGTTCAAGAATCAATGATTGAGCTATAATTCTAGAATTAAAGTGTCCTAGGAATAAGGTATTTGTCCAATTTGTCAGAGTCATTTGTAAATAAAGTTGGAAGAAAGTTTTAGAGACTTCCTGAGGATTGTCATTACTTTAGGAAAAGGAAAAAAGCTAAGCCCAAATCCTCATCAAGTACTCCATTTCTAATTTTTTCAGTATGAACCAGGGATCTATATTATTTTCCAACCAATTTCTTTCTTTGCACATGATAAAGTGGACTTCCCTTTGTCTTTCATTCAATGACTTTATTTCTTTAGAACTCAGTTTTTATATGTAGGGGTTAATTTTAATTAATCCCTGGAGGAATTCTGTGTTTTATTGTGAGTCTTCTACCATGCAGACTTACATCATATAATTAGAGTAGCATTGAGATGTGAGAATTAATGTTAATATAGTTGGTTATTAATATTGATTTGTTAAGATTTTTCTATTTTTGTTTTGAGATTGTCAATGTAGTGTCAGTTGGTGTACATTAAGAATATTCTGTTGTTGGATTTGCTTAAATGATAATTTCAGACAATAGTTATTTCTTTGGTTGGGAAAAAGGGAAATATGTAAAGTAAAGCTGTTTTAAGTCATTTATCAAAGAAAGGACCAAGTAGAAAATCATGAAGTCCTGTTAAATTGTATTTACCCTATCTCTCAGTGTGTGTGCTCCTGGAAAAATAAAAATTTACCACACAGAAATCTTACCTAAACACCTATAAACAGCTACATTGTTGTATTTAGACCAAAGAAATTTTTCATTTTGTAAGAAATTATAAAATTTCTTGAAGGCTGATTACCTCCACTAATAATTCTGACAATATGTTATAACACTTTAAGATTATCTTAAGTTTTTTTTATGTAATATGGGCATTATGTGGTTAAAATCGCAAAAAAAAATTCTTCTACACTAACCATTCAATTTTGAAAGTTGTTTATTTTTTGCGAAAATAGAAATTCATTTAGAAATTATCACTGTATTTAAAAAAATCTCAAATAAATATGTCACTATTTTTATTATTCTAGGAGAATAAAATACACATTTTCTTTTCAAGTTACAGCCTTTGCTAGACTTGGCCTGGGTTAAAGTGCTATATTTTGATTCAATGTTAAAAGTCTGTGATATATATTACTGCTGTAGGCAAAAGTATATGAAACATCAAATAGCCAAAGAAGCTGATAAAATAGTTACTTTTATGGACAAAGCAGTTATTTTTATTTTCTTGTAAGTGATACTTCTAAATAAATACCATACTTTTCCCCCATGACATCATTGGAATGAAAGATTATTAATAGATATGGTCTCCCTTTCTATCAATAAAGTGGTCTCTCAAGGAAATATATTTTATAATTTTAGTCCTGTATTAAATATTTAAGGGACTTAAAAAGTAACCTAACAAAACTCTCAAGGAATGAAATAAATGTAAAACCACTGTTTTAAAAAGGGATAAAATATGAAAAGACTGCAAAGACTTGGTGCTCTCTGGAAGCCTCAGAAATTCATCACTGCTTGTGTGTCATGTGCTTTATTGCCTCCAGGAAAGAAAGCACTTTTTAGTGAAGGACATTCTCTGGCTGTATAATGGATGTGACCACTCAGGGCAGTGGAGGAATTGAACACATTTTTCAATATTATTTCTTTACCTTTAATTTGACTTAATTATAATGAAATATTTCTTACCTCTAGTGAGTCGTTTCCCCAATAACATAGTTTCAGGGATTTTTCTGGATTACTATGATATGATGGTTTAGTCTCTTTAACATTATTAGTCCAAGAAGGTAAAAATGCTTTAAGTTCTTTATATAAAAGATAAAATAGTAGTACAGGTGCTCAAGGAATAAAATATCCTACTTAGCATTTTGAAAGCTAATCTACATAATGTAATGAAGTAAATGATGACAACTAACACCATAATTGCAGGTGTTATTCTAAGGTGGAAAAGTAGGTCAATACCATGTTTCTTAAGACCTTGAGGATTGGAAGAACTTTTTGAAGTTTAGAAATAAGCAGCTTTTGAAAGATTAAAAATAAAGAGTTTATAATATCTTTTCAAATCAAATACAATTTCACACTAAACCAATTGTTTAATTACTGTAAAATATTTCAGTCATTGTTGATGCAACTTATTAAAACTTCAGTTACAAGCAGAATACTCACTGTCTAAGAAATATTAATTTTACACATTATCTCAGTCTGCTTGTAGGCTAACATTCAGATTAGTTTTATGAGTAAATGTGTATTAACACAATTGATATTACAAAATAAACTGTATTCACACATTTATAGCAATGAAATTATTAGATTTTATCATTATTCATAAAAAATTCAAATAGCTAAAAATTTAAGACTGTCCACCATGATTAGTTTTAACCCATTTTCATATCATGTTTTAGCAGTTCTTAAAAATTTTAGTTTTTATTATTTTCTTATAATTCATGTTATAGGATGCATCCTATTCTTTATTTGCTTATTTCATCATCACACTATTGAATATATTTCAATTTTCAACCTTCAAAGTGAGCATTTGTATCTCATTAATCAACTTTCATTTTCTTAGTTGTTAGATATAAAGTTACTGTCAGGTGCACAATTGTGACTTCATTTATTTCTTATTGCTGGGACATTACATTATTATTACTTTTACTGTTTGATCTTAATTAACTTAATTTTCTTCTCTCCCTGGAATTTCTACAGCACTTCATATTGCATTGTTATTATATGTAGTATAAATTGGCAAAACATTGGCAAAAAGTGATACTGAAAGAAAGTGTTACACCAACGCAACTGAAAAGAAAGAAAAATATAAATTATTTTCTATTTCTTGCTTTATGACCCTCTTTCTTACTATGTTTTGTTCAAAGAGGTGATACTTATTTGGAACACTTTAAAGTGATTTAATGTGTTGCATCCACAAACTTCTGTGGGTCCAGGAGATGGTGGAGCATGAAGAAGGGTAAACAAAAGTCAGAGGCAGAAAAAAGAAAGCTGAGCCCTCTCTCCTGATGGGAGAAAGAGAACCTCCCACCAAATGCAGTGCATTTATTTATACACTGAGGAGGATATTGTCAATTGAAACTCCTCTGCCTGGTAACTTGTATACTTAGCTCGCCTCCAGGTACCTCACATTCTAGGAGCTGGTACTACTTGTTAATGTGGCTTGCCTCAGGTACTCCGTGTTCTTGAGGTTGGCCTTGCCTTAGCCCCACATGCATGAACTATCTCCAGCTTTAGCCACTCCCCACACTAATGGACATAGCCTGTGGTTCTTAATACACTTGTTTTAAATTGTTTCCTCAAAAGAGCCCTTGTGGCTTTTCTTATTGATTGATATTTTCTTTGAGTCTGATTATTTATATTCCACTTGTTATCTATTTGTCACCTATCTATTCTTCTAAACAACCATCTTTTCAGCTATCCATATGCCTATCCATCCATCTGTCCATCCATTGTCTTAATGTCCTTTTAGAAGTGAAAATTGGTGTGAGGTGATATCCAGCATGCCTGTGCTCACTCAGGGAGAGCTTGGGACCATCACGCCCAGTGGTTAGGGCCCTGCCCAGCTTCCTGAAACACCCTTGGATGCAAGGAAGGTCCCGTGGGCCTGACTTGGCCACACCTAACCACCTCCATTGAACCCAGGAGCTGAGGGCACGCGAGGTGAGTTCCAGTACACTTGCTCTCTCTGGGAGAGCTTTGCACTATTGCTCCCAGTGGTTAGGATCCTAACCAGCATCCTACACCACCATAGGACACACAGGAAGACCCTGTGGGCCTGATTGGGTCACGCCCATCAACATCCAATCAGTTCTGAGGAACAGTGGGCACATGAGGTGATTTTTAACACACCCACAGTAAGCTTTGGAACATCAGTTGAAACCTGGAAATATAAGAAAATGACAAAACAAAATGCAATTTCCAACCTCCAGCTCATCCTAAGAAAGCCTGGGAGCCATGTACATAGAAGAAGCCATGTACACTTGAAATGTCTGAAATGATAACAAGTGAGATAAAGAAACAACTCTGGGAAGCTATGAAATAACTCAAATCAGAAATAATCTCCTAAGTAAAAGAAGAAATGGTAAATGTAATGAAAGAAATACTATACACATCTAAAGAAGACATAGTTAAAAAATTAGAGGGACAATGCAAAAAGCTGGAAACCCTGAATAAATAATATAAAAAACAAACAGAATACATGAAGCAGATTCAAAGAGATATACAGGAAATCAAAAATTCCATTGAAAGTTGGCAAAAAGGCCTCAAGGAAAATGAAGATAGAATTTCAGATCTCAAACACAAGATTGCAGCTAGTGAACAGGAATGGAAAGATCTTTTAAAAATAAAAAGGAATCAGGAAATAACAGCTCAACATCTGCAAGATGATGCAAAGAAAAACAACATAAGATTGATAGGGATAAACAAGAAAGGGACAACAAAATGATATCAAGATGCTATTCACAGAAATAATAGCTGAAAATTTCCCAAACATGAGAATGGAAACTAACATAGAGGTAGTGAAGTGTGTAGAACTCTAAATAGCCATAACCAAAACGCTATACCTAGACATATAATGATCTACATTCCAGAAATACAACGTAAGAACAGAATATTAAAAGCTGTTAGACAGAAGAGACAGATCACCTATAAAGGAAAACCTATCAGAACCACAGCAGATTTCTCAACACAATGAAATCAAGAAGAGCATGGAGTGAAGTATTTCAGTACTAAAAGAAAACAACTTCCAAGCCAGACTGATGTACTCTGCAAGTGTTCCTCAAAATGGATGGAGAAATAAGATGCTTCCATGACAAAGAACAGGTGAAGAATTTCATGATCACCAAACCAACCCTGCAAAGAATACTGAAAGACATTCTAGATAGACTTAAGAAAAAAACACCAAGTAAGGCAGACAAACAGAGGGGAATGATAAAGAAGCAACAGCCAAAAGAACATGTCAAAAACAAACCATATATATCAGTTATAACCATTAATGTAAATGATCTCAATTCACCAATTAAAAGAAACAGACTGGCAGAACAGATCAAGAAACAGCAGGCAGCCATATGTTGTCTACAAGAAACTCATCTAACCCAAAGAGAAACTCATAGACTGAAAGTCAAAGGATGGAAAACAATACTTCATGCAACAGGACCCCCCCCCTCAAAAAAAAGCAGGGGTAGCTATTCTGTTTGCAGACAATGTGAAAATGAAACCAAGAATGATCCAAAGAGATAAAGAAGGTGACTACATACTAGTTAAGGGAAAACTTCAAGAGGAAGAGATAGCAATCTTAAATATATATGCACCAAATTCAGGAGCACCTACCTATACAAAAAATGTATTGATGGAAATGAAAAATCAAATAAACAATAACACAATTATAACAGGAGACCTTAACATGCCATTGACACAAAGCGACAGATCAACCAGACAGAAAATCAGCAAAGAAATAACTGAACTGAATCACGTTTGTGAACAAATGAACTTGATAGACATATATAGAGTGTTCCACACAACATCAGAATATACATTCTTCTCAGCAGTACATGGAACAGAGTATACTTAAGTAAATGCAAAAGAATTGAAATTATCCGATGCATGTTATTGGATCATAGTGCCATGAAACTAGAAATTAAAGATAAAAGAAAGTGCAAAAGCCCCACAAACACATGGAAATTGAATAATGCATTCCTGAGTAATCAGATGGGCGCAGAGGAAATTAAAGAAGAAATTAAACAAATCTACAAGCAAACAAAAATACAAATACAACTTGTTGGAATCTGTGGAATCCAATGAAAGCAGTCCTCAGAGGAAAATTTTTTTCAGTGAATTCCCACATCAAGAAAACAGAATGAACATAAAGAAACAATCTGATGCTGCACCTCAAACATCTAGAAAATGAAGAGCGAGTCTAGCCCCAAGTCAAAAGAAAAGAGGAAATTAAAAAGATCAGAGCAGAAATCAATGCAATAGAGACTAAGCAAACAATACAAAGAATCAATGAATCACAGTTGATTCTTTGAAACAAAAATAAAATTGATAAGCCCATAGCCACCCTTTCTTTTAAAAGGAAAGGAAAACTCAAATTCATGTAATAAGGAATGAAAAGGGTTAAATCACTAGGCTCTGTGGAAATACAGAAGACCATCAACACCTATTTCAAAAACCTCTTGATTACACAGAAGAAATGGAGAGATTCCTAGAAACATATGAAGTACCAAAACTGGGTCCAGAAGATGTAAAACTGCTGAATAACCCAATTTCAATTAATGAAATTGAAAATGTAATTAAATCCTTACCAACAAAGAAGAGCCCAGGCCCATACAGATTCACTTCAGAATTCTACAAGAAATTCAAAGAAGACTTAATGCTGACACTCCTCAAACTCTTCAAGAAATTGAAAGGGAAGAATTCTTCCTAAGTCATTCCTGGAAGCAAATATTACTCTAGTCCAAAAACCTGAGAAAGACGCAACCAAAAAAGAAAATCACAGGCCAATCTCCTTAAGGAACATAGATGCAAAAATTCTCAATAAAATATTGGCAAAGATAATGCAGTAAATCATCAACAAGATTATACACCATGACCAAGAGGGATTCATCCCAGGAATAAAGGATTGTTCAACATATGTAAATCAATAAATGTAATCCAACATATCAATAGAGCTAAAAATAAGAATCATGTGATCATTTCTATAGATGCAGGAAAAGCTTTTGGTAAGGTCAAATACTTATTCATGATAAGAACCTACAGAGAATTGGAATACATCATCTTTGCCTCAATGTGATAAAGGCCATCTATAGCAAACCAATAGCCAGCATCATATTAAATGGCCCAAAACTGAAAGCCTTTATCCTAAAATCAGGCACAAGACAAGGATGTCCATTATCACCACTCCTATTCAACATAGTGATGGAAATACTAGCCAGAGCAATTAGACAAGAGAGAGAAAGAAAAGGAGTAAGGATAGGAAAAAAAGAAGTTAAATTATCATTATTTGTAGATGACATGATACTCTATATATAAAACCCCCAATACTCCATTGGAAGACTCCCAGATATAAGAAATAAATTTAGTAATGTAGCTGGATACAAAGTTAACATTCAAAAATCAATAGCATTCCTGTACACTAACAACAAAATCACTGAGAGAGAAATAAGAGAAGCCATTCTCTTCACAATAGTATCCAAAAAATGAAATACTTAGGAATCAATCTAATGGAGGAAGTAGAAGATCTATTCAGAGAAAATTATAATATCCTGAAAAAGAAATCAAAGAGGACCTCAGAAAATGGAAAGACATCCCTTGTAAATGGATAGGGAGAATAAATATTGTGATAATGGCCATTCTCCCAAAATTGTTATATAGATTTAATGCAATCCCAATCAAAATGATACTAGCATATCTCATAGATCTTAGAGAAATCACTCCTAAAATTCATCTGGAACCAGAAGAGACCTAGAATAGCAAAGGCAATTTTAAACAGCAAAGGCAAGGCAGGAGGCATCACAATCCCTGACTTGAACTTATGTTACAAAGCTACAGCAATAAAATCAACATGGTACTGGAATATATATAGACCTAAAGATCAATGGAATATATTGGAAGGTGCAACTACAACTACAAACACACTTTGCCACCTTATCTTTGATAAAGGGGCCAAACATGTTCACTGGAAGAAAGATAGTCTCTTTAATAAATGGTGCTGGAAAAATTGGCTCACTATATGCTGAAAACTTAAACTAGACCCATGCTTGTCACCATGTACTACACTAAAATCTAAATGGATCAAATATCTGAATATTAAAACAGAAACCCTAAATCTATTGGAAGAAAAATTGGGTAAAAACCTTGAAGACATAGGGGTAGGTAGAGAATTCATGAACAAGAATCAAACCGCACAGTAAATACTTCCCAGAGTCAATAACTAGGATCACATCTTATTAAAAAGTTTCTGCACATCAAAAGAAATCTCTAACATAGTGAAAAGAAAACCCACAAACTGGGAAAAAATCCTAGTGAACTGCCCCTCAGACAAAGGACTTCTGTCTAGAACATATGAAGAATTAAAAAAAAAATCAGACCCCCAAAATTCAAAGACCCAATCCTAAAATGGGCATCTGAGATAAATATACAGTTTTCAGATGAAGAAATACAAATGGCAAATAAATACATGAAAAAACTTTCATCATCATTAGTCATTAGAGAAATGCAAATTAAAACCACACTGAGATTCCATCTCACTCCAGAAAGAATGGCCAGGATCAAGAAAACTACCAACAACAAATTCTGGAGAGGATGTGGGGAAAAATGAACTCTTCTGCTCTGTTTGTGGGAATGCAGACTGGTGCAACCATTGTGGAGGTCAATTTGGAGATTTCTCAAAATCTGATATTGGAAGTCCTATTTGACCCAACTATGCCACTTCTAGACATATTCCCGGTAGAATTGAAAACATCATACCACAGTGATATATGTGCACCCGTGTTTATAGCAGCACAATTTGTAATTGCCAGATCTTGTAAACAACCTAAGTGTCCATCAACTGAGGAATGGATAAACAAGATGTGATATTTTATACAATGGAGTACTACTCAGCTATAAAGAATGATCACATTGAGATATTTATAAATAAATGGATGCAACTTGAGACCATACCCATAAGTGAAATAAATCAAACTCACATGTGTACATACCATATAGTATCCCTACTGTAAGAAATGGTAAGTGTAAGATTTTATGGTAATCATTGTTCCCTATTACATTGCTTTAAGTCTTATAATATTTTCATTCACTGGCTGTAATGGTTTTATTCTGTTTTGTTTGATTTTTTTAATGTGTGATAGTATAAACAGCTACTTTGAAGAAAACAAGACATAGCAACAATTGCTGGTTTAATATAATCTTGATTTGAAGTTCTACCATGCTTTTGTTCTTCTGCTTATATTGATTCTATCACATTGAGTCTTAATTGGATTTTAATATGTGTGATAGTACAAACAGATTTTTAAGGAAAATGAGATATTATAGTAGCCGTTGTTCATATTTATTTATTTGATTTTAAATATCCTGTAGCACTTTCATTCTCTTGACTGATTTTGTTTGATATTTTGTTATGTTTGATATTATATGTGTGAAGGTATGCTCAACTATTTCAAAGAAAAGAGACATTATGGTAGCTACTGTTGATGTCTGGTTGTCTTGTTGTGAAGTGCTGTGTTGCTTGCATTGTTTTGTTCTGATTTTCTTTGTTCTGTTCTCTTTTGTTTTATTCTTTAAAATAAAAAGGAAGTGAAAATCATATATTATATAAACATATATTACATATTAATATAATACATTATATAAATATATATTGCATATTTATATACTATATATTACATGTTAATATATTATGTATCATATAAACATATATTACATATTAATATACTATATATTATGCAAACATATATTACATATTAATATATAATATATATTATAGAAACATATTACTATATAAAAACATATACCTCTATATTAATATATAAGTTCATGTTTTAATTAACATATATATTAATATATGTTTATATAATACATATTTTACATTTGTATATGTATGCTTTTCACTTCTAAAAGGACATTCAGATGTATGGATGGACAGGTAGATGGATAGGTGTATGGATAGCTGAAAAGGTGGTTGTTTAGATCAGTGACAAATAGATAACAAGTTGCTGTTGGATGTATATATAATCAGACTCAAAGAAAATATCAATCAGTATATATGTGTATGTAATATATATATATATAAAATATACATATATATATTTGATTCCTATTATACTTTTATTCTGAAAAGTACTTTCTAGGGCTTCCTCACTCAAAGTAGTATTAACTTATGAGTCACATTTTTAACTAGGAAGGTGGGATAATGCCAGTCTGGATTATTCCTTTTTCAACTATGAGTATCCTAGTCTTTTTTTCCTTAGCTTTGAAGTATAATTTGAGCAAAGAAAATTAATTGACCATTTTGTGTGGTGCTTTCAAATTTTTTGTAGCTTATTTACACAGAATGTAGTTTTAGAATTTTGTTGTAGGTGACTAAAAAAGCCAAAAGGAGTCTCCTAATTAGAAGAACATTTCTTTTCTTTGATTTATTAAATTTTTTCCTTTACATTAAATTTTCATTTTTTAATGCAAGCTCTTAAATTTTCACATTGTTATCTTTTATATTCAACAATATATTGTTTTCTAAAGGCAAAATATAAATATTTAAAAGTTGATACTTAGTCTAAAATTATTGCTATGTTTTATAGCTAAAAGCTCCCACAGGGCCTCATACACTCATAGGCAGGGCCTTTGGGAGGGAGATGATTGGATCATGGGTAGCCTACAAGGATGTAGTTTCTTCCCTCCTCCTTTGATCATTCTTTGGTTTCTGCCTGCCGCGCTCTGAGCCATTTTTCCTCTGCCATACTGTCTTTCCTTGGAGTGAGTGTATTGTTTGAAATCTCTACAGACTGATGCAAAATATACCTTTAACTTGCAGAAATGTTATGGCTTGTGCCTAGATGTCCTTCCAAAGCCTCATGCCGTCATAGGTGGGGCTGGATCTAGAGTGTGTGAAGCTAGGATTGAGGGTGTGTGATTACTAAATCAGTCCACTAATTGGTTTGACACCACCTTAATTCTGGTATCCTATCATTTTTCCAGGTCTTTATCTAATTTCACGATGATTTCTTTAACTTTATTGTGGTTCTTTTACCTCTTAGCTTTACTGATGGCATCATTAACTCTCTTTGGTGCCATGAGTATGACATTTTATGAAAATAAATCACAAAAGCACACAATGACAAATCTATTAATGCACTAATACAAGCACTCTGTATTGTCTGAGTAAGAGCTGTACTTAGAACTGTTAACCCTTTGCCTCAATGGCAAAATATGCATGACTCACTCTTGGTCTGTAAAGATTTTTTTCGAGTTGGATTTTGGTTTGACTATGGAGCAAAGTCATGAACAGTCATCTGAGACTCTCTGTCTCTGTCTCTCTGTCTCCCATCTAGTAGTCAAAGTCTTGATATATTGTCCTGGAGGATCTTAAACTCATATGTTGAAGAGATCCTGCTGCCTCAGCCTCCTGAGTAGCTGGCACTATCATGCCTGATTTCAATGAAAAAGACTTAAGATACATTATGCATAGGGAGAAATTCCCTACGATGAATGTGATCATATATTAAAAGAGTACCAAAAAACTAATTTTTTAGAAAGTGGATGTTGTCAATTCCAAAACATATAAATGTCCCAGAATAAAGAAGAAACTCTCAAAACTGTATGGTATTTTTTTTTGAAAAATAGAACATTTAAAAATCTGAGAAAGATAAATGTTTTCAACCCTAATGATTTTTTTTTTCAAAAATTCAATACCAAATGTTCTGGGAAGGGGATAAAATATTCCCTTTGAGTTGAATGTGAGGAAAGTAAGATTCCATTTTTTAGGCAATTATTAAGGAGAATCCTTTCGAAGGAAAGGATAAGGCAGCTCATTCTTCTCGAGTCAGGGATAGCTTAAATATTCCTCTTTTAGTCAATACTTCATACATGTCAATTGTACTAAAATACACTTTGTGCCAAACATATTCTTGAAAAACTTAGCTATACATATTTTGTAACTGAATGCAATCATTTCTCTCAAACTGTCTAGAAAGAAACTGGTTTAGAAACATTACATACAAACATTGTTTGGTAAAGAAATTTTACAAAGTCTTTTTGTCTTATAACTGCAAATGTTAAAGATAAGACAAAACAGAAACACTAAATTTTGTATATGTAGTATTCAGCCAAGTGAGTTGATTCTGGAATATTAATCTGTCTGAAGAACTTATAAATTGTGTTTGAAATTCTATAAAAAGTAACAGTAGTGTTTAAAGCATTGCATATGAATTGCTTGACTTCTAAATGACAACACTGGGCCCATGGTAACATTAGATGAATTTTAGTCGTCAGCATTTTTATTTTATTTTAAAGAGAAAAACATAAAACAAAAATTCTAAACATGATAAGTAAAGAGTTACAATGATTAACACATTGTGTATTGTTATCTTTAAATTAATTACTTGGAGTACAAGATATCTGCATTTAAATATCCAAACAGTATTAGCACAAACATTTTTTTCAATTAACTAAGAGGAGGTAGTGTAACTATCCTAGCTATCATATACATATAAATATAAAATTTCTTTCAGCTTCTCACACTACATCAATAGTTTTGATAGTACTACTAGTAATAAAATTAATGTTAATAAAACGTAAGTATTTTGACTCTCTGCCTCTAACAGAAATTGAAAAGTTCAGCTTTCAACCAAAAATTTGTTGTTAGATCATAAGAGATTCACTAGAGTCTAGGGTTCTTTGTGTGGACTTTAAATGTGAATGGATATATTACTTTGTTTTTAACGTTGAGTTGTAATCAACTTTCTAAAATAATAACAATAAAATTTACATAAGGTTAGATAATTGAATAAAGTTAGAGTTCACTGAGTGTACTAATATAAGGCTTTCATAAAACTCAATGATATGGTAAAGAGCAAGAAAGAAAAAAGAAAGTATTAGGAATCTAGCAACTTCCATGTGGAACTCTGTGATCATTTTTGGTCACACGGGATATACTTTGTCTCTAGTTTGCAACCCATGAAGATGTGGTGTGGGAGGAAGCTCTGTTTCAGAAAAATACGGCAAGAAGTTTATAGCTAGGTATTTTATGTTTCACTGCTTGTGTGTAAAACTAGTATAAACCATGTGTGTATTTTTAAAACAATATAGACAAGTTATACTCAGATGGGGAGTTTCAGCTGTAGCATCACACTGTAATTCACAAGGTGCATGATTGGTTCCTTTGCACAGGGAAGGAAATCCTTAGAGAAATGTAAAGGTAGTTCCAAGTGAAGTTACATAGCAATACTGTGATGTTTATCAGTGCTCAACAATTTTTGCTGACCCTCTCTGTGGACACATCCTCTCTTATCAAGAAGACTACTTACCTCCTTTGATTTTCAGCTGGCAAAATTTGTTTTGATCCATGAAAAATAGGTGAAAAGTGACACTGTGAGAGTTTTACTTAAAAGACCCCATAGTTTCTACTTTTGCTTTCTTGCTATTCTGAGCTCCCATGGAGAGAAGTCTTGAATTATTTTTTAGAACAGGTCCTAGAAACAACAAACAAATGGATGTTGGGAGCCGCGTCTGTGATAGCTCGCCTTGCGCGGCGGACGTGCGGCCTGTGGTAAAGAGCAAAGCCTGAGGTAGATTACCCCTCCCATCGAATATGTTAGTTTCCTGCTTACCGCGTAAACAACCCGCTCAACAATATAGTCTGCCTGGCAACTGATGATGTTAGCCAATCAGCTTGCCTTGCTTACTTTAACATGATTGGACACTGTACCCGTATATATACCGGTGCCACCCCTGGGCGGAAGAAGAAGCCAGGTAGAAGCCCGGAAGTAGAAGCCCAGAAGGAGCCGCGGAGAGCGGACCGGTAGAGGCTTCGGAGCGAAGCCCGGAAGGAGCCGCGGGGAGCGGACCAGAGGAGGCTTCGGCTGGGAGCGATCCCAGGGCAGGCTGTACGGAGAAGGAAAATAAAAAGAAAAGGTTGTCCACTACCAGACTTTGTCGTGTGTCCTTCCTGCCGGCCGGGAGCGGACATCGACATTTGGAGGCCCGCCCAGGGACTGATCACCCCCGAGACGTGACAGCGGACAACGCTCCAGTACAGAGCTGCGAGACAGGTGAGTTGGGGATAAGCCTGGGCTCTGGGTGGCGCGCACCTACAGGGCTTTTAGACTCCCCTCAGGCTCACGCGTAAGTGGCGGATTCCTTGGGCCTCACGCGGTGAGTAACATATTAAAAGATGGGAAACATGTTAGGTAGCAACACTAAGAGCGAGGGTGGTTGTGGAGAAAGCTCTCAAGAGCTTACAAAAGTACGCAGGGTATCTGAGCAGGCCCAGTCAGGGAGCTCCCGAGAGGGGTCCGTCAAGGGGAACAAGGATGCTAAGGAGGAGGACGGGGCTCTAGCCTCGGAGTCGTCTGACTCCGAGGACGAGGGAAAGTTGAATGGCAAGGAGGCCAAAGAGACCAGCTGTCAGGAGCCTAAATCGCTCAATAAGGAGTCGCAGGGTTCTTTTCCAGCGTTGCCCCGCGAATTGCGCTCTGCTCAACCTGGTCTGCGGAGGAGTAGAGAGCTCCTGAGCGCTCCCCGGCGCGAGAGGGAGGCGAAGCCTTCCGCCCCACCTTGGGGGCCGTTTCCGGAGGCGATTCCTCGCCACGAGGCGGCCGCCTGGGAGCTCTCTCCCCTTTCGCCAGAACAGGAAGTGATGCACGGGCCCCCATTTTCCGCCCAATCACGGCCGCTGTCTTATGCTCCGCCGCCGGCGGGTCGGTATTTTTACAGGCGGCTTTGGCAGGGGGGACGCTTGTCTCATGAGGTACATCCACCTGGGATAGATAGTGGCCCCTACGGGATATTTCCTGTACAAGTAGCTATGGGCCAGGGACGCAATGTATGGGAGCCTTTTGAGATAAAGCAGATTAGAGAACTTAAAAATGCAGTTACAACCTTTGGGCCGACTGCGCCTTACACCATTGCCATGCTGGAGAATCTGTCTTCTGGGCCCCTCACCCCTGCGGACTGGATTCAGCTGGCAAAGGCGTGTCTGCCCTCGGGCAGTTACCTGGATTGGCGAGCCTGGTACGCAGAGTTCTCTGCAGAGCAGGCTGAGAGAAACGCCAATCGGGGAAACCGGGGGTGGAACAAGGAAATGCTTATGGGAGAAGGTCGGCACGCTGATGACCAGACCCAGTTCCCCGGCGCTGTCTATGAACAAATCAATGCCATAGGGCTCCGCGCCTGGAAACAGGTAAGTGGTGCCGGAACAGCCTCCTTGTGTCTTTCAAAAATAATTCAGGGTACCACAGAGCCATTTGTTGACTTTGTGGCCCAAATGCAAGATGCTGCCGATAAGATATTTCCTGATCCGGGAGTGGCTCAACCGCTGGTAAGACAGCTGATTATTGAGCAATGTACAAAGGAGTGCAAGGCAGCGATAGCTCCTCATAAGAACAAGGACCTCAACGCCTGGATTAGGATATGCAGAGAGATAGGGGGGCCGCTCTCCAACTCGGGAGTGGCTGCTCTCCTGGCCGCGGCTGTACAGCAGAGGGGACCTCGCGGGTTAGAAGGGGAATGTAAGGCTAAAGGGTGTTTTGCCTGCGGGGAGCCAGGACACATTAAACGTCATTGCCCAAACAATGCAGATGCTAGGCCTCGCCCTAGGAATGAAGAACCATATGTTTGTGGGCGATGCAAAAAGGGATCACACAAAGCTGAGGAGTGTAGGTCGGTCTTTGATGCTCAGGGCAACCGTATTTGTGGACAAGATGCTAGAGAGCCAAAAAACGGCCAGAGGGGGCCCCCTTCACAGGCGGGCCCCCGCCCCAGAGACAGGACAGCTCAGGGTGGCAGCCTTCAACAAGGGCCACCTCTGGGTCAGCAGGTGTGGACCTCAGTGTCGCCTCCAGACTTATACAGAAGGTCACCATTAGGACGGATGGCGTTAGGACCCTAAATGACATGCAAAAGCTATTGGGAGACATTAATTGGATTAGGCCATATTTACATATACCAAATTCAGATCTCAAACCCCTGTTCGACCTTCTGTAGGGAGACCCAGATATAGCCTCCCACAGGAGGCTCACTCCTGAGGCAAGAGCTGCCTTACAGAGAGTGGAAAAAGCCTTAGGTGGGGCTACCTTACACAGAATTGAACCAGGGCGACCCTTTGATGTCTGTTTGCTACAGACTAGTCTACAGCCTACAGCGGTGATTTGGCAGAAAGGACCACTACTGTGGATACACCCTAAGGTCTCACCTGCAAAAGTCATAGAGCATTACCCGGAGGCAGTCGCTTCATTGGCCCTTGAAGCGCATGATAGAGCTGTCCAACATTTTGGCTCAGGACCACAAGCCATCCGAGTACCCTATACCGCCAGCCAGATCAAGACCCTGGCTGCCTGCATAGATACCTGGGCCATTCTGAGATGTGTTTTCCATGGGGATATAAACAATCAATACCCTAAAGACCCTATCTTGTCATTTGTCACTCAGCACCCTATAATTTTTCCAAAGGTTACTGCCTCTGAGCCATTAGTCCCAGCAACTACAATATACACAGATGGCTCCAAGACGGGGATAGGCGCCTATGTGATCCTAGGCAAGCCCCCGGTTACCATACAATTTAAACCAGATCAGCCTCAGGTGGTAGAACTGCAGATCGTTAAAATGATTCTTGAACGGTTCTCAGAAGCCATTAACATTGTCTCCGATTCTAGGTATGTGGTCAATGCTATGCAAGTGCTTGAGACTGCCAGTTTAATTAGATCCACTTCCACAGTGGCTGGACTGTTCCTGTCTATCCAGACATTGCTTCAGAACAGACACCATAAGGTCTTCACCACCCACATAAGAGCACATACATCCCTGCCGGGGCCTATGGCACAGGGGAATGCGGCTGCTGACACTGCCACTCGCCCGTTATGGATTTTTACCTTACTAACACCAATCGAGCGAGCCCGTGCCTTCCATGATAAGTTTCATGTCAATGCCAGGACACTAGCAAACCATTTCCATGTTTCCAGAGCAGATGCACGAGATATCGTGCGACTATGTGACTCCTGTGCCACATACAAACCTGCCATACCGATGGGAGTAAACCCTCGAGGTTTGATCCCTGGTGATGTTTGGCAGATGGACATCACACATATACAGGAGTTTGGGACTCTTAAATATGTTCATGTTTCCACAGACACCTGTTCTCACGTCATATTCGCAACAGCAGAAACAGGTGAAAAAGTGTCTAATGTGATCAATCATTGCCTGGCAGCTTGGGCCGCATGGGGCAAACCAAAAATATTAAAAACTGATAATGGACCAGCCTATATAGGCAAAGCCTTCAATGAGTTCTGCAAAATGATGGAGGTTCAATTAAAACATGGTATCCCATACAATCCCCAAGGTCAAGGAATCATTGAGAGGGCTCATAGAAGCCTCAAAAAAATTTTACAAAAACAAAAAGGGGGAGTAGGCCAAGGCCTGGCCCCAAAGGCACGATTATCCATGGCACTATTCACACACAATTTTTTAAATTTAAATAATGATAATCGCTCCCCAGCTGTGGAGCACTGCAACCCTTCCCCCAACCATAAAGGGTGGGTGAAGTGGAAAGATGTCCTGACAGGACAATGGATGGGCCCGGATCCAGTGGTCAGCTGGAACCGAGGCGCGGTTTGTGTTTTCCCACAGGAACCGGGACGAGAACCACTGTGGATACCGGAGAGACTGACACGGGCAACAAAGCCCTCGACTGAAGATCAGACCTGCCCTACTGGAGATCCATCACAGACCAACCAATAAGATGAATAGAAATAGCGGTAGCCCGAAATGGACAAGAAGATCCTCAGGCATATGCATGGCTTGCTCAATTGGCCCACGACCGAGTCTAGATATGGCGGGCATCCCTCATTCTCCTCCATAAGGTGACAATACACAGCAGGGTAGGTGAGTCAATGACGGGTAAGAGCGTGCCTCCCCAGCACGACTCGACCTAAGCCAGGCCCTACCCCATCCTGCACGTAAGCCGCTGGACTGTTAGATGCTGCCCAGGTCTAAATTTCTCTCCGAGGGGATTTCTTTACGGAGAGGAAATGAGTGCAAGCTTGTGTGCATCCAGGTTCCGTCCAGTTTGTGCCTGGCCCTAGAAAAAGGACGAGGGCCTCAGGGCCTTGGCAGACCATGGCATGGCCAACCAGGGTCTAAGCCAAGGACCTACGGTGGACCTACACATAGGGCATAAGCCTCTGCACCCAGTCCAGGAAGGGCTACGATGCGCACATTCATAAAAAATAAAATAGGGGGAGATGTTGGGAGCCGCGTCTGTGATAGCTCGCCTTGCGCGGCGGACGTGCGGCCTGTGGTAAAGAGCAAAGCCTGAGGTAGATTACCCCTCCCATCGAATATGTTAGTTTCCTGCTTACCGCGTAAACAACCCGCTCAACAATATAGTCTGCCTGGCAACTGATGATGTTAGCCAATCAGCTTGCCTTGCTTACTTTAACATGATTGGACACTGTACCCGTATATATACCGGTGCCACCCCTGGGCGGAAGAAGAAGCCAGGTAGAAGCCCGGAAGTAGAAGCCCAGAAGGAGCCGCGGAGAGCGGACCGGTAGAGGCTTCGGAGCGAAGCCCGGAAGGAGCCGCGGGGAGCGGACCAGAGGAGGCTTCGGCTGGGAGCGATCCCAGGGCAGGCTGTACGGAGAAGGAAAATAAAAAGAAAAGGTTGTCCACTACCAGACTTTGTCGTGTGTCCTTCCTGCCGGCCGGGAGCGGACATCGACAAATGGACAAGGGAATACGTGAAGATACACTAAAGCCTTAGGCTGACAAAAGCCATCAAGAC
The DNA here is from genome assembly GCF_034190915.1 of Cavia porcellus. Classification (NCBI taxonomy): domain Eukaryota; kingdom Metazoa; phylum Chordata; class Mammalia; order Rodentia; family Caviidae; genus Cavia; species Cavia porcellus. The sequence goes on along the minus strand of NW_026947498.1, from coordinate 36,133,440 downwards.
CATAGCCGTATGAATGTGACCTTGAATCCTCAATATCCCTTTGGACCATAAGAACTAACACCACAGAGAACTTGGAAAACTTGCCCCTAATGGGCTTGGTCTCAAATTTTCACTCACAGAAATAAGAGCAAAAATAGGGTGGTTGCTTAGACTAGTAAGTATTCAGTGGGAGGCAGTGACACTTAAGTGAAATCTTGCATGTTTAGATGTCATTGTGTTACCCTATAATCTCAGCTATTTCATACCCAGACTTAATCAATCATTAGCTATACTTCCTAGGATGAGGAAGTATACAGGTACTTATTGTACTTATTGTAATATTTAAAGTATATTGTACTTATTGTAATATTTAAAGAGAAAGGTATTTACATGTGAAATTTTAGTGTGTTCACATGGGAATTCTGCAGTTTCAAATGAAAGTGAGTAAAATCTAAACATTAGCTTTAGAAATATCTTTGGAAAAAAGATGTGTGGGAATATTTTATTTATTAAAAATTTGGAAATGAAATCAACAGCATAACGGAGTTTCAAACAACAATACTTTGAAATTGGAATTTGATTCTTTTCTTTCCATTTAAATTTAATTCTGCATTTTCACATTGATTTTCCTTGAGTTCATATATATGTTAGATAAAATTTATATTTAATTTATATCTAATGTATATTTATCATATGGTGTTTTATGCCTTTAATATGCTATTTTCCATGTGGGACACGTAATATACAGTACACAGCAATGTATTCCTAATATATTTTCATTACATCATTACACATGAGTTGTTAAATATTTAAGTAGTAAATTCATCCAATAAAAATTTACAATATATTACTCTATGCATTTATTTATAAATATAAAATTTTAAAACAAAACTGCAGTGATGGCGAAGTTTAATGAAGTTTATCATTTGTGAGGTCATTCATTCATCATTAATAGAGTTTATTAACATTAACATGTAAGGAAGAGTTAACTCTTTCACTTAATGGGACAATCCCTACCAGAAACAAGCCTGGGAGAATAGCTTCCCAGGTAATCTCTGACAGACATAGAGGAATAAATCCTGGTGTTTTTAAGACAGTGTAATATGACATCATGATATAATTGTGTTAACTTGACTGGACCAAAAGCTAGCCAATTATCTGATAAAATGTTATTTTAGTGTGTATTTAAGTGTATTTCCACAAAAGATTAGTTGAATTTTGCCAAAACATATCATGCCTTTGATGTAGGTAGACATTATCCAACCTAGAAAGGGTCAAGTGGAGAACAAAGGTGGAGGAATATGGAATTCGTCTTTTTCTGATGGCCTATGTGAGCTGAGATTTTGGCCTCCTCCTGCCTCAACCTAGAACTTTCATCACAGGCACATCAAGTTTTCACGTCTTTGTACTTTTTCTAGAATTTATACTACTAGCCACAGATTATAGAAATTTCTCTCTTTTTAAAAATTTATTTATATTTATATGTATTTATTTTTGGTACCAGGGATCGAACTCATGACCTCATGCTTGCCAGGCAGGTGCTCATGCCGCTGAGCTAAATCCCCATCCCGAAAGTTCCCTTTTTTGCGATCAGGTGAACTATTTTCTTATTTTAAAATCTCAGTGGATACCTGTTTTTATGGCAACCTTAATTTAAGAAGTTTCTGTTCTCAGCATTCCCTGAAAACTACATGTGGCCTTGTATCAATGAGTGCTGTCACAAACTCAGTTTAGAGTGCATGGGTTTGTTTCATAGGTGATGTTTATCAAAATCTGTATTTAGTTTTCCTTTGTAAAACTACTGAGTCTTTCATTGTAGCCCATGAATACCAAATTATGAAGAACTTGTCACTATTTTGATTTTACAATGAAAAATAATATCAATTGTACATTAAGGCATAATGCCATTTTCCTTATAAGAAATAAATGACTATCAGGAAAATGTATAATAGTATTAACATTTTCTAAGTGACAGTAATAACTCTAGTGAAATGCATCTCCAGCTCAAAATAAAACCCTTGTGATTTTTGAGTTTTCACTGTAATAATTGGAATATTGTCTACTGAGTAGAACTAGATGCCATGAAGGAGATAATTGGATCGTATATTATTTCAAATGATTTTTTAAAGGATCACTTGTTTTATAAAGCATCATTTTTATTTGACACTGAATATATGTCACTGAATATATGTCACAGTCACTGAATATATGTCAAATTCTCACAGAATATCAACAGACACGGTGGACACTGAAATAATTGTAATAAGTTTTTGCTGCTTCTGGTTTTTATATATATTATTCTTTGTATCTTACATAAATTTTGTAATAACAAAATATTAAACATATAACCACAAAATGCATCTACTTCTATTCTGTTAACTTACAATAACACTGTTTTGATGTAAATAAAGACTAATTACAATCAAGTAAATGAAATTTACAAGTCAATACAAATTCTCCATGAAGATTACAATGTTTGTCCTGAAAAAATCATGTCATGATTTTATTTTTCCACAATGGTTATTGCGGCAACACCTGATACCTTCTGTCCTGCAGTTGGGTAAGTAGTTACATGGTTGTTTGTATGTTTTTAAAAAAGAACTTTAAAGATACCATCATCAGATGAAATGCAAATAGAGTATAAAAAATACTAATGGTAAATATTTAATGTACTTTACTCTCCTGAGGCATGCACTGGGCAAACACACAGTGTGCAAAGATAATTCATTCTTTCATTTCTTTCAAATGTTACATGATAATTCATAAAACCAGAGGCTTTGAACAGGAAGAGGTATATGCCTGGGGAATGATAAATTTGAATATCACCGGTCAAGGCCTGCTCGGAGGAGGGAAGCCCAGGTGCTAAGGTTGATTTCTGGATGGAGGTATCACCTGTGAAATGACACAAATTGACTCTTTGAGTGTCTACCCCCTGCTGCTAGTAACTAAGCAGTACTGTTACTTGGCTGATTTCCTAATAAACTACAGGTGGGTGGGTGTTGAGGTTGTGCCATTACAAATCATCATCTGTTAGATCAAAGTGCAGAGAGAACAGCAGGTGTGTGGTATTAATAGTTACATTTATCTCTCTAGTCACTCAATAATTGGTTCTGGTGTGGCTTTCTTGTAACAGAGCATTTCATGGACTCCAAAAGCATTTTGATGAAGCTTAATATATTCCATGCTGGCAGAGCTTTCGTGGGTTATGTGTAGGGGGTGTTTTTATGAATATTTTCCTGTTTTTCTCAGTTGTTGACATTTGTCAAGTGTTTTGCTATATGCCAGTCAGATGCTCATTTAGGCTTGTAAATGAGTCAGCCTTTTATCTTTGGGACAAAATACCTGGCATACAGAGCTTTAACGAAAAGGAATTTTGTTTGGCTCATGGTTTCAAAAGTTTCAGTCCATGACTGTCTGGCTCAAGGCAAAACATCATAGCAAAAGAGGCTTGACAGAGGAAAGCTGCATGCTCACCTGAGGGCAGCCAGGAAACCAAGAGACAAGGGAACATCCAGATAGAGGGAGCCGACCAGTTACAGTTCCCAAGGTCACGTCCCCATGACCCAGGCAGGCTCATGGAGAAATGTGTTTGACTAATGTCCCAGATGTCTCTCAAGCCCACAACCTGACTAGATTAAGATCAATGCATCTATTTACTTATAGTTCCCAAACAACCCTTTTACAACTTTTATAGTTATAACCAATATTATTATGGGCTATTACTGTAATCATGTATGAAGACTAATAAGCTAAATGTTGGCTGTTTTCTCCTTGAGTGACTTAAAATTTCATTTAGTCTTACTAGATAAGAAAATCTCCATAGTAATAGAAAAATACAAGGTAGAAAACAGGGCTCGGTTTGCAGCTATCTGGCAGTTTTCTAGCTCTGTGTATGTAATATTAATAGATGAGTTTTCCAGTGTGTATTAGCATTCTGATTTAAATTTGGGCTGGATTTACTGTATGTGTGTGTTTCATACAAAGCTGAAGGCAGGACTGAGAGTTGAAAGTTTGACAGGGAGCATTGTGAGTTGTCAGTTGTATCGCATACAATTCATGCACACACTTCCGGCTCACACTGCAGACGCTGAATGGCACTGAGGGCTGGACCATATTGATTTCCAGTCCTTTTCTTGCCCACATATGTAAAATGTATTTACAGTTATTTCTAGACTTCCCTGTTGTTTCTCAGATTATGATTTTCTTAAACTTGAAACTATATCTCTCTCACACCAAGTTCCTCAGATGCACACATTAAAATATATGACATGAAAAATGGAAAATTACCAACATTCTATGGTTTGGAATCTCTAGTATCTATTGAGATAAGTATAAAGTATGTTTCTTTTCTTTGGATTTAACGCTGCAATGTGCAGTGATAGAATGTTATTCAGTAATTTATGAAAATGAATTAAATATAGATATAACTCCTAACGTTCATCTAGAACCAGCAGAGACCTAGAATATCAAAGGCAATTTTAAGCAACAAAGGCAAGGCAGGAGGCATCACAATCCCTGACTTGAAGTTATACTACAAAGCAACAGTAGTAAAATCAACATGGTACTGGAATCAAAACAGAGCAGAGGATCAATGGAATAGATTAGAAGATACAACCACAACTACAAACACACTCAACCACCTTATCTTCGATAAAGGAGCCAAGCAGGTTCACTGGAAGAACGACAGTATCTTTAATAAATGGTGTTGGAAAAACTAGCTCTACATTTGCCGAAAACTAAAACTCGACCCAAGCCTATCACCATGTACTAAATTAAAATCTAAATGGATCAAAGATCTGAATATTAAAACAGAAACACTAAATCTATTGGAAGACAAATTAGGTAGAAACCTTGAAGACATAGGGGTAGGTAGAGAATAGGACTCAAACTGCACGGGAAATACTTCCCAGGATCAATAACTGGGACTACCTCTGATTAAAAAGTTTCTGTAAGTAAAAAAAATTTACCAGCATAGTGAAAAGAAAACCCACAAATTGGGAAAAGATTTTAGTGAATTCCCCCTCTGACAAAGGACTTTTGTCTAAAATATATAAAGAATTTAAAAAAAAATATCAGACCCCTAAAATTCAAAGACCCAATCCAAAAATGGGCATCTGAGATGAATACACACTTCCCAAAGGAAGAAATACAAATGGCAAATAAATACATGAAAACATGTTCATCATCATTGGTTATTAGGGAAATACAAATTAAAACCACACTGAGATTCCATCTCACTCCTGAAAGGATGGCCAGGATCAAGAAGACCAACAACAACAAGTGCTGGAGAGGCTGTGGGGAAAAAGGAACTCTCCTACACTGTTGGTGAGAGTGTAGACTGGTACAACCTTTGTGGAGGTCAGTCTGGAGATTTCTCAAAAAGCTGGGATTGGAAATCCCATTTGTTCCAGCTATTCCATTACTAGGCATCTTCCCAGAAGAACTGAAAGCATCATACCAAAGTGATATATGCACACTTATGTTTATAGCAGCACAATTTGTAATTGCCAGATTATGGAAACAACCCAAATGTCCATCAACCGAGGAATGGATAAAAAAGCTGTGGTACTTCTATACAATAGAGTACTACTCAGCTATAAAGAAGGATCAAATTGAGGTATTTATCAATAAATGGGCGCAGCTTGAGACCATACTCATAAGTGAACTAAATCAAACTCGCATCTGTGAACTCTGAATAGTTTCCCTAGTGTAGGAAATGAATCAAATATATAAAACTACATGATAACAATGATCCCCCATTATATGGCCTTGAAGCCTTATAAAATTCTCACTCATTAATTGGAATGGCTTTATTCTGGGCTGTTTGATATCATGGCTGGTGATGCAATGAGCAGCCACTTTGAAGAAAATAAGACATAATAACAGCTAGTGCTGATTTAATAACATCTTGTCTTAAAGCCACACCAAAAAAAAAAAAAAAGAAAATGAATTAAATATAAACTGTATTATTTTGATACTATAGTTTATCAGAACCCTCCACCCCCAACCAGTGTACTTCAGTTTCTTAGCTGCTTTTGTAGTCAGGGATTCCAAGGAAAACAATTTGCTATAGGAAATATAATTTATAGTATTATTTATAATAGTCACCCAACGTGTCAAATACAAAGAAAGTACAGGGAATCTGTCCACACATTAAGGACTAGAGAATCCAGATAAGGGTCTGGGTCCTATGATATCCTGCATGAGCTCAGTTGAAGACCCAGAGCCCATGATGATGCCTCCCCCAAGTCCACCTGGAGGCCTAGAGACCACGACAATGCCTCATGCAGGTCTGTTTCACAAATCTGTGCCGGGAAGGCCCCGAGGTCAGAGATGGAAGCTTGACAGTGTATGCCAGGGTGATGACATTAATGCCCACACTTTTACCATTCCGGACTTCTGGTGTGTAACTAGAATTTCCCATGGATATCTGCATACAATATTCTATAGCTTCTCTATTTCATACCTCCAAACAAAACTCCTTCCACAAACCAGTTAAAAAGATTCTGACCCATATTGTCAGATGTAGCACACTACCCTACTTCTGAGGTACCAGTTTTATATATTCATTTTTACATTATTAGCAAAAAAAATTCCTGAAATATGTAACTTAAGGGGAGAAATATTTGTTTCAGCTCATGTTCACACAAATTTCAGTCCAGATGCTTCTGGACCTGAAGGTGAAGCGGTAAGGTAGAAGGGTCAGGTTATAAAGACAGAGCACTGCTGGTACGACCTGAAAGACTTTGCTTTTATTTCCTGCTCCCTGCTTTCGTCTTTTTCTTGGCTTCTATGGATTGAGTAACTTTCCTCCACCAGACCCTTCTGCTGTGCCATTCGTGCTTCAGACACAGCTGAACAGAGGATGAGGCCTCTTAAACCACGAGCCAAAACAAACCTCTCTTCTTTTAAATTGTGTATGTAGTTTTCCCTACCAACGTGGAAGCTAATACAAACCTTCTACTCACAATTTCCATTACTTTAAAAATACATAAACACACACAAATGTAGGCTTTTAAAAATCATCTTTTTAGTAAAATGTATTAATACCATAGACATTTAAATTCCTTTTTACCCTTAAGAATCCATCATGGGCATATCAGAGGCAATAAAGGACTTACCTAAAATATGCTATTAATCTAAAAAGCAGCTGGCATTTATAATCATGTCATCATGAAGAAGGTTCTCTGGTGTTCTGCTTTCTTAACCCCTTGCCACTGAAGATATTTGTGTGCTTCATCTGTGGTATCTGCTTAGGTCAGGCAACCAAGAAGCCCCAGATATATTCCAGAAAAAGAGATTATTTGTTTAATTTTTAATATCCTCTTGCTTTTCATGGTTATTTCTTCCAAAGCATATACTTCTGATTTATTTGCTGTTTGAAAGACCAGGTTGATTAAAAGGTACAAGTATCAGGCACTGAAAGAAGATTCACTAAATAACTCCAGACCAGGACCACCTGAATCCAGCAAACAGAGGAGCTCCCAAAGGGAAATACTATCTAACCACTTATAGCTGTAGATGAATTGACCGTTTTTGTGAGAAGGAATTGGAAGAGATGAAAAAGCAGAGAGACAAAGGCAGAGTTAGACAGATACAGGGTTATATACAGAGAGAGACAGAGAGAGAGAGAGGAGAGAGAGAGAGAGAGAGAGAGAGAGAGAGAGAGAGAGAGAGAGAGAGAGAGAGAACTTTCTCTTAGCTTTTTTTAGAAGACCTATCAGTAGAATTCCACCTTCATGCTAGTGGATTTTCATAGTCCAGATCTCTAAATTCATTTGGAATTGAATTTTAGCAACACATTGTGGATATCATCCTTCACATTTTTATTTGAATTTGAGAAAGGAATCACATCTGTAAATTACAGATTTTTGCAAAAATAATTACATATTATATTTAATGTTACATTTAAAAAGTTATGTATACCAAATTTTAAATTTTTATTGGATAGTTTATCTGGAATGGAAATGTCAAATTTATGTCAATATTTATACCTATATTTTTTTAATCATTTGTTTCCACCAAATAGATGCTGATGTTTATTATTGATGTTTTTCTAGTCTTACAGTTGAAAACTTTTATCTCATTTTTGTTTGTATTATTCTGATTAATAATTAGCTCTTCTAGAATTTGTCTACTCAATCTCTTTTCGTTGTTCTTTGCGATTATTTATAAGATCAACATTAAAGATATTAATTTTCTGTTTTGAGTAATATATCTTTACAGCTGATTTGTCTATTGACCATATTTATGACACCTTTAAATTTTTTCTGTATTTACAGAATCCTGTATTTCCTGACTTTAATGTTTTTTTGTATTCTTTTAGATCTGTACTGTCATATGTTTTGGCCTATTGTCATTATAAAGATAGTTCCATTACTTCACGTATACCTAAATTACTGTCTACATGATAATAAGGAGTCCTTTTCATTTGTCCAGATTACCAAATCTTCTTTATGAGTTTGCTAAACCTCTCAGTGTATCGGTTGAGTCAGTGTGCTAGATAGAGGCTCTTAGGGTTCCTGCATATTTTGTTAGGTGTGCTTGACATAACCTCTCTGTTCTGTAGTCTGACAATTTTTCTTTGCTTTGAAGGAAAAAATATTGAGGGATACATCTCTCTCTCTCTCTCTCTCTCTTTCTCTCTCTCTCTCTCTCTCTCTCTCTCTCTCTCTCTCACATCTAGGGCTCAGTACATGCTAATGAATCACACTTCTAGTCCTTCCATCATTTCTTGCAATACCCCAATATTTATTTAGACACCTATGCTATTACCAAAGCAAGAAAAAAAAAAAAGAGATACTTCTCACACTTGGTTGAGTGGGATCCAGGAGTTATCTTTGTATTGATTTAGAACCACCAAAGTGTGAGGAAATTTACTCCTAGCTTACATAGAAAATTACATTAGGATTACAGTTTCTTTCAAAGGCACTTCTGCCTTTGAAATTAAACAACATCAGTGTGTAATACAAATTCCTATATTAACCTTTCTATTTAATAGTTTGTTTTATATCTGCAAACAAAACAAAACAAAAACTTGTAAACAAATTGGGATTCAGATTGGATATAATGGAAGCATACTTCACATCTTCACATTAAATTAACATTTACTTCCAGAAATATCTCTTTTTAATATTGCTATTTTTTTGATATGAGGAATTGAATTTGAAGCTTTGTGCTTACTAGGTGTGTTCTGTGCCACAGAGTTACATCCTCAGATCTAATATTGCTATTTTGATGAAACATTATTATATAAATGTTATTGCTGGGTCCTTTTTTTTTTTGGTACCTGTGATCAAACTCATGACCTGGCACCTGCCAGGCAGGTGTTTATACCACTGAGCTTAATCCTCATTTCAGCTGCATCTTAAAAGTTTCTGAATGAAAAATAAGACACTCATTCTAGAGCCATACAGTAAAATAAAGCAATAACCACTTAACCATGATAAATATTGATTTTTATTTAATTACATATCAGTGGTGTTACTTAGATTAACTGTAACATAAATGAGAAACCGAAATTAGATGATGGCAGTCACAATTGTTTCTGATGATGCGTTATGATAACCTATACTTGTTCATGGGTTTCTAAGCAGCGTACCTCAGGTTTGCTTAGAAGATAATTAAATAAGTCTTGTTCTCTCCTGCTTTTTAAAACATATTATTCTAAGAATAAGTTTGATAATATGATTTAGATTCTTTCCTTAACCTGTGTATTTGTGTTCACTCATATCCTCCCTTGGAATTTGAATGTGTCAAGATCATGAAATAAAAGCCCAAGGAGCTGTGGATAGTCCAGAGACCTAAGTACAGTGTGAAATACTAGTAGCATCCTGAAACAGAAAAAGGGTACTAGCTTAAAAATTAGTGAACTTCAAATAATGATATGAAATTTAGCTAATAATATGATACCAATGTTAATTTGAAATCTTCGTAACCATACCATAATTTATGGAAGTTATTAACATTAAGGGCAGCAGGATAATGAAGATGAGACTCTGTGCTCTTTTGGTAACTTCTTCTAGGTCTAAAATTTATTAAAAATAAAATGTTAAAACTTAAATGATCCAAGTTCTCATAAATTAGTCTGGACCTGAAGTTATGTATTATTTTAAAAACTGCAGTTATAGTCTTCAAAATAAACCATATGAATGCAATAAATTACTAAAATAGATTTTTTTAGGTTTAACCTGAGTTATCAAGAAATACTTTCAGTGAATTCTACAAATGTTTTTAAAGCTAAAGCAATCTTCTCAAAGGCTACAGGCAACTGAGGTATTTTTGTTCATATCTGTTGATGAACTATTAATAAGCATAAATATGGAAAGGTAGTAAGGAGAGATTTCAGAGTTGATAAACTGGGCTGAGAGCAGAGATGCAGAGACTCCTCGAGGGTGTGAATCTGGGCTAAAAGATGTCAGGGAGCCAGAAAGTTTGCTGCGGAGAGTTTACAAATGACAATTATATGAGAGTGAGTGTAACTTGAAAGAAGAGATTTGTCTGTGGTATATATGTCTCTAAGGTTTATTGAAATGGTACTAAAGTAGAATGAACAATCTTATGAAAAATTCCTGAGTCCCCAGTTTCCTGTCTCAAAAGCTACATTTGAGGAAAACTATGAGCACAAAAATATAGGCGTACAGGGAGAATACTTGGATCAAATAAAATGAGAATACTTTGGCTAGTTATTTTAGAGAATCCTACCATGAAATATGAAACTTGTCTGGTGAGCAGTAGCCCAGGATTAGAAAAAAGTGACCCTGTACTACCATTGACGACTGGTTTTTGGTCCATTGCCATGGAGATCAGAGGAACCCATCATAGTTATTCTCTCTGATTTCTGGCCTGCCTACTCTCATTACTTCTTAGAACAGTGATTCAGAAATGTGTGGTTACCAGGCTAGTTCTGTGACTGACACCAGGGAACTTGAAGGACTGCATATTCATGGGCACTAACCTAGACTTTTAATATGGAAAAGAGTGACACAGCAGTATGTGTTGTAGTTAACAAGCCTCCCGGATGTCAGATGCGATCAAATTCTATAACCATTGTTTCAGGAAGCAGGTCACTCATATTTGCACCAACAAACACTGTTCCACAGACACTATCACTGTTTCTAGGTGTTAACCTTTCCTTGTATACTTATTAGGTATCTATTGAAATTCTAATCTGTCTTTAAATTTGTCCTTTTCAACTGACTCTGTTCATAATCTTCCTCTACGAATCCCATCAGAATAATAACATTTGTACCCTGTCTGTCATTACATTAAAAAATCATGGTAGAAAACTATAAAGTATCAGAATTGCTAAAAGATGCAAAAACAAGGATTATTTTCATGCGTTAAATAACCGATTGAATTGACAGCACACCAAAAAGCTCTGCAACTGGTTTTATGGTACATTGGCAGAGTGAATTAATTTAGGAAATAGTTCAGTATGTTGCTATATATAAGCATTCCTAGCAGGACCTGACTCGCACCTGTTAAACTATTTCAAGGAATAAAAATGTCTGTGTACTCAAGCCAGAAAACGCTACTCACTGCCAACTCCACTATGAAGCAACATGCAATTGGCATCTTACACACAGATCGTCAGCAACCAATCCTTTCCCCAAAGTGTCACAAAATAATTTTTTTCTGGTAGGAAAATAAAGTCAACTAACAATTTGTCAGTCTTCTTATTTGTACTTGCCAAGCAGCTGTATTTACAGAAAGCAATGTCGAGATACTGCTAATCCTTGTTTCTAATTGAACAGTTTAGCAGTCTAATGATTTTACTTTGGGAAACTCATAAAATACAGTGGCCAAAAGTAGCTTGAACAATTTGCCTCTCTTTTCTCTTCTATGTTTCATTATTTACAATGAGTCTTCCAGGAAAACTTTCTGTATGTTCTTCACTGACTGCATGGACATTGGTAAAGCAGGCAAGATAATCAACTCCAGGCTAGGGCTGTGTAGCAGCGCCAAAAAGCTACTCATGATTCCAGCAGATGTTTCTGCTTTGGGGGGCCAACAGAAATTTTATAGGGTTTTTCCTCCCTTCCAGGGAAAATTGCCAGAACAGTCAAGAAATGGGAAATATATAGGCCTCCTCACATTTCCAAGTTGGGAGGGACATTATACCCTGTAAAAGGAATCTCGAAGAGATGAATTTCTTAAGACAGCATCTCACAATAGCTATGTAAAATGTTCACCAGGAAAAAAAAGGAACCAAGGAAAGCTCACTAGCTTCAAATTTCTATGTGCACTGAAAATTGCATGAATGAGACTAGTTAGAGATGAGATTCATTTATGTAAAAAATGCACCTGGAAGTCAATATGGGTTTCCTTCTCCACACAGAAAAAGGTATTAACAAGGACACTGATGCAGCACTCTGAGTTTCCTCTCCACTTTTTCTATTTTTCTCCAATTAATACAAATTGTGGGTCCACTGATGGGAAGTATATGTGCATGTGTGTGTCCCTAAGCCTATGTACAGTATTAGGTGAGTAATCATTAGAGAGGACTAGTCACATGGAACTCGTGTGAGGAAAGCCATGTGAACACGGCAGACATCTAGTTCTTCAAGTAATAGGTCTCATCTTTTGAATAAAGTATGTGATATGTAGGAGAAAAAAGCCTAGTAAGTCACTTGCCTGGGTATGTAATGAGGAGAGGGGGGTTAGTTTGGAGGACAGAGCTTCTGGGATTCTTCTTGGCCTTTCTTTCTAGGAGAGCTGTCTATAAAGAATGGAAGACACCGAGCAAAGCCATTCTGATAACTTTTAAACAGTGTTTCTTGTTTGATATTATATTTTCAAATATTTGTACATAAAAAATTAAGATTGTGCTGCAATTGAGGAGGCTGTGCATAAGCATTAATTCATAGAATATTTTTTACCAGAAAAAGTAGTTATTCCTATCATTTAGCTGTTTAGCTTTCTTAGCCCCAGCTTCTGTTTATATGCTCCACAGAATAAAAGTATTTTGAGATGTTTCTATTAAGGAGCAGTCGTATAAAGAAAATGTATCATCACTCTGTTAATGTTCTGACAGGATTGTGTCTACTTTAAAATCCACTGATTATTTTACTGTTTCAAAAGGAAATGTTAATTTAGGTTCCAGTAAATCTTTGGAAGCACTCCATTATCTCTGAGAAATGGCAACCTCGATCTGTTATGTGCTTCATAATAGTCTACATTTTTTTACAGGAGTTAAATTGCCTAGTTTATTCCAACTTCATCTAAGTAAAGTTAAATCTTGAAGACGAGGAAAACATGTAGAAAGGTCTAGCACTGAAAATAAACTCTACCATCTAAAATCTAATATACATAAGAACCATAAAGTTTAAGGAAGGGAAATATCAAAGTAGTGATTATTCAGAGACAAAATTAAAAATTGAGTTTCACATCAAGACCAGTATATTGAAGGAGGGAAAGGCCAGTGTTGAGGTGGCCAATCACAGCATGACCATGATATTCCAAAACTGTTTGAGCACAACAATTGCTTCTGCTCTAAAATGGTCACAGCTTCTTGTTTAAATTATTACTGAAGAAACAGACAGTGTCTCTTTTCTGCATTGTTACCAATGGACAAATTATCATGGTGTGACTGTTAAGTTTGATTGTTAATTGGCTTGAGAGACACCTAGGAGATTAGTGAAACACTTTTCAGTGGTGTCTGAGTGGACACTGCTGGGGTGCACTTAGAAACTGTATCTGGTCCCAGATCTCTTATTCTCTGGCTTGTCTCTCTCTTGGCTGCCATGAAATGAGTAGCTTTTCTCTGCCACATCCTCCCTCCACAATGTTTCTACCTTGGTTCACGGAGTGAAACCTTTCTAACCATTGTAACTGTCAACCTCACCCCTGTCTCTGTTGACTTCAAGTTTCTTAGTCCCCAAGACAAAACAGAAAAATGCCACACACACACACACACACACACACACACACACACACATTTATATTAAAAATCAAATGTTTGAATTGATCACTTGCTTTCTAGTACAGCATCAAGCAAGTATATGCATTTCACTTACAGTCACTGGAGACATTCTGCTAACATGTCAACACTTTGAAGAATTTTTATTCATGTAATCATGAATTATTGAGGAAGAGATCCTTAAGTTTAATTTACCAGAGTGTATCTCAAACTGTCCTGTGCATAGTTATTACCAAAAAGTCCTTATTTAAATGCAGTTTCAGAACCAGTGATGTGGGGACAGGATGCTGAAACTTGACAATTTTGAGAGGCTCCTGAATGTCCTGCAAGTTGCTGATCTGCAGGCCATGGTCTGAGAAACTAAGTTCTATTTTAAGCAATTCTCAGAGTACAGTCAAAGAAAACAAGTCATAGGCACTTAGTTAGTAGAAAGCAGTGAGCTCAGTGCTGCTGACTCATTAAAATAATGAGGGAATCACAATAGAAGAACCAACTTTCCTGACTGTCACTGCTCTACAAGCAGCAGAAACATAGGTAATGATTGCTTTGCATTTTGAATTCTAGTTAAACCTCTGTGTGTCTTCTCACCAAAAGCAAACAAACTCCCCCACTAAAATAATGAAATCTAGGAAAAATAAGAGCAATGCATGGTCACATTTGATTTTCTCATTAGAAATTAGCCATTATTTTGCTAATTATCTTTGATAACTGTGCATATGAGAATTCATTACTCCCTTGGAAATGTGTGTATGAAAATTTTCCATAGATAAATGTTTCACAGGATGTAGTTTAATATTCTCATTAGTAAGCCAATCTTAAAATAAACTATTGTGTTTTTTTCTAAAATATTTGAACTCATAATGTTATTATAGAATCGGTTTTATTTTTGTGTGGGTATGTTATTTGTTTGTTTTTTGAGATGGAGTCTCACTTTGTAGTGCAAGCTGGCCTTGAGCTTTTATGTAGCCCAGGCTGCTCTTGAAATTGAAGTGATTCTCCTGCTTCAATCTCCCAAGTTCCAGGTTTCACATCATATGCCACCACACACAGCCTAGAATTTCTTTTAATATACACGTATAATTTTTCCAGAGTAAAACTACTTGTCTGAGCAGTAAGTGTTTTTCATTCACTTGTTTTCTTACAAATGTTCTTTTAAATAGAGAGATTAATGAACCTTAAACCTGAGAGAGTAAGAAAAACAAGGGTGTTGAAAACTGGTCAATTCAGCAACCCTACACCTTTCCAACAATAGATGTGCAGATTGCCCCTCCAAATGCAACATCTGGACGCCAACTCATACCTGGATTTCTTTATGTTTCATCCCTTTCCTGACCCTTACTTTTTAAAATGCTGCTACTCAAGTTTAAACACCACTGTCAGGGAAGCAGATGGACTCCACTGGCTGGGGAAGAGCCAGTAGGACATAATGCAGTATGTTCCCTTTTACCCTGGGGTGGCTGTAAACTTGATCATATGGGATTTTTCTCTCCCGGGAGGAGAGATAATGTATTCTTATTCTTGGCTTAAAATTTTTTAGCAAAAGGTGGTCAGTTCAGCTGTGGTTTGTATGCAGAGTCCTCTAGAGGATGTGCTGAAGTCATCAACCTATACCTCTGCAGTCTCTCCTGAGATTCAATCACTAGCCAGAGAACAAAATAAAGTAGCTGTTTCCAGCAATTTACAGTTCTCCCATATAGGAGACAGACAATGCATGGAGACATTTTAGCTCACCAAAATCCTCAACCAAAGATTTTAGAGAAGTTTCCATTGCTGCTGGCTGCATCTTGTGATTTTCCATTTAAATGAGTGCTCTACAATCTAAAATCTTCAAGAGTACTCAATTTATTTAGAGAGGGAAAATCCCTGTTGTGGTAAACAGCAACATGTAATAGTTATTGAAATCTTAAAATGTCTTTCCAAATTAACCTCTGATTACAGAAGGAACCAAACAGACCTTCACTTCTACTTCAGAAGTTTGAGAGATCTATAAAAATGGAAATGTGTTAACTGTATCTATGGAAATTTATATGTTGTTATGGTTTGAGAACTGGTGGTCACCTCAACGCCAGATGGATTGCATTAGCATGCATTGAGAGAAGATGCTCCACCTGAGGAGGGTTGCCAGGATAAAATAGGTGGAGAAGAAGGGAAGTGTTAAGAAGGTTGAGGCGTTAAGGAGGCATTGTGGGTTCTCCTACGAGTTGCTGTCTGAGCTGTTGGTTCTCCTGGAGAAGCTTTGGTCTTCACATGGAGCATTGCTTCCTGGCTTCGGAGGGGAAGACATGTGCTGCTTGGTCTCCAGGATGAACTCATCACACTGCTTCCTGGCACGTACCCGACTGTGCTTGTCATCGGAGGAGCTGGGGCCTCAGGTGTCCCTGAGGACACTTGTGGTGCCTTTTAGGATAGCCCCACTCTTTATTGTGAGTGTGCCTTCTCTGCTCCAGTGTAGAACCCTCATCCCACTAGCACAGCTCCTTCATCTTGCTGGCATAGACTTTCTGGCTTCCACTGCTGACCCTTGGGTCTTTTCCTGGCACGGATCTGTAAAAGAGACTGGTGTGAGTCCTTCTTGTGGGCTCTGGACCTTCAGTTGGACTCATGGGAGGCATTGTCCTGAGCTCTGGGTTTTTATCTGGACTCACGTGGGACATTGCTGTGGGGTTTAGGCTCTTGACTAAATAATCCATGTCTTTGGTGTTGTGGATAGATTTCCTGCATTTTCTTGTGTTAACTTCCGGTGGCCATTATAAAAATATTATAAACTCCATGTCCTAATCCTAGTTGTTCTCTGTGTACAACCCCTGACTACAACATATGTACACATAGCCCTAGTTTAAATAAAGCGCAAGGCCTAATGTAAAATATAAAATACTCATTGGTTACTTTCTCTTTTCTGAGACAATGTGTTTTGATAGAGGAATTTGTTCCACATTACTCCTTTAGCTAATGATGTGTGAAAAACACAACAGGGGGAAATTGGTAGTGGCTTTGAAAAAACAAAGACATAGTATTGGTTCATAAGATGGATCCAAGGTACTTTTTAAGCATGTAGAATCCCTGTAAATAATCTGTAATAATAAACTTCTGCAGAACAATGGCAAAATCATCTAGATAAAGACAAAATAAAATTAATCTATCATATAGACATGAACATAAAGAATGTTATAATTAGGAAAAACTTAGGATTTCACTGTTACTAGTTTTTGTAGTACATAGAATAATGAAGATTTTTGCATAGAATTTCTTGTATATTTTAATACAACAAAGCTATTTTGTGATTGAGTATATCAAATTCTTACCAATGGTTTGATATATAAAATTAAGGTAAATGTCTACCAAATATTTACAGAATCTGTACTATTCATTAACTGCTTGATTTCATTATTTTTTACTAACCTTCTAAAATAATGCAATTGTCTGTCCTAAATAAAAGTCAAAAATTAATATGATTATAATCCTGAATAAATCCTCTGCCATACATTGAGTAGTACAGAGTTGTTTTTGAAGAAATTATAATTTGATTATCTTCTGGTTTAACAATGATTTTCTAGTTAATGGAAAGTTTCATCATGGTTTTTTTATTCATAGCAGCTTCACACATTTAAATTGCTTCCTAAACCTTGACAGTGTTTGAGTTTGCAATATGGCTTTATAATCTGACTTCAGTGTTATATTTCCCTCGATATTGTACACACTTTGAAAAGTGACACAAATTTTCTATAGCACTAATTATTACAGTTTCTTAAATAAATGCATATTTCTCTTATTTATTCATCTAACACAAATTTTTACCGTGCACCTGTTCTGTATCAGACATATATTCACCACTGGGCCTAACTGGGCCTAACTGGGAACAAGAGAGAAACCCAATCCCCACTCTCATGACTGTTAATTGTGAAGTTAAAGATTTGTTTATTGATCAATAAAGTGTAAACTGTTGCCTTCATAACTTAGAATATTCTTTTTAAAGTAGGAATAATAAAACATTTCAGTATCATGAGCTGCATTCTATCCCCCCCCAAATTCATGTATTGAATTCCTAATCCTCAGTATACAGAATGTGGTTGTATTTGGAGACTGGGTATTAAAAATGTAATCAAGTTAAGAAAAGTCATGTGGGTGGGTCCTATTTCAGTATAACAATGTCTTTATGAAAACAGGAAGTTTGGATGCAAAGAGGAAGGATCATTTGAAGACAGCAGACAGTATGACCATGTATAAGTTAAGCATTGAAACTCTCAGAAGAAATCAACGTTACAGATATCTTTGTCTTAAGAATTTCTAGCTTCTACAACTGTGAAGGTATAAATTCTTATTGTTAAAGCAAGTAGTCCATAATACTTTTTGGTAATAGCTAAAACAATGTTTGAGGGTGCTTTTGTTTGTTTTAATACCAGGAAGTTTAACTTTAATAATTAAGCCAGAATTTTGGTACAAGAGAAAAATATATTACATTGACCATTAATTAAGCACTGATTTTTCACTTCATTGGAAAGTAATTTGTTGGCATGATGTGAAGAGGTGACTTTTTTTGCTTTAAACTGTATGGCAGCAAAGGCTTACATTTTTGGGATTATCCAGCTCTAGAGATTCAGGAAAGAAACTAAGCTTTACATAGATACAAATAACTCCTTGAGCTCATGGGCATTAAGTACAAGGGAACATTTAAATTAATATTTCATTTCTAATATCTTATAGTAAAAACATAGAACCTTATACAAAGATTTAGCTCAAAGGCATTTTTAAACAATAACAATATTAAAGTAAACTACATGGATTCCATTAAATAATGTGTGTATCATTATTTGTATTGAAAATATTTTAATATGCATTTAAAATAAGATGATGAAAGATATGTTCTTGATTTTTGAAAACTAA
Organism: Cavia porcellus; assembly: GCF_034190915.1. Taxonomy (NCBI): domain Eukaryota; kingdom Metazoa; phylum Chordata; class Mammalia; order Rodentia; family Caviidae; genus Cavia; species Cavia porcellus. Next base: position 36,114,659 of record NW_026947498.1, on the reverse strand, counting down.
AAACAAGATTAATATGCAAAACAAGATTAAATGATAAGAAACTGATGTTCTAAAATATGTTGTAATTATCTCTGAGTCATCACATCAGAATCTTTCTTTAATTTTTCCTCTACATTATACAATAATTCTTCAATAAATATATTATTTTGAAACAACAAGCAGTTCCAAAAATTGTTTTTTAACTTTACTTAGTAAAGTTCTAAGTGAGTATATCAAATTTTTTATTACACACTTCAAGTAGGTTAGTCAGTGAAAATTTTTTATTAAGGCAATTTAATTTTTAAAATGATATAGATATAATAACTTTAGTATATAAAGTCATAACTTATACATTCTGACTAAAAGCTAGCTTATTCTTTTTATATGCTCCAATACTTCTGGAAACACCAAGATGAATCTATCATTAAGAGTAAATAGTAGTGATTCTATAATGATGCAGTTTGCTTGAATTTTTGATGTTGATAAAGAAGCTCAAGAGGATAATTTCACTTCTGTTAGTCTTTTACTGAGCTAAATATTGATTCATTTCATTAAGAGATCATTGTGCAGCATGTTACATTCATTCACTAAATATAATTGTTAGACATTAATTCATTAAATGTATATTCATCCAGCACTTTCCATATTCTACAAAATAAACAAGAGATGCTTAAGACATGATCCCTGCCCATTATAACCTTTTCTTGTAAGGAAAAAAGCTATCGTCATAACCATAATTTAATGTGTTTGTCATAATTTGCATAATGGACATATGCTTTTGTAGCCAAATTGCCTGTTACTATTTCACTCAGATATATTTATGTTGCAACCATTTCTTTGTGTTATATGATCTGTTTAATTATTTTACAAAATATTCTTGTCTTCAGCTAAATTCAGTAAATATTTATTGAGCAAAATATTCTGCTGCTGTTGCAGAAAGTATAACATGAATATCGATATAATAAAAATAAGTTATAGAATATGCAAATGATATCAGTCATTAAGGGAATTCATATGGAGAAAAAATACAATCATATTTAAAAGTGTGTGGAAAGACATTTGAGCTTTGAAGCACAGATAATGTGTCAGAAGCCAAACTGTGGTGATGAAGATATTAAAAGACTGAAAGACTAGGGAATTTGGGGCAAGTTCTAGGTAAAACGAGTAGGCTACTTTGGTGAGAGAATGAAACTAGAGAAGCTCTGGGAAAAAGGATTGGAAATATAAGTAAGAGAAATATGACAGCGTCATAGGTATCCCAGGAGGACTCTTGATGCACGGCATAAAAGTAATGGAGAACCAGAAAAGAAACTTGAGACAGAAAATGAGTATGTAGACCTATGCTTCAGGAAGACTAGGTTAGTACCATTTTAAGGAAGGCTAAATTTGTGACAGATAGCTTAGAGTAGTATATACACTCAGCTTGACATACAACTGAGAGAAAATTTACACAAAATTGTTTTTGTAAACAAAATCAGATTTAAATTTTCAAACTTGGAACTGTGATAAATTCATTGATACAATTTTTTGAGATACTTTTGTCAAAAAATTCACTTAAAGTTGTCTTCTCTTTTATATAGCAAAGATTCTTATATTAAATTGAAAGCAAATTAAATGTTCAATGAAGCAAAATTAATTTGGTAGTTGTTTAACTGTGTATTTATAGCAGTTTGAGAAGTATAAACATGATAGAAGCATGATCCTTGTTTTAAATTATAAACTTTTATATAGCATGCAGTTACTTTCTACAATTTAAAGTGAATATGTTCTAGTTTTGAGACTGATCAAATGTAAGTTCTACATGACCTGGAGAACAAAGATGCAAATACTTAAAAAATCTTGCAGATAATTGTTTAAATATCTTATCAAACATTACATGATATTCAGTAAATTCAAATAAAATACAAAAGGTTGATTAATACTCTGCCTCTGTCATTCTTTTTCAGTAAGAAAATGAACTTAATAGTGCTTGGAAGAATAATATAAATTTTTCTTTTCCATTTAGAAGGCAACAGTGTATAAAGATCCTCTTATCAAGCCCTAGATGTGTTGATTCTGTGTCTGTTGCATAATTTGCTGGTTTGTGATACATTTAAGGGCAAAAGCAATTATTGCACACAAAGATTTTAGAGAAAAAATGTTTTATATTCTTGACCAAAATTTAATTGATAACTTTTATTTAATCTATGAAAACTAAATATTTTAGAAGAAAAAGAAAAATTGGCAATACAAATGTAGAGAACTATACATTATGTTTTAAGCAAATTCTATACCATTCTTTAGGTTCTCCATGTATAAAATAAAATAGCACTGCTTATTCCTAAGTAACATTTTAAAGATCTTGAGATTTTTCAGAATAATCTTTTTATTAAAAACATGACATAGAATCAGTAAATAATGGCTCAAATCAACTGCTGATTCTATTTGAAGGTATTTTTCTGTCAGTAAAAATGGGAAATTGTGCTTTTTAAATAATTCATAGTTATTCCTATTCAAATATGTTCCTATTCTATTATGTTATATTCAAATATTATTATATTCAAATATATACCTATTCTATCATGTAAAATATGTTATTGCTTTCATAGTATAAATTAATTGTGGGAGAAGTAGAAAATTGGGAAAACACATATTACCCTACCATCTAAATATTTATCTATGATTCACAATTTAGTTAATGTGGTTTTGTGTTCATAAAATCTTTTCCAAAATGTTTAATACTATCTAGATAGTTTTATAACTTTTTCCATAGAATGTCCTATATAATTAAAAGTCATTAGTGACCATTACTATACATAATTATTGGGTACTATTCAAAGATGTGCTATTTAATGATTATTCAGAATGTCATTAATGGTGACATTTTATTTAAATTTTCTGAAATTCTTAAATTTACCCATTACAACAATAAAATTGACTTTGCCTATTTATGTTTCCCTAAATATATAAATATTTTACTTTTCTCTACTAAAATTAAGAATGTCTCCATAAGTAACTTTTGAATTATACCTATATTTTCTAAATTAAGTTATTTAAAACACAAATTTTGAGCCAAATATTATAAAGATATTTAGAATAATTGATAAATATTGTCGAAGGGCATTCCAAAATTTTCATCAATTTACATCATCTGAACAAATAATGAAAATAATTCCTAACTCAGCCATTTTAAAACACCATTAGTTTTATATTGAAAAATGATTTTTAGATATTCTAGTATACATTTTGTGATTATTAATGATAAAAGCTTTTAGTCTTTTCACAGGTCATTTATATTTTTACTTTAATGAATTTTCTTTTAATATCTATGCATGTTTTTTCTGGACGGGTATATGTTTTCATCTTAAATATTTATGTTATCAAAAAGTAAATAGTGCTACTTATCTCTTATACATGTTGAATTCTTTTCCAGTTCATTAATCATTTTTAATGGACTTTCACATTGTTTTTGGTATAGTTAGGCTTAAATTGTAAGTAGCCAACAAATACATCTTTTTGTCTTTTTCCATCTTCAAGTAATATCTTTGCTTATATACTGTGAAGAGCTTACAATTAATTGTTAATTTGAACAAATTTACTTCAATGAAACCTGTTTATGGATGACTTCTAAGTTTCCGTGGAAGTAATAAATAATAGATGCAATAAAAGTAGGATCATATTAGTTGCCCAATAGCCTGCATGCCAAGGCTGTGTCCTGCACTCTTGTTCTTGCTTATGTCCATAGCATTAACATAATTCTTACAGTATTTTCACAGTCTCTGTGTCTGCTGAGACTGTGCATCTTGATTGATGCTTTAGTTCCTCTATGAAGATGAAGTGCTGAACTAAACGAAAACTTTCTTGGTTAGGTTGTCATATTTGTTTCACTCTTAAAGTCATTTCAAACATGGAATAGCAAATGAGAAAAATCCAGTGACAGATGGATGGTAATGTTACATATCCACATGCAGATCTAGCATGGTCCAAGTGGTCATACATATCAAACACTGACAAGAATTTCCACACTGTTAGGGTCACACAGAATTATTACTGTTGGCTGCTTCTGGACTTTGACTAGTAACTCTTGTCAGATAACATTCTTGAATTAGAAGACTACTTTGAATAATATATGTCTCATACAAGGCCATTTTTAAGTTAGTTTTATGAACAAGATTGCTACTTTTATCATCTTTTAAGAATGAGTCATAAGTACAACTTACAATAAAGGATTTTGAGTCTATTAAAGAAGTTAGGAGTATCAATGCATGTTTGTTTTTGTCCTTGTACAAAAATGCTTGGCTTCTTTATAATGTTAATCTTTTTCAGTAACTACACTGTCCTGTAGCCCAACTTTGCAGGTGCTTCTTTCCAGAAAATCTGCAAACTTTTCAAGTCATTTAGCTGTGCCATTTGACTTTTGATTTGACTCTAGATCTGATTAAAAGCAGCCAGTAAGTCCAATGCTACAGTATGAACATTGGGTTGTCTTGAAATTGATTAGTCAACCACTCTTAATCTTAGTCTACTGAAAATCTTAGGATATGGGCAAAATGTGGACACAGTTTCTGCTCAAGTGTAATGCATACGGATTCTAGTCCAAATACCAATGAGTTCTTGCTCCCAAGTGAAACCTTCTAAGTGTGGCCTTCACTACATGCTGCTGTTTCCTTACTTTACTGCTTTGGTGTCTTCTGCCTGCCATGAATTGTTTCTCCCCTGCAATGGCCCTCTGCCATGTCATTTTGCCTAGAGTCAGCCAACTATGAACTGAAACTTTTACAAACTGTAAGCTACACTAAACCTTTCCTCCTTTGACTTTGCCTCTTAGACATTTTGTCTCAGTAATGAAAAAATAACTAAGACATGTTATCACCTGTATTAAGTGCTAAGGATAATTCAGTTACTTGAATCTCTGCTAATAAAATTTTATTGCCCTAGGAAATAGTATCTATGAATTCACACATCAGTAACAATGAAAAAGATAATTGACATAAAAATTTAATAATATATTAAATATTATACAATACAAGGGATTATCAGAAGACATTTTCACTATCAAAAGTCTAGAATTACCTTTAATAATTGTTGATAAAAGTCAGGAACATACTACAATCACTCCAGAGAAGCTACGTTTTGTGAGCATTTAAATATATCTAACAAAATGTGTTAGGGCACAAAGTTTTGCTAGAAAACCATTTATTTTATTATGTTAATCAAATAAATGATTTACATTTTAGTGAAAGTATCTTTTTCTTTAAGAGATTTTCATGAAATTAATAAACCCAGTAGTTTTAATTTTAAACAGCAGTTCTCTGCAAAAGTTTTTAAATAAGTCTTACAGCAGATGCTCACATAATATAAAATGTGTCTACTAGCTTAACATTATCAGAACATAATCCATTAACTTGATGTTTTCTTTTGATTAACAAACACATTCTCATAATGTAATAAATCACTGTCATTTTATTTTTACAAATGTATCCACGTTTTTTTATGTATGTAGGCAATAAGGGCAGAGAAAAAAAATCAGTTAGAGGTCTCAATTGAAAAACTAGCCTCTACTGAATTACATAAATTATTTTAGGTTTTTAAAAATATATTTTCTATAATACTCCTTGTTATCCCAAATGGATCTGTTTTTAAAAATATTAGTTTATGGGCTGGGGATATAGCTCAGTGGCACAGCACCTGTCTGGCAAGTACAAGGTCCTGAGTTTGACTGTTTAATCCCTATATATAGTTTAAGTATGAAAATCATTGCTCCTATTTTAAATTTTTTGCATGAAAAAATCATGTTATTTGTGTTTTAAAAGAATTTTAAACTGCCAATGAAATTTTATTGTCTTAGAAAACAGTAAAGAGAAAGAATACATGAGTTTCACGGGAACAAAAAAGTATTCGACAATATTGGTCATTTGAGAAATGCAATTTAGAACAAAACTGAGATTTCATCTTGTCCCAAAATGAATGGTTATTATCAAGAAATCAACCAACAACAAGTCCTGGCGGAGATTTGGAGAAAAAGGAATACTGCTCCACTTAGGTAGTTGGGTAGACTGGTACAACACTGAGGAAATCAGTGTAGAGATTACTCAAAAATGTAGGATTAAAAGTCCCATTTGAACAAGATATTCCTTTTCTGGGTATTTTCCCAGAAGAATTAAAAACATCATACTACTGCAATATGTGTAACTCATGTCTATAGCACCAAAATTTGTGAAAGCTAAATTTTGGAAACAACCCAATGCCCATCAACCAAGGAATGAATGAAAAAGATGTGGTATTTTCATACATGAGGCAATACTCAGCCATAAAGAAGGATAAACTTGAGACTTTTATAAGTAAAGAGATGCAACTTGGGACCATATTCATAAGTGAAATAGATCAGACTCATGTGTAAGTATCAAATTGTCCCCTGGTACAAGAAACTGAAAAAGTAAATGAGATCCAAAAGATAAAATAGATAAAATAAAAAGGAAAGAACAGTTTGAAAGAAAAGAACAACTGGGGTGGGGGGAAGGAGAGAAGGACAGAAAACAAAGCAAAACCATACATATATATATATGACAGCTAAGAAAATTATATTGGTAAGTTCTACTAATCAATTGAAAAAAAGTTTGTGCTTAAATAGCTTGATCAATTTGCATGCCTGTATCTTGTAATCTGAGCACCTACACTGAGGATGACAATATGCACTATATTAATTAAAGTTAATTTTCTATTATCTTATTTTGAAGTTATGTATTTTTTGTGTTTTTCTCTTTAAAGTAAAAAAATTCTTTTAAAAATGATATTAAAAGAATTTGCTTTACTGAAAGATTTAAAATCTTCCTGCACACAACAATATGATATATTTGGAAAAGCTTTGTATACACGTTAATTTTCAAGGCCTTCTGTAACAAATGCTATAAAGTAGTGTCTTTAAGCTGAAATTTACTGACTCCAAGTTCTGGAAGTGAGAAGTCCAAAATCTGGCTTTTATAGTTGCTTTTATATAATCCTTCCTTCCCACTTCCTGGCTTTGGGAGGTAGTTGTCAGTCTCTGGTGTTACTTGACTTTTAGTTATATGATTCCAGAGTCTGCTCTGTCACGACGTGGCATTCTCCTTATGTATATTTGTGTCTTTTCTCATAAAGACACCAATCAAACTGAAGCAAGACCTACCCTAAAGGATTACGATTTTATTTTAATTTGATTACCTTTGTATAGCCCCTGTTTCCAATGACCACCACATTCAAAGACTCTAGAAATACTTCAGTGTATCTTTTTTGAGACATTGTTGGCACAAACATGGTTATGTATCTTGTTGAATATATGAAGAGCTAGCTTCAGGCTAATAGGACTTTAGCAGTCAAACCCAGAATGTAGCAAGCTTCTAATTTAATTGAACTCTTAGGTAAGCATTGTAAGGTAGCTCAAAATATTTGCATAGTAAGGGTCAGAAGTGGTGTCAGGCATGAGTTTTAAGAGGTCAGCCCTAACCTTTGCTTTAAAGAGACCATAAGATTGACAGAATAATTTTATTTTTATTTGTAAGCAGTAATAAATCCACAAAAAGTTGGAAAAATAGTACAAATGGTCTGATATGCCTTTGAACCAATTTCTCTCCATGATTATTTTATGCCTCAATATAGCACAGTATCAAAGCCAGGAAGTTGAGATTAGTATTTGTGTGCTAACTTCTATGATATTTGGTCTCCTGTATAGACTGTTATAGCCACCAATGCAATCAATACACAAATTACGTCCTTACCAAAATGGTCTCCCTCATACTCCCCTTATTTATTTATATTATCTAGCTCAGTTTTACAGCATTACAATGACTCCTGTACTTACAACAAAACACATTTACTTAAGGTTCTCTGTCTCTGTCTCTCTCTCTCTGACTCTCTCTCTCTCTCTGACTCTCTCTCTCTCTCTCTGACTCTCTCTCTCTCTGTCTCTGTCTGTCTCTCTCTCTCTCTCTCTCTCTCTCTCTCTCTCACACACACACACACACACACACACACGAGAAAAAGAAAAAAAATAAAAAGAAACAAGAATATGCTCAAAAACTCTTTCATGGTTAAAGAGATTGGCTTCTGGTACTGGAACATCAGGAATCAAGTTTTACTGGGCCAGTTTCTGTTCACATAGACAATCAAGTCATTGTCTGGTCATTTACAGTCTGGTTGTATAGAGTTACTATGTAGATGTGAAAATGTATATAAAACTCTAAAATCTAAAGAACATCTTTCAACAGAATACTCGGCATTTGGCTAATACAGTAGACCAAGGTACTGTGTGACCACTCCCTTAAACTCATGTAGTTGATATTTGGAGTCCAATCAGATGATTTTTATTTGCATATTCCCAAAACTATGTCCTTCTCACTGTCATGACAGTTTCCAAAATTATATGCACCAGTTCTTGGAGATAAGGGATGCTCTTGACGTTAATTTGCGCATCAAATGTCCATGGAAAAGACAAATGATGCATTTGGGCATCATTAGTTTGTTATTTTATCTTGTCAGTAGTCAATATCCTTAAATAAATCAAACAAAAACCTTAGTTACTTGCCTTACCAAATTTGTATTATAAGGAAGAAATTACATTGGTTGAGGCAAAGCATGCAACTAGAAATCATTGGGTTGAGACTATTTCCATTTAACAGTTAATTTATTTTATCATTTCTGTGCAGCACCGCATAAACCAGCATTCCCAAAGGAGAAGTACCAATTCCTAATTACAGTCTTTGATTAAAAAATGTAAAATTGAAAGTCCCTTACAGACTATTGGTTTTAAAATTGTGACATTAATCCATCTAACCTTGTGTTGTGGTGGAGAGCAAATTTAATTTAAAATGAAAAAAATTCACAATTTTGGGGGGGCATCATATAGCTGTCTTTTGTATTTTCACTATGGATATGTATTTTAAATAAAAAACTACAGTAAAGTATTCTTTTCTCATAATTCTTGAGAAATAGCTGGAAAATCAAATAAACAATCCAAAATTGCTTTGCTTTTTTTGGTGTACTTCATGTGAACACAAATGGGGTTTAGGATTTGCTATGGCTTGTATCTAGATGTGCCCCACCCCCAAAGTCTCAGGTGTTCATAAGTGGGGCTTTTTGGAGGTAGCTAAATCTAGATTTTATATATATAGATTAAGGCCACATGATAACCAAATAAGTCCACTGGTTTGTTTATTGTAGGTCCGGGTGTGGTTGTGTGGATTTATTGAAGACAGGTGCCCTACTACTATGGGTGTGGGTTGCATCATCCAGTAGCCTTGTAGCCAAGATGGGATTGAAGGGAAAGAAAAGCTTACTGCCTTCTGAATTGTACGTGCTATGTCTTGACGTTGATTAGTGAATCACATTTAATCTCAGTCTTCTGCAAAGCCTCAGAACATGGCAAAATGTAGACACATTTTCTGTCAGAGCATAACACACGCAAGCTCTAGATCAAACTCTGATGGACTTCTTGCTCCCAACTGAAATCTCTCGAGCGTGGCCTTCACTGCATGCCATTGTTTTCTGGCTGCTTTTTTTGCTACTGCACCACTTTGCTGTTTTCTGCTCATAATGAACTGTTTCTCCTCTTCCATGCCCCTCTGCCATGCTGCCCTGTCCGGGATCAAGATAACTATGGACCGACACCTTAGAAACCGAGAGCTATAATAAACTTTTCCACCTTTAACTTGTGGGGGTCTCGTATTTTGTTTCAGCAACGATAAAGTGACTAACGCAGGGCTCCTCTCAATAATATTCTGGTAGTCAACCATCCTGCTTTCCAGAAAATGTCTTGAATGCAGGGCTTGCCATGTTTACCAAAGGAAAAGAGGAAAGACAATTATGTTTTATTTTAGGTATATAAATATTTGTAAGTATGTTCAGTATACTCCATGGAATATGCAAAATTCTACTAAACACAATGATTATCTAAAATGAAAATATCTTTTATTGTTTTTATTTCAAAATAGTTATGGCACTTAACCATGCCAACTTAATTCATTAGCTATGTAACCTTGAAATAGATAACTATTTCTCTAATTTCTTCATTTTAACCAGTCATTCCTATCTCATATATTTTTGTTAAGATTTTTTTCGTTAATATTGCCACATGATCTAAGTACTGAATACTAAAATTTTTATCACTTTTTGATTATGACTTTTAAAAAAATTGGACATGACAAATAATTTTAAAGAATTCTGGTCCCCCTTCAATTATCAATTCAAACACTTTTTTCCAATGAAATATTTTCTGTATAACTATACAATCTGGAATCAGTTATTTCCTAAATATGGAACAATAAGTAGGTACTCGATTTATTCTCTATAGCAAACTCACCACTTCCACTGAAGACAAATGGGTATAATTAATTCACTCACAAAAACGTACATGGATTTTGGAAAGTGAAATTATAAAATGAAAGACAGAGTCTATAATAATATTCTCAGTGTTTACTAGCTTCAAAATAAATAAAGTTTCTTGCACAATATTAAAGAAAGAAATGGGCTGCTCTGAGATGAGGTTGGGAGGCACGTGATTCCCATACAGCCTGCAGTCCTGACATCTCTCTGAGGTCTGGAGCCAGTGCAGCAATGCTGTCCTAGAGTGAGCAGGAAGCTATGCCACTCTGCCTTGGAGCCAACTGAGCATGGACTGACTTCTCCACAAACTGGAGAAACAAATGGTGGCTTGCTAGGAAGCTGGATAGAGAACTTCTCCAGGGAAAACAGCTCAGATGCTAGAATTTGACAACATGAAAAGTACCAAATGATTGGGGAACAATTCTCACTAACTCAGGAGGAACCCAAACAGAAAAATAAAATTAGGAAGAGGAAAGAAAAACACAGGTGGAGGGCTGAAGCCTGACACACTCACTGAGACCAGTTCCATGCTGTGCTAGGTGCTCCATAGGGTCAGACAATTCAACATCCGGCTGAAGCCACAGCTGCCAATAACGGAGTGGGTGAGTCCTGGGCCCTTGGTGGGAGGACACAATGCAGTGTGGAGTGGAGCCAAGGTGGAGAGTTTTATTGACTTGCAGTGAGTGCTGGAAATTGGGTGCTGCAGCATAGGTGACTGACTAGAAGACATCTTGGAGTAGGACACAGCCTGATGCCATGGTGGTGTCAGTCCACTGCCCCTGGCCCAGAAAGGGATGGTGGGAGCAGCTTGGGCTGAACCACACTGCTGTTCGGGAACCAATAACCAGGGGCAAAACTGTTCCCACTCTATGACGTCCACTACAGCACAGCATAACTTGCTGAAGGCACTTGCAGATTGACTGGCTCAGAGAGGATGGGCCAACCTGCAGTGTTGCTGCACCCACCTCAGATATCAGCAAACTGGAGAAAGCAGCAAGCCCTCGGCCAGCACGCTTTAGAAAAATTGTAAGTAATACAGAGAGGGCCTGAGACCTCCTCCACACACCTGTCTGAAAGAATCCAGAAACATGACAAGAGCAAAAGATAAGACAAACCCTCCAGCTGTTGACCCTGGGAAAATAAGACCAGCAGAGGTAAATACAAAAGAGAACCAGTCCAGCAACAATGCTATATTAGCCACAACATCAGCAGACAGAAAGAACTACATTTGTGACTTCATCGATGAACTTAAGAGTGAAATTCTAATCCCAGTGAGGCAAGAAATAAAAAGGTTGATTAAAGAAATGCTAAGCCCTTCTCAAGAAAACACAGAGGGCAGAAGGGAGGAACCCAGAAAAGGAAGAGAAGCCTTTGTGAAGAATATAAACAAAATTTAGAATACAAGAAACAGATCCAAAGAGACTACCAGGAAACTCAAAACTCCATTGAAAGCTGGCAAAATGCCTTGACAGAAACAAAAGCTAGCCTTTCAAAACTTGAAGAGAGATGTACAATGTGTGATTGGGAAAGAAAAGACCTGTTAAAAATAACAAGGAACCAAGAAGTAACAATTCAAAGACTGGAAGATGACAAGAGGAACTATAACTTAAGAATAAAGAATGTAAATGAAGAAGCAGGAGTAACAACAAACGAATTACAAAGACTATTCACAGAAATAATTAAGGAAAACTTCCCCAGCATAGGAAAAAGAAATTATATTCAGAAAAATGAGGCATACAGAACTCCAGCCAACTATAACCAAAACATATCTACACCCAGACGTATAATAATCAAGATTCTAGAAATCCACCATAAGAATAGAATATTACAAGCAGCCAGAGAAAAGAAGCAGATACCTACAAAGGACAAATCATCAAAATAACAACAGATTTATCAACTCAGACTATTAAATCAAGAACAGCCTGGGGGGAAATAGCCCAAGCCCTGAAAGAAAATAACCTCCAACCAAGACTGATGTACCCTGAAAATCTCTCTCTCAAAATTAATGGAAAAACAAGATGTTTCCAAGATAAAGAGGAACTGTGGGAGTTCATGGCTACCAACCCAACCCTAGAGAAAATACTGAAGGATATTCGAGAGAGAGAGAGAGAAAAAAAAATACCAGGGTTCCAGCAGTGACAAGAGGCCTCAATGAACAGGGAGGAGAGTGGAATGAAGGAGAAAAATGGGCAAATAATAATAGAAAAATTGTATAGCAGAACTGAGGCAGAGAAGATGGCCTATAATTTTTTGACATAGATAGCCTAGATATACTACAAGAAGAAACACAGGCAGAGTAGATTAGGAAGCAGGATCCATCGAGATGCTCTGAATAGAAAATACACTCAACCTGAAAGAAGGAAAGTCAAAGATGAGAAAAAGAAGCTTTAAGAGACAGGGAACCAGAGAGAAATAGGGACAACTTGTCCAGCAGCCACAGATAGGTTGGAAAGCTATGACACTTTTGTGCAGTGTAGAACTACAAAGCCAGAAGGAAGGAAAACCTTGTGGCTTTAGTAAGTAAAGATTACAGCTCAAGATCAAGCTCAGAGGTAAGAAGGTTCAGCACCACTCAGATAGATAATGGGTTGACCCCCTAATCTAAAAACTAAAGGAGTTTGTGGGACCCAAAATATACAAAGCATCCTGAGAAGGGGAAAGGTGTGGAATTGCCTGAAAAAGGAAAGCAGAAGACATTGTTAATAGTGTATCAGGATTTAAAATTCTCAGTAGCCTTATTGCTTTGCTTAGTTTGATTTTATTTTGTTTTGGTCAGTCTATTAAATTTGAGGGCACTGATAGCTATCCCCAAAATAGCAGGCTATACCATGGTAACAATCCTTAATTTCCTATTAACTTAAACTAAAACCCTGTATTACTTACATTGTCTTACTAATGACTGATATTATTTGAAGCTGGTTTGTTAAACTGCTGTTTTTCCTTGACTGATTTTATTTGAATTTGGTATGCTTGATGGTGACGAGCCTAAGAGTAGAGCCCACCACTCTGAAGATGACACGTAATAACATACCCATTCCAGTCTTATTATTAACTGCTTTTGAAGTCCTACATTGTCTACAAAGTTGTGTTTTTATTAAAATAGCTATGCAATACCATGTTGAATTACTATATATCTGATGATGTGGACAAGTCTGTTGAAAACAAGAGAAAGCATAGTGACTACTGTAGATTACCTAAAATTGTGGTTTTATATGTCTTTTTCATTCCATGTTTTTCTAAGAATTTGGTTTTTTTTTGTCTTATTATGATCTGTTTTTCCCTATAATACAGAAAGCGTAGATATACATGTAGCGATTCACACATGGGGAGAATTTCTAAATAGTTTACAGGAACGGAGTATATAATGTCTGATGTAACGAACAGACACTCTAAAGAAGAAGAGACACTAAGAAACCCAGTGCTAACTCTGTTATAATATGATATAAAATCTAGCAAAGCTATTATTCACTATTCAGAATGATAGTAGTCTAGTCTCTTATGTTCAATTCCAGGGTACGTAAAGATAAGGACAGCTATGAAGAGAATGAGGGACATTAAGACAGTCACTATTGACTTCCTTAATGTCAGGTTCTGAAGACCTATAAAGTCTTCATCATCATGTTATGTTTAGATTAGTACTATAATGTTCAGTGTGTATTCAATGCGTGTGAAGATGGGGACAACTATTTGGAAGAAAACTAGAGACAATAAGACAAGGCAGACTGTGAAGATCTCCAGTGGACTTACTTTGAAATCCGTGCTTCTTAAAATTGTTTCCTTAAGATTTGTTTTGTTATGTTTAATCTTACGGTCTTTAAGATATCTGCAATTCTTTTGAATATAGCAAGAGGCATTATAGTAGCCATTGTTGATCACCTTGTATTTTATTTTTACGTCATATACTATGTCTATTCTTGTTTTAACTGACTCCATTTTGCTTTGTCACATTTGATTTTATTCTCTTCAAACAAAGTAATAAGAACTTTAGGAGCGATAAAACCTAAAATGGGTAATTGTTATTATAAAAAAGAGAGGAAAAGAAAGTGCTCTAAAGGATATAGCTCCATGCATGTTTAATTGTGTAAGACAGATAACCATACTACTAAGTTTTTGTTGGATCATTGAACAGAACTGTTTGCAGTCTCACTGTTTGAATATCTACTTCATATGCTTTAATTTTGTAACTTGAACAACGACTTCTAACATGAATATGTAATCTATCAACTAGTGATTTCTTACTACTTGTTTTTTTTTTTGTAAATTCTGTATGACTTCCATCCTTTTTCTGTTTTGCTTTTTTTTCTCTTTAAATAAAATTCTTTAAAATAAAAAAAAAAACCTAGGAGTACTGATGGAATTAAAAAAAAAAGAAAGAAAGAAATGGAGTCACTATATATTGCTTTAGAAATTACTAAGCAAACTCTTTGAGAAAAGAGTATGAATAAATGGTTAATCACGACTAACCAGGTACGTAAGATCTCGTGACTTCATGCTATTCATATGTTAAGGTTGTGCCACATACGGTATTAAAAGGCATCTTGTGGCTAGCATACAATATTGCAATTCATACTAACAGATGTTTGGAAAGGAAATTATTTGTTTAATTTGTTTATGAGTCAGAGCATTTTTGTCTGAACGTAATTATATGAGGAGATCACGATTTGTGAATGGATTGTATTCCAAAAGTGCATTTGTGAGTCAATTGTTTGGGAAGAAGAACATAGTTTTATGTATAAAACAGTTTAAATATTAGTGCCCCTCAAGCAAGCCCACAAGTCGCTGTTTTAACCCATTATTTGACTGATAGTATCCATGTATTATTTTTGAGTCCTTAGAGAAAGCATTTGGAAAGAAAATGCCCTCTTTCTTTTTCTGGCCAATGTTTTGATTTCACTTGAGATATCCTTTCCCCCTTTCTAGCATGTTTTTCCTGTGTTTTTTAATTCACTTTCATAAGCTCCTGAAGGATAACTACTCTCATCTGACCCAATCTTGACAAAATTTACTCTCTTCCAAAAATATTTGCCTCTCCTTCCCCACCATCAATGTGATGCATCATTCCATATTGTTTGTCTTGGGTTATAAAACAGCAATGTAAGTGAAATTTTGTTTTACTCTAATGGAATAAATTATTATCCCAGGTGTATTTCTAACTTTAAAATAGAATCTTTATCCATTCAAATCCCTGTCTTCAGTAGACTTTGTAACCAACACAATGAAAGGAAAAACTCAAATTTTTTGTAGAGATGACATTCTCTGTTCAGCATCAACATTTAGGCCTCTTTTTCTGCCAAGATTCCTACCCTACATGTCATCTCCTCTAATTCATTTTGTTTCTTGCAGCTTTTTCACTTTTGACCTTCATGAACTAACTTGTCTAAAACTTTTGCCCACCAATTTCCATTTAGAAGTACGAAAAAATGCTGAACTGTGGAAAACAAGAGTAAGAAAGATTTTATTTGTGTATAAACTGCAGTTTCTCTGTACTTTTTTCTTTTAATAAATCAATAAGTAGTTGTTAGCTAATTAATGTTGCTTATTCATTTCCCAATTGAGGTATTGTACTTTCGCTATGAATAGAAGGGTTTTAATTGTAAGTCTAATAATTATGACAGTGATGCAACATAACAAACTCTCAACAAATATTTAAAGAATAAGTTAGAAGTTTCTAAATTGGTTCATATTTAAATCATAATAGATGGCCTGGCATAGTGGCACACATCTGTAATTCCAGAATCTAGGAAACTGAGGCAGGAGGATTATTGCCAGTCTGAAGCCAGCCCAGGCTACACAGTGATCTGAATACAGCTTAAACTACATAGTGGAAGCCCATCTCACAAGCAAACAAACAAACAAACATACAAAGAGCATAATAGAGACA
The DNA here is from genome assembly GCF_034190915.1 of Cavia porcellus. NCBI lineage: Eukaryota > Metazoa > Chordata > Mammalia > Rodentia > Caviidae > Cavia > Cavia porcellus. Next base: position 36,098,464 of record NW_026947498.1, on the reverse strand, counting down.
GAAGAGTACTTAGTTTAAGAAATTATATGTACTCTATATTAAAGATATCTATTTAGGGAAATGATCAATGTAATCATTTGAACTTACTTCTATATAATTTTCTCCTGTTCTGGAAAAGTTAATGACTAACTTTTATAACAAGCAAATCTTCCTATCTACATTTAGGAAGTAATTTTGATTTAAATTGTTAAGCAAAAAAAAAAATGAGTGAAGAGCTGAGAAAGGAAATATGTATTACTGCAATTCTATGGGTCAACCTCATAGGTATTGAGAATTGGTGATATTTTGCAACTAACACGAATTAGAATGATGGAGAATACACAAAGTAAAAGTTTTAAATATGCTTATCACATATGATAATGAAATAAAAATGCATGAAGTATAACAAAAAAACCCTGTTGCATTTTAAATGCAACCTGAAGTTAACAGAATGCAAAGGTTCTAATCTAGGCAAGGAATGACACAAACTGCAATTAACTTAAAAGTAATTTGCACAAGACTGTCATGTTGGATGCCTTTTATTTAATTTAAAGAACTCTGCAATGTTCAAAGTATTTGGGTGGCCCTTTCTAATTTACACTTGAAGACTGACATACAAAACATGAGCTTGTGAGGTCTGGAGAGTATGGACAGAATGGGGCAGATGGAATTGCTTGTTTTTTAACAGGTGTGAATTAATAACAAGCAGCCATATGAAGGCTCACTTTGATTCAACTCTTGTAAGACTGTTTAATGCTACTAAATTTAGATGCTTTTAAAATCTGAACTACTTTAGTCAGTAGCAGACATTTGTATCTTCCTTGATTCTTTTCTAAAAGGCTGTGTGCTCTTCATTTTTAATCATTCTTAAATTAATTTTTAAAAATAAGTTTAAAAATAATGTCCAAATAACCTACCAGGATTAAATTTATTATAACAATCCAAATATTCTCAGCTCCAGATACTTGCATACCACTGTGACCTAACCTTAACCCTTTATAAGGTCACAGTGATATTTTAAAAATATCATTTTGTACTGCATGTTAAGATGATTATCTAAATTGATTATCTAAACATTTTTACAAGTACATTAGAATTTCATATAAACTCTAATGTTATTTCAGAATGCTTACTCTTAACAAGTCACCTTAATCCAAGACTTGGGTTCTTACTGCAAAGAATTTTAAGCACTGATTTTAAAAAAGAATTACTGAGTCAATTAACTCCTTTTTTTTGTCTCAGTACTTTTAATTCATTATGAAATCCTGTATCGAGAAATATTCAAAGCTGTTGACCTAAAGCTATCAATAAAAGTGCATCTGTATCCTAGATCGAGATGCTGATCTTCTTTTTGAGGGAAGGAGGTACCAGATATTGAACTCACACTTGCCAGGAAGGCACTTCATCACTGAGCTAAATCCCTGGCCCAAGATGCAAGTCTTATCTATCATCTATTGATCTAACTTTGAATAATTGCATTACATGGGAAAGATGGGATTTCTACGTATTTATCATCTACAAGTAGCTGAATATTTAGGTTGATTCCTTACTATGATTTTGTTCCTTGTAGCATCATAACTCTGGACCACAGGAGTGCATATCATACACAGTGTATAAGAGATGACATAGATGTGCTCAGCAGCTTACCCACAGCCAAAACAAGTAAATAAAGCAAGGAATATGTCACTGAAATGAAATTGAGAGATCTTTTTTGTTTTGCATAATTGCCTCTCCAAGAAAATATGTGGTTTAATTCACAGAACTAGTAATACAAAAATTATCTTGAAGACTGATCTTCAATTCAGACTTGAACTAAACTTGAACTCAGACTTGCCACAGGATTTGTATGCTTCTAACTCTCCACTACCTTCAAACCCGATTCCATCCACTAAGCTAATGTATGTTTCCATGTATCAGTTCATTCTGTTCCCACTCCTGTCAAGACTTTAATTCTATAACTCCCTTACTTAAAATTTGCCTACACTTTTTTATTGGTCTCAATGTCTAGATCTACAAAGTGTTCTACTGTAGTGTGCATAGTATTGTTAGTGTAGATAGTATTGTTTTTTACATTTTCTTGTTAAATTCAACTAAATAAAATCTGTAACTTTAACTTGTTATATAGCTGACTGCTATGTTTCTAATTAATTTCTATAAATGCTCATATCTAACAACTAAATGACAACATGATTGTGGTGTGATTTCTTGATGACAATATGTAGTAGAATAACACCCAGAAGGGGCAAATTGATTTTCTTTGTGAAATTAGTAGAACCTATAAGTTTCTTTTTTGTATTTTGATAATACATATTTTATACATACAGAGAGAGAGAGAGAGAGAGAGAGAGAGAGAGAGAGAGACAGAGAGAGAGAGAGACAGAGAGAGAGAGAGAGAATGCTTTTAGGATTGTAGCTTCACAAAGACCAGAAGTTACTATTTTTAGCCTACCTAAAGCTCTTTATATACCCATTTCCCTTATTTTTTCATAACTTAAGCCAGGTTTTATTTATATTTTGGCATTGATTTATTCAAAGAGTGAATAAAGTTTAAAAGATTCATAAAAGGTTTATTTCCTTTGGAAGTGATTGCTTAGGTGTGATTATGTATAGCAAGCCTGCTAAGCACAAAGAGATACATCCTTAGACATGTCTGAGGATGTTTCCTCCATCTTAAAAAGGAGCAGAAATAAGGCACTTTTCTTATTTATCTTTGCACTTTGATGCTGTTGAGTAAAATAATAATGTCTACAATCTTTGCAGTTGTCATGTAACTTTCAATAGCAACATATTGAGTTGCAAAATGATCTAAACTGAAGCCACTCTTTCTCCAAAATTCTTGTTAAGTGAACCAATAAATTTTCTTTTATAAAATAAATCTGATAATAACTACAAATAGCTTAATAGTTTTAAATAATATTAGATAAATATTTTTCTAATTGCTTTTGAACATATAATGAAACATTACCATTTGTATGAGTTTGTATCTGTTGTTCTTTCATGAGTTGACCAAAGGTACTAATTCTTAAAGAAGTAAAATAAATGGTTAGTATGAAAGAACTTAAAAGAGTTTATAGACAAAGGAAATGTCAAGTAAGATTGTTTCTTCAAACTAAAGAGACCTTTACATCAGTTGTTTATTTCAGAATGCTGTGAGTCATTATAGGATTTACATAATAAAAGATGCATGTTTTCCTCCATTGTGGTTAAAATTTAACATATGTTTCCATATAGAATGCTGAAAATTTCTGATTAAACAAAGCATTTACCATGATCACCAAAGAATTCTTTAACAGAAAAAATGGAAAAGTAAAAATTCAAAGAATACTGAAAGTAAGATGAACTTGATATATTCTCTGCTTTTTCTTCCTTCCAAGTACCAAGTGGAGTTCATTTGTTCTATTAAAATGTATGGATTTTGAGGGAACAAATGAACAAATCACCTTGAACTTCATAATGTTGCAGATTTTGACAGGTTATTATGCATAACATGATTGATCAGCAGGATGAAAACAAAAATAGAAAATAGGGCTGAAAACATACCAGGCTGAAAGAAATGAAAACTTACTAACCTTTTAATTTTTTAATGCATTGACCTGGTTTTTGTTTTGTAGAGTTATTTCACCATTTTGATAAATTTAAGATATTCAACAAAAATTTTTAAGATTATTTAGTACATCCACATAGCATTGAGAATAGAGAGAATATATTATTATGTGACACATCTAAAGAATTCAATTACTGCATATTTTTCTTGCTTATAGAAAAGTAAGTCTTGATATTCTTGTTCCCATTTGTAAAATATTCCCCCTTTCTGAATGTTAGACAAGTTAGTTAACCTTTCTGAATCTCACTTTATTTCATCTTATGTGAAATGAGATGATTTACTATCTATGTATAATATTATGTGTGCATAATCATTATAGAATGCTATTTAAATAGTGTCATGTTCAAATATTAAATATCCCACAATAACATACATTGAAGACTGGATGCCCAGTACGACAATGTTCAGAATTAAAGCTTAAAGAAGTTACTAGATTAAGAGAAGACTCACATCATCAGTGGATTAACCCATTGATAATCCATTAAATTCACAGCTGAATAGGATACTAGGATTTGGGCAGCTGGCTGGAGTAAGTAGTCACTGGTCCACATATTTGAATCCCAGCCCCCTTCCTCTCTCTTTATTTCCTGCTTGTCATGAGCCAAACTGTTTTTCTCTTCCATTCCCTTCTACCATGATGTCTGTGCTTTACCATAGTACTAAAAACAATGAAGCTAGCTGACCATAATTGGAATCTCTGAAACTAATAGTAAATGTAAAGCTTTTCTCTTTTACATTGTTTTTCTCAGGTATTTTGGTCATAGTGATGCAAAATTGACTAATATAAATAACATATGGAAAATATACAATAATTATGTTGACCAAGGTTTAGAAAAATTGTTGGATTACCTATTTTTTTCAATGTAAATGTAAATATAACAAATTGATAAAATTTTTAAAAAGTTTTGTGTTGAATAATGTTTGTATCATTATTGATTAGGTACGTAAGTGAAATTTTAAAAAATATATTAAATTTTAAAAGTAATTGTGCTCCATCAAGCTGAAACTGTTGCATGGAACCCATAAAAACATACTTTTTAAAAGGTCAAATTAGAGAAAAAGATGGCAGGTAGATAACAGCAGTTACAAAGGCTCTCTGAGATAGCCAATTAGATTCCAAAAATAATACAGCATGGGGAGTCACAAACCGAAGGAGATATACCCTGCCGACCCAGGAACAAACTAAGCTGAGAGAAACCAATTAAAAATACTGTCCAGGTGCTATGATTGGAACAGTTAAAGTCTTGGTGCCACCACTTGAACTCACGGCTTGAACACCCTGCCGCTGCTGTGCCTGAATTGGTGCAGCCAGAATAGCCCGGTGGTTTCAGCTCACTGAAGACATGAATGCACTGAGGGCAGGAATCAGCAAGCTGAATTGAGAGTGGAACAGATGAGGAATCCTGCATTTTGAACTGCGATGAGTGAGGGGAAATAAAAACCCTTCCATAGAAAAAGAGGTTCCAACAGACGACATTGTGACCAGGCAGACTGGCCAGAACAAGGCGCTGCAGTGATTTCAGTCAGCTATTCCCTTCTCAAGTGGGATTGGTGGGGAGCACTTGACCTGGGTGACACCATGGACTGAGACCCAATAGGATAGCCCAAACCAAGTCCTGATGCCTGACAGTACACCCTACACAGTGAAGCCTTCAGTAGGTTGACCTGGAGGGGCAGGCCCAACATAAGCTGCCTGGGTCTGTACCTCCTAGTACACTGCAGTGGGCAGGACCACATAGTCAGTGTGCTTCAGACAAACTGAAACCAACCAAGAAAGAAACTGGGCCTCCTATATATGCCTCTATGGAAGGAACAAAAAATATGAGAAGAGGAGGCAACAAGAAAGGGTCTTCAGTCCCCAGTCCTGATAACACTGATCCAGGAAAGGTAAATACAAAGGAGAATGAGGACAGCAAATACGCAATATCACCATGGCACCAATAGACACAAAGTGATATCTTTGGGACCTCATAGATGAGTTCAAAAGTGAAGTATTTAACCAAGTAAAGCAAGACACAAATAGAATTATTAAAGAAATGCTAAGCACCTCCCAAGCAAAAACAGATGGTAGAATGGAAGAACAAAAAAAGGGGGAGAATTGTTTGATGGAGAAAATAGAGAAAACATAGAATACATGAAGCAGGTTCAAAGAGATTACCAGGAAATTAAAAACTCCTTTGAAAGCTGGCAAAACTGCTTGAAAGAAACTAAGGATAGATTATCTGAACTGGAGGACATGTTTGCAATGTGGGAACATGAAAGGAAAAACTTCTTAAAAATAACAAGGAAGCAAGCATAAACAATACAAAGGCTAGAAGACAACTAGAGGATCTATAATTTAAGAATAAAGAATATGAATGAAGAAGCAGGGGTACAAACAAAGGAACTGCAAAGGCTATTCACAGAAATAATTAAGGAAAACTTCCTAAACATAGGAAAAGGAAAAGATATTCATATGTATGAAGCATACAGAAGTCCAGCCACCTATAACCAAAAAGGGCTACACCCAGGCATATAATAATCAAAATTCCAGAAATCCAATATAAGAACAGAAAGCTGTCAGAGACAAGAAACAGATCACTTACAAGGGAAAACCCATCAGACTTAACAGCAGACTTCTTGGCACACACCATCATATCTAGAAGAGCATAGGGCAAAATAATCCAAACCTTGAAAGAAAATAACCTCCAGCCAAGATTGATGTGTCTTGAACAACTGTCCCTAGAACTTAATGGAGAAATAAGATGCTTCCAAGATAAAGAGGAATTGGGGGAATTCTCAACCACTAATTCAATTCTACAGAGAATACTACAGGACATTCTAAGAGAGAGAAGAGCACCAAGATTTCAGGAACAGAAACAGTTACAGAGAGGCCCCAATGAGTGGAACAAAAAATGAAATGAAGAAGACAAACAGACAACTAATGATGGAAAAAGAGCAAAACAGAAACGAGGCAGAGAAGGTTGGATTTAATTTCTAATATAGATGGCCTAGACACACTAACTTAAGGGAAGAAAGAGAGAATTGCAGGCAGAGGTAAGGTCCCCCGAGAGGCTCTTTATAGGAAATAAAATTAACCTGAAGAAGGGTATATGGACCAAAATCAAATATGAGAAAACGGAATTCAATGTGATAGGGAACCAGAGAGTAACAGGGGTAACTGGACCAGTATTTATGGATAGGTTGAAAAGACAGGCTTTAAGAAGTGAAGAAATATAACTAGAAATCCAGTCTAGGAGTGAGAAAGTTCAGAAACACTTAGGTAAATAGCAGGTTGCCTCCCCAGTATAAAATCGCGAGTGTTGGGGAGACCCAAAAATACAGTACATCCTGGAGGAGTGAAAGGGGAGGAAGAGTCTTTAAAAAAGATAGCAGATGATATTGCTAATAGTGTATCAGGAACTAAAACCCTTATTACTCACACCACTCTGCTTGGATGGAGCTTGTTCCATCCCAGTTTGTATACAAGCACTGGATCTGAGAGCACAGACAGCTGTCCCAAAAATATCAGGATATAGCACAGTGATCATCTTTGATTTCTTATTAACTCAATCCAGATCCCTGTATGACTTATATTGTTATATCATGATTTATCTTACTTAAATCTGACTTGTTTGATTGCTGGTTATTATTGACAGATTTTATTCAAAATTGTTAGGTTGCTGGTATCAAGTTGAGGAGAATAGACACCTATACTGAAAATGAAAATGATTCACTATGATATCCATTCTGATTTGATTACTTCCTGTTTTTGTAGCTCTACACTATCTACAAAGTGATATTTCTATTAATTCTGTTATGTACTGATATATTCAATTACAGTTTATCTAATGGTATAGCCAGTTCTGTTGATAAAAAGAGACAGCACAGTGACCACGTTAGAACTCCTTATACAGCAGTTTTTATGTCTTTTTAGTTTTATGTGTCTATAGGAATATGTTTAGTTCTGTCCTGCTTTGTTCTGTTTCTCCCTCTAATATAGAAAGGCTAGAAATACATGTTAAGACTCACACTTGCATAAAACCTATAAACAGTTTATGAGAACTGATTTTATGACACATGATGAAATGAACAAATACTTTAAAGGAAAAAAAGTGGCACTGCAGTACCCAGTGCTGATTCTGGAGTGTCATGATGTAAAATCCAGCAATACTATTAATCTTTGTTCAAAATGATTTTAATCTGCTATGTTTTGTTTGGTCTCAACTTAAATGAAGATATGGATAAATGCATACATGTCTAGGTGTATAGGATTGATAGCCATATTACTTAGTTTTTGTTGGATAGTTGAACAGAACTGTTTGCAGTCTCCATGGTTGAATTCCCATTTATATGTTCCACTTTTGTATCTTGAACAACTATTTGTGGGAGGACAATATGTATACATCAACTAGTGATTTACTACTGTTTATTTCTTTTCTTTGGAAGTATGTACTATTTATGCCCGTTTTCTGTTTGGTTTTGTCTTTCTTTAAATAAATTAAAAAAATAAAAGGTCAAATTGATAAGAAACATCCCATAAATAAAATGTTACCGTGCACATAAAGCAAATGTTAGAAATGAGGAACACAAAATAAAATAACTAACATGTACACATTAATTCATATAAAAATTATTGAAACAAAATTCCAAGTTATTTGAATATAACTTTTCCTATATCACTCTTGTTTTTTTTTTTTATAAAAATGACAGCATATTTTAGTCCTGTTGGTGTAGTTTAGGAAAATTAAATATGGACTAAAGAATACTATTATCAATGAAAAATACAAGAATGCTACAAGAGAACTTAACCCAATAATGAATTCAGAAACACACTAAATTAGATTAACAATATAATTGCATTAGGCAAAGGAAAAGGTTAAATGAGCTCATAAAGAGTTTGAATATTATCCATTTATTTATTACTTTGAAAAATAATTATTAGTTGCTCTCCAGTTGTAAAATGCAGTGCTAGTTTCCATGATAAATTACAAGATACAATAAGGCAAAACTTTTGCACTCAGGGCTATCTTGGTTGTTTACAAGATTTTGGCTATTACAAATTGTGCTGCTCTGAACAGAGGGTAGGGAGTGTCTCCAAGGGGTCATCAGATTGTCCCCAAGGGGTCATCAGATGTCCTGGGTCTGGACGTCTGCTGGACGTTGGCCAAGGTCCCAAGGCAGCATGGCATTCCTCAATGCCAGCGCCAGTTGCGATTAACCCTGTTAATAGTAGATTACAGAGATGAGTTGTTCATTTTGGGTTCAGGAAATGTGCCTTGAACTTTACTTCCTGACTATTTTGAACAAGGAAATGGCGAAGGTGTTGGCATGCATAAAAGTACTGGAAAACTATGTGTAAAAATGTAGCAGCTTTGGTTGCTTTTAATTATAAGGAAATTTGTCTTTGATATTTTTAAGTCAAAAAACAAAAATGTTGACAGATAATATGCTCATCTACTTCTTTGTCTTGTATAAGAGGTTTTGTATGTTTCAGTACAAATATTTATTCATTCTATCATTTTTAGTAAGTATGATGACAAACCCAGTTTTCTAACTTAGAAAATCAGTTGATTTCAATGAAAGTAATCCTAGTAAAAATATGTAACAACTTATGTAATGTACAAATGCAACTTACATAATGTACAAATGGCAACAATTTATATAATGTACAAAACTTTAATGCAAGTAAATGGTAACTTTTAAAATGCTCTGAAACATTAAGTACTTTTTGATGGCCCTTTATAAATTTTTGTAGAAAGTGATAATAAGATTTTTTCTAAATCTTCTGAAAAACTTTCTAAAACAAAAAATAGCCAAAATAACTTTAATTCCATATCAGGATAATGTTTATTTGATAAAAATTATTTTGTGATTAAAAGTAATTCATAGTCCATTGAATTTAATAACTTTGAATATTATCTCTAGTCCTTTCTCAAATAATGTATGAAGTGACAATGATAAACTAAGATGGAAACACAAATCGTGTTTTTGAACTATAAAGAGAAAGGATTCCTGTGACAGTTGCCACTGCACTGTATGTTTCCCCTGTATCACTTGTGATAAATCATAACTTCTTGAACTACAGTATCATCATCATTATCATCCAAAGTCAGTCAGAACCTACCAAAGTATAAATTACTATCCCAAGGAAAGTCATCCACATAGGAAAGTTTGTTTATATTTTTGAGTTTCTGAAATACATTTTGATGAAATGATTAACCAGACAGCGCTTCAAATGAATATTTATTAGGAACTAGGATGAGTGATCATCACTCTTTCAATTCTTGTTTCTGAGGCATATATAAATAATTATAGGTAAATAAAATACTTAGCAAATGTTTCCTATAGTTAATGGGAAAAGAACACTATACGAATACTGCATAGGATATTATTGAGAAAAACATCTGAGTTATTTTTGCCCTCAGTATGTACTTTAGGGATGAAAGTTTTAAAAATGAGCTTTGTAGGGGACTCAGAAATCAAATCAAAACAAAACACGAAGACTCTTTCTTTTCATCCAATAGAGTTTATGGTCTAGTGATTCTGCAGGAAAAGAAAATGTACTCAATCTCCAAAATTTAACACTAGCATTTTTTCTCTGGGAAGCCTTCCTAATTTCAGTGTGAAGATCATATCATCTTAGTATTTTCCACTATATATATATATATATATATATATATATATATATATAGTATATATATTCCTTTATTACTCTGCAAATCTTGAGGAAAGGGAGGATTGGAGTTGTCTTCCAATGCAATGATATGAACAATAGGGTTTTATTCAATACTTGAGTAATAAATACATGAAAGAACTGATAAATGATACTGTCATTCTGATTCAGTCAAAACAAAATATTACTTATATAGTGGTTTGAAGTTTAAGAAACTTCTTGTTTTGAAATTATTTGAATATCTAATCTACTTCATTACTTAATTTTAATTCAAAAATATAACTGAGATGAGTATGTGCCTGTGACCTTAACTATTACAAATGTTTAATTTTTATAATATAATATATCATAAGAAGTGAGAATTAATACATTGTTTTACAATTGGACACTGTCTATTAGTAACCATAAATCTTTCCAACTTCACACATATGAATACTTTAAACTCACATGACTAAAAGGCACAATAACTAAAACATAAAAATGGACATTTAGATGAATGAACTGTGAAAGACTGTCTAGTAATAAAACCATGCTTTTATTTTCTAAAGGCCTCACTGCAAGTCAGTTTGGAAAGACCAGGCTTCTAAAAATGTAACACTGGAAAAGTTAGATGTCAATATATAAAAATCAACTAAATATGAATCATAGACCAGAATAAAGGCACTATTCTATAAAACTCTAGACATAAAAAAGAATAGTTTTTTTTTAAACTCTGCATTAAGCAAATATGTCCTAGAGAGGACTTATCACTCTACAAAAGAGTGAACTGGCCTTTTGCAGACTAGGGGGATAGAGAGAACAAGTCCACACCAGCAAGCAAGCCCAGTCTAGGAACCAGAGCCGTGTGTGGGCTGCTGCTGGACTGGAACAACCAGACCCCAGCACCTTGTGCTCAGGCTAGCAAACAAGAAACACTAATCCAACTCCCCCGCTTCCTTAAGCAACCAGCTAATCCAGAGAAACATAGGCTATGATGATAACTATGGAGGTGAAATGCAATTGGAGGCCTGTGGTGCTTTGGTGTTTCACACTGACACTGCAGGTCTAAGGCCAGTGGTCTGATCATAGATTCAGAGGATAGTGGTACACAGTATGACATCTAGGGGCGATCTCCTTCTGAGGACTGCAGCCATTGTTGATTCCCTATGGTCTTGTTTTGGAAGTCCTGTATCATTTCCATTGTTTTGCTGCATTGGGTTTTATTCTTTTATTTGTTTGTTTGATTATGTCAAACCCAATGAAAGGAGCAGTTATTTCAAATGTAGCAAGGTATATGATGGTAGCAATTTTGGATTTACTATTGGCTTGTTTTGAAGTCCTTTATTGCATTCATTGTTTTGTTTTTATTCTTTCTACTCTATTCTGTTCTGTTTGTCATTTTCACCTTTTGGGCTAATATTTGGTTTTTCAATCCCAATAGTCACAACTGTCAGTAGTGTGTATCTTAGGTCCTATTATGTGGCTAATGTTTGTCTGATTATTGACTACCATAATGAAGAGGAGGGCCAATGACCTGAATTTCTCCTGAGAGTCTTGTTGGTTGAGTCCTATATTTTTCCTGGGATGACTAGCCTAAGAGTATTGATGTAAGTCCACCTTTAGTTCCTGCTGTTGCTATGTCTTCAGATCATTACAGGTCACTAGATCTTCTTGTCTATAGTGATTGTCTCAGTTGAGACCCTACTGTGTCACTGGGTCTCATAAGCCCTTTTAATTTTCTTCAAGTTGGGGGAGCCCTTGTTGGTATACTCTTCAACCTGCCTGATGTCTGTGTGGATGAAGGAGTCACCTACACCCTTGCCCTCCAAGGTCTTACAGCTGGAGGGAGCTTTGCTATTGCTCCTATTTACCCTCTGAAGACCTCTGTTTTAAGAGCACAGTCACCACACTGACTGGAGCCTGTTGAGGTCTTCTGTTTGGGTGAGGGGTTTCCCATCAATCCACTGCAGTCCAAGGTTCTTAGGGGTAGGGAGAGTGGGAGCCTAAGATCAACAGCAGTACTTGATCCAAGAGAATGGAAGGATCACTGAAGGCAGTGGGCCATGGCATAGTGGTCCTGGGCTGGAGAGGCATGCAGGTAATATCCAGGCGCAAGGTCCAAGGAGTGGTGTGGCACGTTCTGTTTGATTTTTACTATGTCTGAAGTTATCTACAGCTATTTTAAAGTCATCGAAAGGCATTATGGTAAGTACTGTTGATTTTGTAATATTTTGAAATCCTGTATCTCTTACACTGGTTTGTTTTGTTTGGTTTTATTCTGTTTTATCTTCTTTAAAATAAAAGAAGCATGAACTATAAAAAATAATAAATTACCCTAGTCATCATTAAAAACTTCTTAAAAGTTTTAACTGTGTAAGGAAAATAACATCACAAACTAAAATGATTGCAAAATACAAATTTGATGATAGATTTGCATTCAAGATGTACTTAAAAACTTCATAGTTCAAGAAGAAAAACAATAATAAAACAGGTGAAGTATTTGAACAAGCATCTTTAAGAGGGAAGGTATGCAAATGGCTAAAAAGCATCGAAAAGCATGCTCAACACATCAAAATAAAAATCGTAACAGATAATATGGAAACATTGTAATGGGAAAACTTTTTAATAATGGCAATCCATAATGATGGTCAAAACGTAGAGCAGTGAGAAATCGTGTATGTTGCATTTGGAAATGCAAAAATTGAACCTCGGCATGCTGGTGAACTTCTATGAATGTAGCTCTCAAAAGGCTGAGGCAAGAGGATTGCCAAGAGTTCAAGGCTAGTCGAGGCTACATAGTGACCAGCCTGAACTACATATCAAGAATTATCTCAAAAACTTTTCAAAATTTGAAAACATTTTGGCAATTGCTTATAAAGATGAAACCCTTAACTACGACCATTCCTCCTCCCCTCTAAATAATTTATCCAAGAGAAATATAAAAATATGCTTTTGCACAAAAAAACCTGAGTGTAAACATTTTTATCAGATTTATTCTTAGTGTAAAATTAAAAAAGAAAAAGCTGACACAACTCAAATATCTAGCAGACAGATCAAACAAGTTGTATTATCTCCACTTGATTGGACATTATGCATCTGTGAAAAGGAATGAACTGTTAATAAGCACAATAGCATTGCTATTGTGAAGTAGAAGGACACCAAATACCACATATTACATGATTTCATTGTTAAATATTCAGCAAGTCAGAATTTATAGGGAGAGAGAATAGTATTTGCCAATCAGATTTGGCATAGAACAACAGGATTAACTACAAAGAGACGTAAGAGAATTTGTGAGAATCATGAACATATTCTGTAATGCTACTGTGATTGCATTTATACAACTGCATACACTACTCAAAATACACAGAAGGACAGATGTGACATGTCGGTCATATTATACCTTAAGATGACTCAACCATGTTATGAAGTATCTATTTCCCTCCCCTGATATTTCTTACCTTGCTCTATGTTTTATTTGTTCCAGAGCTCATATGAGTTTATATTATTTGCTTATTAAGTTTATAACTTACTGTATGTGTCCTGCTGGAATAGAACTTCCACCAAGAGTTTATGGAGAAGTGTGTCACTTATGCTTCCTGTTCAGGTCTGTGTCACTCATTCTTTGCTCTAATGAAGAAGGAAGACCTCCACAGCTTGAGCCTTTCACTAGATTTCTACAGGTACAAGAGAACCACCTAGTTTCATCTCAATTATTTTTCTGATGAAAGCACACACCCACTGACTCTCCCTAGAGAAGCAATGTATGGCCTATAAACCAAGTATGGTTTGTGGCCTGTTTTTAAAGGACATTGAAGATGAAAACGGTATTTACATTTGTTAATAGTCTCAATGAAGGGAGGGTACAGGGTGAAGAGAAGGTGGAAAGGAGAAAGGGAAGAAAGAAAATGTGTGACAAAATTACTATCATACAGAAAACCTAAAATATTTTCAATCAGTGCTCACAGAAAAAAATTTGCCAACCCCTGGACTGGTGATACACAGCTAGAATGGTCTCGTCTATTTATTTCTAGGACCAAATGAACAAAGCAGTCAACAAAGATCCCACTCACATCAAGCCTCTGGAATCATCAGGTTAATAAAAAGATAAAGAAGAATAGTGTATGCTCCAGGCTGGAGGAAGAGTGGAGAATGAACAGTTACTCTTTAGTGAGTCCAGAGTTTCAGTTTTGGAAGATGAAAAAAATTCTAGAGATGGATGGTGGTGATGGCAGCAGCTGCTCAATGCTGTGACGGTCCTTAATGTCAGTATGTGTATGGTTAAGATGTTTGAGATGCTAACTTTTGTGCTATGCACATTTAGCTACAAAAGATGAAGTAATTGTTTAATGCAGAATTGCTATCAGGACAATAAACAGGATAAGAACAAAATCATGTGATTTTAAATAGTCACATATATTAAAACTTTACAAAGAAACATCAGGTAGCATGATATCTGATAATGGCTTTGAGGGGAAATTACCTATTAGTGACTTAAAGGTAACTATGACATCTATTGAATTACTAGCATTATATTCTCTTGCACCTGGATTTTCCTTGCAGGTCACCTGTTTAAAATCCAGAGTTGACCTGCTGAGTTTCTGAGCTATGATGAGCTCATAGCCTAAGATGGTGTAGTTTTTAAGACTGCAATGCAGTAAGAAAAAAACCTGTCACAGATGAAAATGCAGAAGTATATTTATGTCTTCATGTAATCCATTCATTGCTTTTTTATGAACCTAAAGTTCTCAAGGGAGTCACACAAATTCACATAATGTTCCTATGTGTTACAATTTGTATTTTGATCTCTGCCTCAGCTGACAGACTTTTTAATAATAACCAGAATACTCCCTCATGAATACACATGTGTAGACATTAAAAATAAAAAAATTAGTAAGTCAAGTTAAAGTCTACATTTAATTATTCTGAATTTTTTTATTTCACCTGTTCCCATTTTCAGTTAAAAAATGAAATTTCAAATTTTCCTTTGTATTAGCCACAGCATATTCATGGGTTGTTTTTCAATGTGTCACCAGTGAAATATTTCTTTGGACTCCCGTGGCAACTACTTCACCAGTACAAATAGAACAAAAGTATTTTTAATGACTTAAAACCTGTAAATTAAAATACCTATGATGTGTAGATCACTGAAATTGTGAAAATGAAAATAATACATACTAGATATAAAGAATGATTTTCACAAGACTGCAATGGAATATTTCTCAGTCTTTTTCTAGAGTCAACGACTAAATAATATACCACAAATAAGGCTGGTAAGGATGTTTGCAAACAAATGTATACGATTTCACATTTTAATTACTTCTAAATTGTAAAAATTTTCATTTAAAAATATCTCCAGATATTAAAAATATTGTGTTACAGTCTAAATATTTGTTTAACTCTTATGAAATGTATGGACCTGGGATAATCAATTTAACAGCTTGAGCTTGTACTAACCTGCATAAATAATTATAGAGTTCCCCTTAACTTTTTCATTACCTGGAATTTAGACTTTTTCACAAAACCTTTGTGCATTTTCATAATTCTGACACTCCATGCCAGGTCTCTTGGAGACCATAAAGCTTCCTTGTGGTGCTCTAGATTGAATAATGCCTAATCACCTGTGCTGGCCACCCTGGACTTTCGTGCTCTGGGAAGTCATCTTCTGAGTTACTACAACGAATGGGTTTTTCAATCCAGGCCCAGTGGTTTCAACATAGTTCCCTAATTGAGTATTCCAGAGGAATTTCTACAGTAGCACTAGGGACCTTACTTCTCTTTTCCTTACTATTTAGGCTTCTTCTACAGGCCCAGGACTGATAGCCAAAAGAGCATCATGCATAACAGGAGGGAGAAGAAAGTTGAGTCAGAAAAATTCACATGCAAACTTATGCTAGGCTCTAAATCATTTCTACACTAGTGTGTCCTTCAGACTCAATATGGGTAGGTTCTGCACTGGGCTTTTTCTTTCTAAATGTAGCAGTAATCATATTTTACTCCTGTTTTATTTCCCAGTGTTTTAGCACAACACCTGAATATTTTCATCATAAGAAACATATGGCTTACTTTGTTGTAATCAGTAAACAAATGAAGGCTATCTCTTGCTTCTGTACATCTTTTCTGCTTTATCCTCTGTCATTTTCTTTTTTTGCTTCTGGTGTGGTCTCAGGGATTGAAACTTGAGCCTTTACACTGTGCTACATTCTCAACCAACTGTTATTTTTAAAAAAAAAATTTAGATAAGATTCATCTAATTAGATGTTACCCAGACTGGGCTCAAAGTTGTAACTTCCTGCCTTAGTCACCTAAACGCCAGGGTTTACAGACATCTATCACACTCTTCCTTCTTCTTCTCCTCCTCCTCCTCCTCCTCCTCCTTCGTCTTCTGCCTCCTTTTCCTCCTTCTTCTTCCTCTTCCTCTTTCTTTTACTACTTCTTTAATATTTTAAACTCTAATTGTTACCATAATTTGAATATTGTCTACTGTACATCTTCCTACTCATTTAGGTTGGGAAACAAATTGATTGGCTCTATTTGCTTTTTCATACCCTACAAGATATAATTAACCAAAGCCACATACTGTAATTTATATGTGGATCCATGTATTACAGTTTCCATTTGAATCCCTTCCTTCCTTCTATTCTTTCTTTCTTCTTTTCTTTATTCAATTATTCCCACAGGCATCAAATTGCTCTTGAATGCCCTTAGTGTTAGGCAATGTTCTACAAACTTGAAGCATTGTAACAATATCAATAAAGTTCTTCAGGACCATACAGTTTATTTCCAGAAATAAGAATTACATAAGAAAACAAAAAAAAGATATAATTTCAAATTGTAGATAGAAAAATAAAGAAAAGATGCATCAGTTAACTATAAACTATTAATAAGGAACTGACTCCTAACATTTATTTTTCCTAAAGTTAATAATCCTGAAAAATAAATCTTTGAACAAACAATAGGATAAAGTTCACAGATATGTTAGGGAATATTCAATAAGCAAAGAGATTTACAAGTGGTTAAAAATGTAACAAGTGGAAGCAAAAGAAGTGCAATGTAATATAAGCATATATATAATTTTGAAAAGGTTATCTAAGTCAGATTATTTAGTATATTATAGTACCTACTCATTTTATTTGATAGGAACAATATTAAAGTTTTAAAAAATGAGAATAAATTGGTTTGATTTATAAAGTATTTTAACTCCAGTATGTGCTGACTAATATTTAACAGGCTATTAGAAAGTCAGAAGATGGTTTGCTACTATCTGTGGTATAAATTCACAAAGTGTAGCTGAATACTATTGTTTATATCACTGGACACAGAATTAGGAAGAGATTGTCTCCAGTCTCCTTTTCTTCCCTTTCATTATTGCTCTAGATGCAGACTTTGCCCTAATGTGTCACTTATAGCCAGTACTATAGCCCTTTGTCCTGACTCTCATCTGGAAGATATGCCTTATGCAATAATTGACTCTTGAGCACTTGAAATATGGCTAACATCACTGAAGAAACTATTCTTTAGTTTTGTTTAATTTTAATTATTTAAAAATAAAAATGAAATTTGACTCACTTATTTCTTGATACTGGGAATAGAATTCAAAACCTTGCCATATAGGAGCTTGTGTTGCTGAGGTATACCCCCAGCCCTTGACTCATTTCTTGAAAAAAAATCCAAACAGGTGTAGATCAGCTTGCTTTATAAATATTTTTCAGTGATAAGGTGTATGAAATCTAAATGTAGATCAACTATTTACAGTAAAAGCATAAAGTCTGAATCAATATTTTTGTAAAAAAATAAACACACTGAATATCCAACACCATCACCAAAGGAATTCATATTCTACAATTAACAGCATTTTTTAAAAAATGATCATATTGTAATATGAATTCATATTTTAGTTTTGATTATACTGAATTAAATATAATGCCAGATTGTATCCAGTTCCAGGGAGAAAATAATAATCTCACCAGTTTGCTTTTACTTTTTAAATATGTGGCCACTAAATACATATGATTATGTGTATGAGCTTCAGTATATTTCTATTAGGCAATGCTGATGTTAATTCTTGGTATTTAATGTATAGTCACAGAATGGCATCACTAACATTACTTGCAATATTTTGAGATGTGTAGATTCACAGGCTCCATCCTTGGCCATACCATAAACTTTATGTCAGGTTCTTTAAATTGTTCTAATTCATAAATCTAGAATAGCACAGATCTAGACAACTACGCAAGATTGACTTCTGCAGTGTTCCACCTCAAAGTTAGAATTTTCATATGAATGTTATCTCTAAAAATATATGCAACCTGTTCAAACCTGTGGATGTTATAAGTTAATAATGATGTAAATTGTAAACATCTTTTTAACCAGGCACATGTGACTTTTTATACCAAATGCACAACTCTCTCTTCTACTTCTACTATGTAATCATTAATGAATTTCTTGCGTTTTTCTATTTTATACTTCCATTTTTTCTTTTTCTTCCTAGTTCACAGAGAGATACATTGTTAGTAAGATAAACTATCCATAACTTACTAAGAAAGAAAGAATAGCTATAGTTCCTTTCATGTATTGGAAGACTAAATGACATGTTTCAATGTAAAACATCCTCCAAGTTTCATGTTTTTGGAGATTATTGAATCATGGGGATTTTACAGTCATCAGAGGAGAAGATCAGTAGCAGAATGTGTTCTTGTTCCCAGCTCCTCTCTTCTCTTTGCTTCTTGACTGTCATGAGTTGAACAGATATTGCCTTTCATTCCTCTCTTCCATGGTATTCCTGCTGGATCCAAACAGATATGAATCTCCTCAAAACTGTGAGGCAAAATAAACTTTTCCTCTTTTAATTTGTAGGTATCAGATATTGTGTTCTAGTAATGGAAAAGTGATTAATACAAATGTTAGTACCAGGATGTTTATAAACTTTTGAATTTGAAAGAGGAATGAGTTTGGAAAGACTTGGCAGTATTGGGTTGGAATAAAACACAGTTGATGAGCCATCTCCCCCGGAATTCTGGTCACTGTAAAGAGAGTTTGATTGGTGATTTTTGTCAGAGTTTAGAAGTTCTGAATGCTGATAGAAATTTGTACAGGCTCAGAAGGTTTCAGTAGGAAACAAGGATACCTTGGCAGTTAGACTAGCAGTCATGTGTTACATGCTGATAGAAAATTTATCTACATTTTACTGACATGCTGAGAATTTTCAGATGATGGAAATTAAGGGCAGTTATCTAATTAAGGTTTCAGAGGAAATATCAAGGCAGTCCAATATTCAAGCTGTAGCAGGGGTAATGTTGGTTACCATTAGGCAGATATACACTGAAAATCAGGAGATTAAAAAGCAAAGGAGAATGACTTGGAAACATTTTGTCAGACAAAAATCATCTACAAAGTCAGCACAAAGGATAGCATGGCTGCTGAAAAAATTAGCATTAAAATAAAGCACAGTACTTTGTACCAAGACAATAAGAAAGATGGCTTGAAGACATTTCAGGAATTTGTTAGATCCAGGGACCACAACTTATATGGAGTCAGCTAACGAGGTATTTCTCTGAGTTAAGCAATAAAGACTTGTCAGAATCTAGTACAACTATGGTCCATCAGGGCCCTGTTACTGGTCCCACTTGTGGCAGGCCTTGATATCATACACATGTTCCTTTTTTGTTTGTTTGTTTTTGGCATATAGATTACAAATATTCTGGGGTCACAGAAGCTTCTACCTGGATTTCAGAAAAATGACTGGGAAACCAGGCAATGTATGCTTTAAATAGCAGAGCATCAAGCTTTGAGAAAAAGGCTAAAAATTCAGTGGAGGATGCAGCAAGTTGGAGGTGCCAGAAACATAGAATACTTCCTAAAGAAAATAACATGCAGTGAGTGAGCTAGGCCACCTCAAGTGAGAGGGTCATGTGGGCTCGACTGCCAAAGTCATGGGAATGGGGCTGCCTAATCCCTTTGTAGCACTCATCACAACTTGCCCAAATGCTGGGTGTGGAGCTACAAAATTTAATGTTTGCCATGCAGGGTTGAACTATTGAATTTGTTCTCCTTCCTTCCTTTCTTCCTTCCTTCCTTCCTTCCTTCCTTCCTTCCTTCCTTTCTTTCTTACTTTTCTTTCTTTCCTTCCTTCCTTTCTTCTTTCTTTCTTTCTTTCTTTCTTTCTTTCTTTCTTTCTTTCTTTCGTACCAGGGACGAAACTCATGACGTTGTGCTTGCCAGGCAAACATTTATGCCGCTGAGCTAAATCCCCTGCTCTCATTGCTTTCTGTTCCCCAGTTTCTCCCTTTTAGAATGGGAAATTTACCCTGAGTCACTGTATGTTGGAAGTATTTAACTTTCGCTTGGATTTTTCACAGGAATGCACAGTTTAGAGTTTGCCTTGAGTCTCAGAGAAGATTGTGGGTTGGATTTTTCAACAATGAGGGACTGTAAAGATTTCATTTACTCTTTCAGATCAATTAAATTCATTTTGCATAATGAAATTGACATGAACCTTTTAGGGGAAAGAGGCAGAAGGTTATGGTTTAGATCTAAAATGTCTCCTAAAAGTCTCGTGTTTTTGAAAGGTAACTGAACCATGGGAATGCTATATTCACCAGTGCATTCATCTATGAGTGAGTTCAGTAGTTCAGTGTTATATTAGTAGGTGAGGTTTGAAGTAGGTTACTGAAAGGATAAAATCAAAGAATATTCTTGTCTCTGGCTTCTGCTTTCTTTCTCCTTCTTGAATGAACAAGTGTCCTCTGTCATGCCCTTCTCCCATGCTGTTTCTCCCTTAGAGTCAACCAGTCATAGATAGAATCTTCTGAAATGTGAGCCAAGCAAACCTTGACCCCTTTAAATTGTAAATGTTAAGTACTGAGCAAGAGGAAAGCAAGTAATACAATTATTATTGAGTTTTCTTTCTAAAGCATTATGCATTTAATTTTATTGCCTAACAACTAATGTCTATGACTATCCAAAATTATATATTAATTTGCTGATTTATAATTAGAAAATATGCTTATGATTTTTATTTATTAAGAAGACAATCCAAACTTTTTATCTCTGGTCTTTTTGGTGTTTCCTTTTTGCATGAATTTTCTCCTATGATTTTGCTAGAATGAGAGTGACTGAGGCTGTCATATATTATATGCACCAATTAGGCTGTACGTTAAGATTTGGTATAGACAGGGAAATCTCTCTGCCATACTCATTGAAATTTAGCTTCTACAACATCAAGCTGCAGTGATGAGGGGAAGACATTTATGAGAAATATTGTATATTATCTTGCCTCTCCCTGATGAATATATTGCAACTTGACTTACAACACTGGGTACCAGCCATACTGTTTTTGTTACTTGCCTAAAACGGAGCATCTATCTATCACCTGGAATTCTTTCTGAGAATGGTGGTGGTGGGAAGTATGGTGATAACTGAAATACTAGACATTATCACAGTTCTCACCAAGATTTAGATTTTTTTTTTTTTTTTTTTTTTTTTTTGGTACTGGGGATCAAACTCACGACCTCGTGCTTGCCAGGAGGTGCTTATGCCACTGAGCTAAACTTCTAGCATCCTCATTGAGATTTAGAAGATTTTCTTCAGAGTTGTGTCCCTGAAAATCCTTTTGGAGCCATTTTGGAGACTTTAAATATTTGTTGTTTTTATTTTTTTTAAGTAAATTTCACAATTTGTGATGATTTTGATAGAAAGAAAGTACATGCTCAGATCTTTTATCCTTCTGGAAATGGATCTCCAACTTTAAATCTATAATCATATTATTCTGATTTTTTTTAAGAAAAAGTCTTCTCTGTTGACTTCTGGAAAATTACATTTCTTCAATGCTCTAGGGAAATAATTAACTATTCTACTGATTCCCTCATTAAAAATTTACATAAATTCATTGACATATGTTTATTCTACATACATAAAAGACTTGAGAGAAATATACTGACATATCCCTCGTCTGCTCATATAAATTTCCTTGTAAATAGTGTCTTTTTGATTCTACCACAGAATTAAATATTTCCTGATATCTATTCCATTACCTTGTTCCTAATGCTATTTCATTCATCACCCAATGTTATAATCACCCACTTACTTACCTTATGTGATGTTAGAGGTAATTGTTTGTTCATGATGCTTTATTGACTTATTTAATACAAGTTTCCTATTTTTGTTGAATTCCATATATATCACCATGTGTGCCATTTTCATGTAGTAAAATAATACAAGAAAGAACTATAAACAAATAATAAATTCAATTGAATTAGTACATATCCTCTCTAGGATTTAATTTTCTCATTAACTAAATGAAAAAGGTTGAGCTAAGTCAGATATCACACTCTGCTTATCTCTCACGTAACATAGCTTTCCTAGATTGCTCGGTTTAAAGAATAATTTCTGGAGCTGAGGATATAGCTCAGTGGCATAGGTGCTGATCTGGCAAACACAAAGTCCTGAGCTCAATTCCTGGTACAAACAAGCAAACAAACAAACAAAACAACAAAAATCCTCTGTGTTTTTAAAGTCTGAATATATATCCCATTTTATCTCACATTAAATTAAAGAGGGAAAAAGATTGAAAAAGAAAGCTTTCCAATCAGTGATATAGGTGTATAAAAATAAATGATGCACAAGAACAAATGAATGCAGATGAGGTATTATATTCTCTAAATCAAATTTTGCCATTATTCAGCACATAATTTTGTTTCTTAGATAAATGCTAGTTCAGAAACAAGTTGTGCACTTAGACAATGCTCTCAAACATCCAACTGCACTATTACCAAAAGAAGGAAGTGAAATAACATGATACAGAGTGCACTTTTGGCATGTGGCTCAGAGACAGTGTGGAGGAAGCATGTCTCTAGAAACGTTGGGAATTCATCTTTTATTAATAAATGCATATGAACCTCTTCACAGGACTTTCTATTTTATTTTTGAATAATATACTGTTTCCACAAACAATTAATCCATAAGGCATACTTTTATTTAAAATGTGTCATATACTATTTACTATAAAGATCAAAACACTCTTAATGAGTTCCCATTCATTCCCTGCATTCAGCATGTGGTCATTCTTTTCCTTAACTATATCAAGTTCTTACTATGTATATGGCACTTTGTGAGGCATTAGCATAACCTCAGCATGTTTATGGTATCCACCTGCAAGGAAATCAATTTTTTACAGACTAGATCTGGTCCTTTGAAAGACAAACATTTCTGGTTCCATGTTAATTCAGTTTTAACTAGCATGACATAATAGCTGGAACTCTACCAGAGCCATCTTTGGGAAAAGACCTTTTAGTGAGTTGTCCATTTCAAATTTCATGCTCAGCTTTAAAGTCATTTGGTTTTACTTTAAATTAATTATATTTGAGTCTTCTTTAAAATTAAATTTCTAGAAGTGTTGAGTTTCATGGATGGCTTTTTAAGACTATGATGCACTATATATTGATGGATTTTATAAGCCATTTTGCATTCACAGGCTTCAAGCAAAATTAACAGTTTTCTTTTTGTTTTATTATGATTCTAGCAGTGCATAGAACTATTTGGTAGGTAAGCTATGAGTAAGTTTTTTAGATGTCAGTGTATGTATTTTGCCCATGATCTCTTCATTTCTTTGGTCCCTCAGAAGTGGCTCATTTGTCTGAGCTCATTGCCTCCTAGGGAAATTATGACAAGATAAACTCTGTATTTGTTCCCAAGATCAACTACATACAGGGACCAAAGAAAATCATGTGAATAATAATAAGGTGTCCAGGTGCCCAAGAAACAGAAGAGAAAAATCACTGGTGAGCAATGATTAAAAATTCTTTCAATGTTTAGAACAAAAGAGAATGTGACTGTCTCCTTCATCAAGTAGCACTAGTTCAGCATTATTTTTTGAGATAAAGGAAGAAAGGCCATCTAAATCCTAATTTTTAAATTTTAGGATAAGCTCTAAATCCAAATTTTTAAATATCAGCAACTAGCTTCAAAATTTTCTTAAATAAGGAAATTAATTTTGTAATTTTGTGTAAGAAAAACCTTTATGTGTCATATATTTAAAATATTTGTGGCTGATTTTTTTCCTGTTGACTGTGAACCTCCCACATTAATTTTGGTGAGAAAGATATTAGGTAAATAATCTTGAAAAATATTTTGGGGATAAATCTTTCTTACTTTACCAAGATCACTTTGTCCAGACAAAGAAGAAGCTAGGATTTGTGTGAAAAAATAAATAAAACAAGAAATAATGGACGTTTAAAAAAATAGAGTGTTCCCTCCAGAGAGGACCACATGCCTGGAGAAAGGAAACACTGACAGGAAAGAAAGCTTTATAATTCTGAAGTGTGACAACAGGTAGTCTGTCACAGATGTCTTGCTCTTCTGGCTCGTTACTAAAATGCTGACTGGACTCTGCGATCCCTATGTTTGGCACAGATCTGACAGGCAGAGAACACAGATAGGAGAGACATTTTGGGTCTGTAACTGAGTGGTGGAGGCAGCTGAAAAAGAGCATTTTGCCTGGAAACCTGAGCATCCCAAACCATCCTCTCCTTAGCTTCTCTTTCTTTTCTATCATTTTCACTTTCAGAAGGAATTTTATGGAAAGAACTAAAGTAAAAGTTTTCTAGAAGGTTAGTGAGATTAATTGCCAAAATAAAATTAGTTACAGTAATATAGTTACACTTCTGTCCATCTTAATTCAAATATGCTATACGTTAAGTACATATTGCTTAATGCTTATTTTCCCTGCTTTCATAAACACAAACCCTAGTTTCTATGTTCTTTCTAAGAACACAAATATATGTTCATAGTTCTGATAGACAATTAATTATATGCTATTTTATAAGCAGGAGCTGGAAGTGACAAGGTAAAAGCACAAACCACAACGCAACGTGAAACTAAAACAGATAAAACAGAAATACAGTGGTTTGACAGCGACTGTTTCCCTTCTGTCTTCCTGCAAAGACTGATGGTGCTCTGAGGACTGTTTTTCAGGTGTTATGCAGGTTTCACTAATCCTTTTAATAAACTGCTCTAACTCTTTTATATTGATTGCAAGAAACTTTTGTGTTTCAGTATACTTAGATGGCTTGAATAGATAACTTCAGTATCCAGAAATCAGGCAAATATTTAATAACACAGATGTAAATGCACCATACTTCATCATATACTTTGGAACTGTCAAGTATAGCACAAGGAGCTTGCTCACAATAAATATGCTTCTAGTTTCTCAGTCATAATTCTTATATATGTATCTTCTTCTTTGAAATAACAAATATCACTGTGCAATGATATGTCTTGCCCGAATTCTGTGATGCTTCTGGAAGGTAAGTAATGGCTGTGCTTGTCTAATTTATGAGACACAGTACATAAAGTAATCATGTAATATTTATTTTCCTTTAACCAATTTTCTCAGCGCAATTAACTAGAATTCAGTCATTTTACATTGGTTTATGACATTTCTTTCTTGTTATAGATTGCTTTTGTATGTGTAGGTTCATTTTATATAAGGGAAGGTCTTTTCCATTTCATTATTTTCATTTACACAATTATATGTTATTTTCATCTTTGCTGTTCTAATTTGTTTTAGTGTCTGGTCTTTTTCACTACTGAAAGTATTTAGGTTTATAAAACATTAATTTTAAGCATCTTTACATATTATTCTGTATAAATATAGTTAATATGAATAGTGCTTTTAGGATATTCTGAATATTAAATGTCTAATACAACTGTAATTACATTAGCTCAGCAGAAATAAAGCAATGGATACAATCGATATAAATGTAAAAGTGAAAAATGTGTTTCCATCTGTAGGAAATTTATGAAAATTAATATTTATGCATGCATGTGGTTGACCAATTTACCACTTCATAATGTACAGCTACAAAATGCTTAATTTTGTGAACCCACAGAATTATTCACATTTTGCTTATTCCTAGGATATTAATACATGGTTCACCAAGGAAAGTCTACTCTATTCCGACCTTGGCGAAAATATCCACATGGAGCATGAGCTAGACTGGTACTCCACTCGACAGTAATGAGTTCAACATATATTTAGTAGTACAAGCTGCTGAAAAATAAAGAATTGTGTTTGTTTGTAACAAACTGAATGACTATACATGACTCAGTGTACAGGATTAGTTTTTAGATGAATTTTTATGAGATTAGATTTGTGGCATAAACTTCAAAATATAGAAATTCTGTGTTTATTTGCTAGTTATAATTCCCACAGAATTAATTCACAAGTTTATGTCAAACACATATATCATTATTACCAAATCCAAAAAATAGTCTTTGAGTAATTCTGGATCACACAGAGGCAGGTTAAGCGAACCATTTCTGTGAGGTATTTTAGATGATTGATAAATTCAGTCAAAGTAATTGAATTAACTGACATAGCCTTTATTTTAACCTGCATGTAAACTTTAGAGTTTTCATGAATAAAGATGTTAATTAGATTAGGGCAGTAAACTTTCACTAATGCTTCTACAAAGTAGATTTAATTCTTACTTTACATGATCATTTTAATAAATCTTTCCTTCTTGCAATGCACTTTGGATACATGCCTTTTGATTTTAATTATGACTACAATTGTTCCAACCAGTAATGCAATTGTTCAATAGAAGATAGTAAAGAAATTGACATTAATATATTGCATCCTTTATTATCATTGTATAGAAATACACTCTTTCCAAGTCAGAGGGACTTCTAGGAAGATGGAGGAGCGGTAAGCAGCAGGGAAAACCACTTCCTGAGAGTCACCATCCAGATGCTGAAACATAGCATCATCCGGAAGACAAGAAGGAGGGAAGTGGGTCCTTTAGAAGAATCTGAAATGTGAATTGAAGCCAACAGAGAGAGTAAAAGGAAAAACTTTAGTAAAAGACAAGGCCATCGCCGGTGGCTTCTTCTTCTGAGATGGGACTCACCTCATTAGAGGAGTTGTTTGAACCTGGAACTCACAGATCAAGGTGACAGTGACAGCTGGTGACTATAGTGGTCTCTGCAGAGAGACATGGCGGTGAAGGGGAGCAGTGGAAGTGAAGGAATGCACTGGCTGGCAGTGAGTGTAGAGGACTCAGTCCTCCCACAGGGAGAGAGCAACTAGCCAGGAGCCATCTTGGAGGCTCAGGACCCTGAACTGATGCTGGCTTGCCAGGATATTGCTTGTGCTGCTGAGCTAAACACCTGGGCCTCATCTAGCAGCTTTCAGCTGGGCTCAGATCCAAGGACTCTGCTCAAACTGTGGCAAGATCAATGAGTCTGGTCTCGGGGCTGACATGCTGAGATTATCTACCACCCCAGCAAAAAGATTCTGCTGGCTTTCTGAGATTGGCACAATGTGGAACTTTGTCTTCACAGGTTGTCTACTAGTGAAATCAAACAGAATCCTGGAAGTGGACTGTTTTTCTTTTTCCTTTAAAAATTTTTTTTTCATTTTCTTTTTTCTTATTATCTTTCATTATGAGTATGAGAGTGGTTCTTAACCTCTTTATGGGTGTAGTCTGTTCTTCTCTTCCTTTTATCTGTTCCATTTCTTTTTTCCTTCAGTCTTCTGCACCAGTTTCCCAAGTTGGTATGATCCCCCTTTGTCCTCCAATCTTTTTTTTTTTTTTTTGTCTTTTTCCTTTTTATCTGTACTAGGGATCGAACTCACGACTGCCTGCTTGCAAGGCAGGTGCTTATGCCGCTGAGCTAAATCCCCAGCCCCCTTGTCCTTCAATCTTCTAATCTCTTTCTCTTCTTCCACTTACCTATTTTCTCCATAATCCATTTTAAAGTTTAAGTCCTGAGGAGAAAATTGACACATTAAGCACTTATGTACTGCATATAAGTATCTTGTTTGTTTTACATTTTGTTGTATAATTATAAAATCTAATTCATATGGTTGAAAGTTGCAAATTAAGAGTTAGCTCAGTTTGTCATTTTATAGGTTATGTTTGATGCTATTGGTACCATTAAAACCAAAATTGACTTATTTCTTCTAAACAGCAGTTGGTCCTGGTATTCCATGACTGAGATTGACCAAGGATCACAGAAAATACTGTGGCACAGTGCCAAAGAGCCAGGGACTAGGAGAAACAGGCAACAACTTCTGATCTGTAACAAACTGAAGAGGTAAGATCTTCCAACAGATTCAAAACCCCAAAAACCAGGTATAACCTGAAGATACCTCAGAGAAGTAGTCATCACCTAAGGGTCCTACATACTAGCAATAAAGCAACCTACCACAGACAACTTACAAGCATCACCCCGGGAATTAAATTACAAAAAGAAAGAACAAAAAATGAGAAGATACTTAAGGAAAATGCAACCCCAGACATCCGGCTCCCTAAAGGCTAACCCAGGGGGCAATGAGGTGGGACAGTCTGAAAGCACCACCTGGCCTCTCTGAAGTGGTAACAACAAAGCAATTGAATGAGGCCCTGGAAAAACCCAAACTGAGATCTAAACTAAATAAAACTCGTATCTCTTCTTTAGTAACTGGTTATCTAGCAATAAATCGAACCATAAAAATTAAAACTGCCACATCATGATGTATATAGTTAAAGCTTAAAAATAATGCCAAAGGAAAGATATTAAAGAAGGCTTATAAAAAATAGAAATGTTATATTCTTTCATTTCTGCTGGTAGTCGTTAAAAATCATAAATAAATAATAATAGCAATATATTTTTCAAACTAGCACAGTGCAACATACATTGCATACTCAATATGCAATAATTACTATTGTTTTACTGATAATGAAACTAACCTAAGCGAAGTTGTTTCTTATCAAAGTAAGTGATGCATTCAGAATTGTAAATTTAATTATAATTATTAGAAAAATAATAAAGTAAATAATTCTATGCATTTAAAAAACTATACAAAACATAATAGTCCTGTCCACCAGTTTCACTTTATATCACTTCAGTTACCTGTGACCAACTATATTCTAAAATATCAAACGAAAACTCTCACAAATAACAAGATATGTTTTACATAATTTTATAGTATATTCTAATAGTTATTTTATTTTATTAGCACTTACTATATTTAAACTCTTATTGTGCCTAATTTATAAAGTAAGCTTTATTGAACGTACATGTGCATTGGGAAAACATACTGTTTATAGGGCTTGATCTGATCTGTTCTTTCACACATTGACTGCTGATCTTGGAACATTACTTGCCTCCCAAGTGGATATGAGCACAATTATGCAACCATATAATTCAAAAAATGTTGGCCAAGGAAATATTCAATAACCATTAAGTGAAGTACAAGTATACAATTTCAAGCACACTTTAAATCTACTGCATAGTATACTGTAGAATTAGGAATTTTTAAAGTATGCGAGAAATTTTTCAAATATTTTGGTGACAGTGGTAATTATTTGACTTTTTTGCATATTTTAATATGATATACAGTGATACTTCAATTCACGAATACTTCTGCTTGCGAACAATTTGGTTCTCAAGCAAAAGTGGTTCTCAAATAAAATCTTTCTTCCATTTACAAACTCCACATCTGGTGACAAATACCATCATGGCTATCTTCCACATACAAACTCAGATACTGCTATAGTCCTCAAATCGTAAAACAGATTAAATTAATAACCAAGGTACCTCTGCATATCAATCTACACTGCTGCTTCCTAAAATTTAATTTAATATTTTAACAATCTTGTTTTAGATAAGAAAGATTTGAAAATATGTATAATATTCAAAATACCATCAACTCTCAAGAAAAAAAATTTTTATAGGATCATTTGAAGTATTTTTATTCTTTTTTTTTTCTAGTTATATTTCAGGAGTTGTTTTTGACAGATTCACAAGTCATTATGACATTTTTGTATTGTATTTTATAGTATTATAATTATGTCTAGGATGAGTATTTACACAAACTCAAGTCCTTATGAAGTCCTATGATTTTTTGGTCCAGGTTCACTAGTATTATTTTGAGCTATGTATGAATAGTTATGTATGTATTCCTGTCCTGTGAACTCAGATTTTTTTCTAAACTATGGATTAAAAAATTGAGAATATTTTTTATTTCTCCCAATAAATTGAAAAGCTAGATGTGATGAATTTGAACAGATAGTTCCTTGTTAATTTACACAATACAGCAGTGACCCTCACCACAGCCAATTAAGTACAGATATGTGTACTTAATGATTTCTCAGTGAATCAAAACTTTATTTTCCTTATTGAGAGCTATTATAAACTATTTAGCAGTAAGACTTTGGTTTTGAATCTCCTTCAACCTAATCAGTCTGTGAATCAGCAACACTGAAAATCAGAACCTGCAGTACAGGAAAAGAGCAAAAGAAATTAATAAGGAAGGATTGGAATCTGTTTACTCGTCTTTTCTTTAAGTAATACATGAAATTATTAGTAGTCAGTCAAGGATCACCAGAGACAGATCGCAGAAATCCACTATATGTAACTCTATCTATCTATCTATCTATCTATCTATCTATCTATCTATCTATCTATGATATAATGTATTATCTACTCCATATTATCTATTATGTACATGTTATACACATTGAAATTTTATATTACATAATAATGATACATAATATTTTTCTTACTTGAAGAGAAAGTATCTGTCATGAAATTGTGTCATCATTATGCAAGCTACTGATTAAAATGCCACTATACCCTCAGACACACCCAGGAAAAATAAAGCCTTAATCCCAGGGGAGTTCATACCTGATATGGTATCACAATCCTAGTTTTAAATATTAACAAGAATGATTGCATTTAGAACAGTATTTCTACAGGAAAGTGAGGAAATGATAAAGTATTTCTTAGTCAAATGTTAAATATCGTAGTATCACCTGCTATGGGCTGTGTTAATCAGAGAACATGATGTTATGTTACATGAGGCTTGGGTAAACTTTCGGTGAACTAAGACATTAAGTGGATAAATCACCTTGACCAGTCAGCTGTGCAGGTGAAATTTGATCGATTTTAGACTTGGTTTTTGAAGAGTAATAGTGACTTCTGAAATCGACCATGGATTGCTTCAGGCTACACAAAAAGGTTAACACGAGACATTTCATGGAAGCAAACAGGTGACATTTGAACTTTGAATTCGGATTAATTTCTACAATTTATTACCTCAGTTTGCATATGAATATACAACCTCTATTAGGGAAATCATAGGATGCAACTATTCATTGAATTAAAATTGATTCGTGGGAGGTAAATAGGAGGGATTATGTGCTTTAAATCATCTATGGTATTATTTTCCCTTAGGAGCAGGTCACTGGGAAGGTGCACAGAAAGAAAGCTGAACAAGAAGAATGTTAGCATAAAGACAGATACAACTATACAAATGTTATTATGGAAAAATGGCAATTAAGATTCTCTTAATTAGCCTGTCATTTTGTATTTATCTTCCTAGTGTTTGTTTTACAATGCTTTATTAAATCTGGCTTTATGACAAACAGTCTGTTGGCAGTGCATCCTGCTGTGCAACATATGGTGGTGCACCTAATGAATATTAATGCTGTGAAGTAGAAACGGTCTTTAGGGATAGTGTTTACGGCTGGGAAACTCCTGTGTATGATATTATTATTCAGAAAGTTTATGTGTTTCTCATCAGCTTTTTCTCTCTGTCTCTTTCAGTGGCCTATTCTTTTGCTGACGAAACCTCAAATGTACATTCAAAAGTTTAAAATATTTACCTTTTGATTTTATGATCCCTGACATTCCAAGTAGTCTAGCTCTGCTGTTTTTTTCCCACTGACTGATTTCTCATGAGAATTTCCTTCATCTGTGTGCTTCCTATCCAGGTAAGTCTGTTGTTCCAAGCAATCCACTTTCAATTAGACCAGATGTTTACTCCTATGACTGTACACTGTCCATGCTTCCAGAGTTAGCAACAGGTTGTTATGAACAGAGAGTTTGTGTTCGAGCCACAGATTTAGATATTTAGATATTAAAGTTCTAAACACCAAAGTGATTGTATTAGGAAGTGAGATCTCTGGGAAGTAATTACATCATGGGTAGAGCTTGCAGAAATTGGATTGTTTCCCTTAGAAAAGCACTCCAAATCGCTGCCTCCCCCACCTGCTTTCTACTCTTTGCCATGTGAGGAAGATAGATGTGTAAAACCAAGAAGCTGGTTTTCATCAGACATCAAATCTGCTGGTTCCTTAAGCTTGGACTTCTGATTATCTGGACGTCTGAGAAATAAATTTATGTTCTCATAAGTTACCAAGTCTGTTATATCTTGCTATAGCAGCCTACACTAACACAAATTTCAGTGTTTGAAAACACTGCACTTTATACATTCTACCGACTGTAACCATTTTAAAGTAAATGAAATTTCCTAATAAAAGACAGAGGAGAAAGAAAACTGATATCAGAAATTTTATAATTCGAAGAGAATTTTTTCTACTTCATTATTTTAAAGACTACTTTATAATTAATTTTTCTATCTTTTATAAACATGTTTAAAATGGACTATAGCAAACAATTACAAAATGTACTATTATCTTTTCTAGAACAATATACAAATGTTTGGGTGAGAAATTGAAAAAATTGCTCTTACCTAGTTTTATCTTATTGAAAAATTATCCAAGAATCAATCACAAATTTGTATGATAATGTTTAGGTGGTATTTTTACAAACATTGAAAATACGCAGGTTAAACAAGTGATTTTATAACAGGATCGTGTATATCATTGTTCAAATGAATCTTTTTGTGCGGCAATGCATTCAAATGTGCTGTGTTAAATGTCATGTAAAGCAGCTAGATGTAAACCCTACCTACAAATTAGTTTAAAAATAGTGGGGATATCATTTTAATAGCCTGCAAATATTCTGAGGATGCCTTATCTTGAAAATGATCACAGCACATCCTAAGATGCAAGCTAATTTATTTTAGATGCATTAGAGATGGGAGAGTGGCGAGCACTGTGAAACTTGATTTCAGCAGCAGAGCTAAGAGATATCTCTCAACTCAAAATAATGCAGGAACAGAGTTTTATCTAATGATGAGTAATGATGCTTTTACTATTTGTTGTTCGTTTTCCATTTGTATAGTATTTTATATACACTAATTTAATTTTAACAATCATGTGAAGTAACTTTTTAAAAGCATTTCAAAATGGAGATGCTTTTATATGATGTATCCATTCTAATATTGTATAATATCAAAGTTTCTGTGCTTCCAGAGAGTTTTCTTACTAAGATTGCATACAAAGTTTCACAAATTCTCTATTTCCATCCATTTGGGGAGACACAAGTCCTTTCAGACCAAATCTTCACTTGAAAGTTACTATTTTTATCAAAAGGAATCTTCATACATTTATTCTATGAAATTGTGTGTTGTGCCTTATATTGGAAGACTGTGTACACAAAATATGGAACCTCAAATTTATGAGACAAGCAGAGAAAGGTTACTTTTACTTAACACATAAAAACATAGAGTTCAAGCTAAGTATACGGGGAAATTTTTTGATAAATTGACTTACGTCCTATGAAATAGTGTGGGACTAATTGAATGAAAGTGAATGTCTGTGGTGAATAAACCTAGAACATTTGGAGTAGAGTCAATAGAATTTAGAAAATGCAAACGTGAAAAATGGAAAATCTGTAAACTATTCCCCCATCATACATGTACGATTTCTTTTCCTTTTCTGCTTTGTGGAAGAGACTATTTCAGCAAGCATTCACAGAGCAATGCAATGTACACAACAGTTTTACAAATGTAAACTAAGAAGCTTTCTCCATGTAATCTGTAAAAATTACCCCAGAATCTCCTGAACTCCCTTTATTTTTATCTATTAATATATATGAAATTTACAGTAAATATAACCACTTTATGCATTGTTAACTTAGTCATTTTAAGTAAGTTTTCTTTGCTATTTCCTTTTTCTTATAAATACATAGTAAAGATGTCACAAGTAGTCTCAGATATGGTGAATCACATCTGAGAGTAGTGTCCTCGTTCCTGAACTTACAAAACTAGTAAAACAGCACCATTTCCTGCATTGTGTTAAGAAAATTTTTCTCTACACATTTTTGTGGATTAAAATATTTCAGTACTTGATCCATCCACTCAATCAACACATTGCTGTTCTATTTCACAGCCAGGTCATTATTGGGATTATTAAGTGCCATAGAGGTAGGGAACGTGGAAAAGAAAGTAACCTGAGGCAGCATGTATGGAAGCACTGAGCAGAGAAACAGAGTTTGCATGTACAACAGAGGGAGAGAGGCAGGACACGGTGTTCTGAAGCATTGTTTGTAAACCACAATGCCCTAAAAGATGATCTCAAAACTGCAAATGTGTGTATTCACCATGTAAAAGGTGCAGTCTAGATTTTACAATCATTGTTGGTGGGTGGTCCTCAATATTTTCAGTCAAATAATTTCAGTTTGTAGGGCTTCTAATGTGCTTTAAAAGAGAAAGAGAAAAAGGAGAGGACAAGAAAGGATTTCTTTCGCATTTTTAATATAGCATAAAAAGTAATGACTGAAACATAATAGTTTAGTGCATCTGCAGATACTCCATTCCAATATGTAACAAAATCAGTTAATTTTCTGGTGTTTTTTTTCTAAAAAGCACTCCTCTCACCTTTCCTTAGTCACAGAATAATTAGCAATAATAGTACATTTCCATTTAAATGTTGCATCGTGGCACTTTACTTTTCCACTTGTGTATTGACTTGGTGACAGTATTTATGTACCTACTAGTGTGGTCAAATGTTTTTAAATATGTAGGAAATTATTTTTCAAATATATTTTGCAATATCTGTGCATGATTATATGTAACTTAGAATATTTAACTGGTGGAAATAGAAAAAGGATAAAATTTTAAGAAACTGCTATGATAAACACTTGTTAGATTTATACTAATGAAATCAAGAATCTTGTAGGCTTACATTTCCTAGCAAATTAACCAGTCAATGAAATAAACTTTGTAAAGTACTAAACTCTTTACATGTATGTAGTTAGGCAGTTTTAAAAACAGAGCACAATATGGGCTTACATAGGCCAATTCTAATCAATACAAATTGCTCTATATCCTTTGATTAAAAATTATTGATATTTCTTTCTTAAAAGAAGAATTAATAATATAAGAAAGATATAACTGTCTGAGTCACTTTCTCATCATGGAAAAATACCTAACACTCAAGGGAGAAGTTTATTTAGGCTCAGGGTATTTAGAGGATTTAGTCTACTGTGGCTGTCTCCAAGACAGAAAGAGGATGATAGAGGGGCATGAGTGAAGAAAAGTGCTTAGTTCACAGAAGCCAGGAACCAGAAAGAAAGGGAAGGAACCAGGGCTGAGAATGTACCTTGCCGTGTCACATGCTGATGACTCACCTACAACCAGGCCTTACTCATTAATAGGTGAATATAATGATAAATTAATTTTAACCTAACTCACAACTCAATAACTTACCAGAAACATAATTCTTTAGAGTGAATTTAAATCTGAACTGTAACATTGTACCCCTGGATCCCAAAAGATTCATTCTGGTTCATTTTACAATATACGTTTAACCCATTTTTAAGAGTTCCAAAAGTTTAACTTTTGTAGTATTGCTAAAAGTCCAAGTCCTAAATCTCCTCTGAGACTCAAAGCAAACTTTAGCTGAGAATTTTTGCAAAAATCAAAAGAGAAAGTTAAATACTTCTAATATAAAATGAAAAGACATGAACATTTTTGTTCTAGCCAGACTCTCTCTCAAAAGATAAAAAACAAAACAAAACATAAATTTCCATTCGAAAGGGAGAAATGGGAAGATAGAAAGAAATAAGACCAAAATAAGACTGAAACCAATTCAACAGGGCAAACATTACAACCTATAGTTCCTATAGTTCCATATGCATCATTCAGAGAAAGTTTGGGCAAGATATGAACTCCAAATGATTAAGTCAGCCTCACTCCTACAGCATTGCTAGTTTCGGCATTTATGACTTCTTTCTTTGGGTGGCGCCATTCTTGTCTAGAAGCTGTCTCACCAGAGGGTTCATGCTCCTGGTATCTCCAGTTTCCTGAGGTCTCATTAATTCCCTCCCTTCATTAATTCCCACAATTTGGTGATACTCCCTAGCCTCTCAAGCCTTCTTTTGAAATCTGGGTAGAAGCCTCCATGACCCCATATGTTTTGAATTCTGTATGGCTGTAAAACCAGCCGCATATTAATGATGGTAAGGTCTTCCACCAGTTTAAGCAGAAGTCTGATTCCACTGCACCATTACTAGTTTCTGAATGCCTACATAACTGAGCACTCTGAAATGAATCCTTGGCATCTAATTCCCTAGCTGTGAAGATGTGAGTAGGGGCATAGAGTGTATCTTCTCACATGAAAACTTCATAGTTTACAGTGAGAGAAGGGTAAGATCTTTCTGATTCCTGAGATGTCTTCAATCTATTTTTTATTGTGTTGATAAAAATTATTTGCTGCTATTGTTTGTGTCTAGATGTCCCTCCAAAGCCCCATGCAGTCATGGGTGGTGGGCTTTTAGAGATTGTGAATGATTCATAGTGTAATGGTAGGATTATGGATGTGAGTTCCACATCCACCTAGTGTGGGAAGCCTGCATGCAATATAAGGGACAGAAAGAAGCTTGCTCCAGCCTCCCTCACTTGTTGCTTTTGCTGTCTTCCACACCATGAATGGTTTCCCCTGTGTTGGAACCAGCTATTTATAGACTGAAACCTCTACAAACCGTGAGTTAAATAAATTTTGCCTCTTAACTTTTGGTGTTGGGATATTTTGTCTCAGTAATAAGAGAAAAATAACTAAGGCACTTGCTTTCTAAAATATGCTAATTTTTTCAGCAACCATGCTCTCCTTTACCTGAATTTTTCAGACTCTTCTTTTCTGATCAAATTGCAAACATTTTTTTTTTGTCTTTTTCCTTTTTATCGGTACCAGGGATCCAGCTCACGACTGCCTGCTTGCCAGGCAGGCGCTTATGCCACTGAGCTAAATCCCCAGCCCCAAACTGCAAACTTTTCATATTTACTTTTTGTTCATCAATTTTACTGTAGATCTGGCTAAAGGCAGCCAGCTGTGCCCATACCACAGCCTGAATTTGGGGTTGAGTTGGAATTTCACTTGCCAGATTAATTAGCCCACTGCCTCAATCTCAGTCTCCTCCAGTCCCACATCATAGGAAAATTGAAGACAACTTTCCTTCATGCTTAACATGCCTTCCTTTAATTCTACTGCTATTGAAGTGCTTAACTGACATTTTCTGATCCTGGCCTTCACTGACTACATTCCTTTCAGAAACTGGTTCCTTGAACTCTGAACAGAATTACATATCAAGCCCTGGCTATAGCATTTTGGGACTCCTCTATGTGTC
Source organism: Cavia porcellus (assembly GCF_034190915.1). Lineage (NCBI taxonomy): Eukaryota > Metazoa > Chordata > Mammalia > Rodentia > Caviidae > Cavia > Cavia porcellus. Next base: position 36,060,950 of record NW_026947498.1, on the reverse strand, counting down.
ACCTATGAACCTCTTGAAGCTGCTTACATAAATCTTTTTAATTCTCATGGTCAGTTTTCATTACAGTAACAACCCCATTTCTTTGGTACTTAAATTGTCTTACACATTTTCCCCTCACTGGAAGAAAATACCTTATGCCTACAATTTAAAAGATGAAAAATGTATGTAAGTTTAGGCTGGCTCATGGTTTTTAGAAGACTGTCTATATTTGTTTGGCTCCAAGGCAGAAAGGCATGGTAGAAGGGTATGGAAGGGAGCACGATGAGAGGCATGGAAGAGGAAATTGTGCTCAATCCATGTGAGTCAAGAACACAGAAAGGAGAGTGCATCAGGAACAAGAATATACTCTTCCAGATAATACATTTTCTTATTCATGGTTGTCCCTGAGGTCAGCTGCTCTGATGATATGAGTGTCTATTGGTTTCCTAAATTTATTCCATCTGGGACAAGAACCTGGAACTAGAATAAATCCTTCCTGAATAACCCATTTCTAAACAGGTCCTACTTTTTAAGAGTACATTCAACTACTCATCAGTGTATTCACCCACTGATAACACTAACTTCAGTCTAACAGTAACCCTAAATTGCAGCCTGACCACCTTCAAAAGACAATGAGACTTTTAAGGGGATTTTCAGGCCCAAAGTATAACAATATCCAAATATGCTGGAAGACTGAAACCTTGCTCCCTAAAAAATCATTCTTCGATTTTTGACTTTTCATCAAGAAATTCTCAAATATAAATATGATATGAAGGCAGTTTTATTTTGGTACACATTGCTTTGTTTTCAAATTAATTATAATCAGTAATGTTTGGCAATAAACATTTCTCAAAACATTTTGTTTTAATTTGAATGTAACTCAGGCTGAATGAACTTAGGAAAAAAATCATCAGAGCAACTAGCTTCAGGGACAAGAATAAGTTCTTCATTTCTGTCATATTGTCGCATTTAATCCTTCTTTGTACAGATGAACCTCATCCTACTATAGATGCTATGAATAAAAGTAGATCTGGGAAGAAATAATGTTTTTTCTTAAACTCTGGTTTCAAACTGATGCTATGCCTTCATTCACGAATACTTCTGTTTGTGAACAGTGTCACAAGGAGAAACAGTTTGCTTCGGTGGCCACCCTTCCTGTCAAAATGTGATTGTGTTCCTGAGAGTTTTGAATGAGTAAAACTTGTGAACTGAAGTATCTGCTGCATCTATGGCAGTATCTGGATGGCACTTTGAATATAAATGCAAATGTTTCTATTTAATTCTGCTCAGAGGGTCAGCCTTGCACATTACCAGCTTTAATTCAGTTAGGTTGAAGCAGTGGTGGGTAGGACAGGCAGGATAGGAATAGTTGCTCAATATAAAGGAGAAAAATGTGGTATATTCTATCATTATATGTAACTTTCCATCTTACAAAATGTACCTAATTTATGGCTTTATTTCAATTTTCATGATTTTAAAGAAAAAATATTTTCTATAAATTATTTTTATAATCATGAAAGAAAAAATGTATAAGAGGTGAAGAGTCTATGTCATAGTCATGTTAAAGAAACACTGATATTCTTTTTAAAGTGAATATAATAATAATGTCTTTTCAAGTAGATTAAAGCCTCTATATGTTGAAAATTTCTATGTAGAATTTCTAGCTAACATTTTAAAAGCTTTAGGCTTACTGTACCATTTATGGGTATGTAAATAATATAAAATAAATTCATTTACAAGAAAGAAATCTTAGAGTTAGAAATTGTTACAGCATTCTCAATGTCATACAAAGCACATAAGAGTAATGATTGTAACTTAATGTATCTAAATCCCTCTTAGTCAGTCTGTTATAAGGTTGTGCAGTAGTGAAATTGGTATATTTTGTGTGCCTCTAAAGCTTGAAGTGGAGAACCTTGTTGAAATTTATTGATTGTATTAAAAACTGCAAAACGTGAACTGGGATTATATCAAGTATGACAGATAAGAAAACAATTGCTTAAAAAGTAAATTTTCCTTGACATATTGTGTTCATATATATGATTTCCCAAATAACTCATTTATTTACAAAACCTCCAGGGACCCAGGAAAACTGAAGTAAGAGGGTTAAATAAACACTGTCAATTTATTTTGATAAAATATAAGCAGTTAACTTTTTGAAATCTTGTGCATGATAATTTAGTTAAGTTTAGTAGATAAAACATCCATTTCATATAAAATTATAACTTAATTATAATTTTTTACCTTTTATTTTGAGATTCTACATGCTGACTTTCAGAGTTCATTTATAATGCTGTAAATTTATCTTTTGATGGAGCACGTCTTCTCTGAGGCAGCAGGAAGATGTGACTGCTGGAAATAAAAGCAACAGTGTGAAAACATTATTTGTTTACTAATTGAATAAGAGAAGAGTTCACCTAGGAAAATGATGGATTAAATAACAGTTAATATCCTTTCTGAAAAGGCATTTCTCTGAGATGAAGGAATAAGCTTGCTTTTCTCTTAATTTCAGTGATTAAACCTTAAATTTTATAGTGATTAAACCTTTAATATTTCCAAAACTGACCTGTTTTTCTTCTTCAAATAGTTCATTTCTTTTTTAAAAAAAAATCTTATTTTAAAGATACTAAAACCCAATAAAACAAAAACAGAATAAAGCCAATCAAAACAGAGCAGTGAAACTGAAGCAGGACTTCAAAGCAGGGAAACAGGAAATCAACAATGTGTACCATAGTATTTCTTGTTATCTTCACACATAATAGTTGTTCATTACATCAGACATAACTAAATCAAACAAAACACAAAACAAACCTAGAATACAGCCAATAAAAACAGAACATTGAATAAAGCAAGACAATAAATCAGAACAAAACAAAATAGTGAGAACAATATTGGATTTTAAAAACAAGATAGAAGGAAATCTCCCATGTTTGCTATATGGCATAGTGCCATCCTCCTTGTAGATGCTCAGACTACTGGCCTTAGGCCTGCAAAGTCAAACAACACAGTCATTCAGTTGCTTTTTGTAATTCCGCCTGTCCTCTGAACCAGGGGTTTCTTGTGGGAGGTTGAGGGTAGCTTTTGATTCTCAGCCTGTGAGCTGGTAAGCTCAGGGGAGTGCTTTCTGGCTTTTCTCTTCCTGGGCTTATGTGGCTATCTTGCATGGCTTACCAGATATTTTATTGGCTTCCTCCTGAAGGACTTCTCCCAGACCCAGCAAGTCTTCTATCAATTCACAGAGTTACTTTCTAGATAGTTCATTTCTATGTTGAATATTAGGAATGTAATGCAATTTTACATTTTGAAAATAATTTTGAATAAAATTATAACATACCATTAGCTGTCTTCCAAATATTCACCTACAGAAATAAATTTTTGTATTAATTGAAAATATTTCAAAGAACAAAACTGGTCTTTCAGTAATTCATTGGTGAATTGAGGCCATTTGCATTAATAGTTATAAATGATATATATATATTGGTTTATTTTTGACATGTTATCTTTCTGCTGTTGCTTCTTTACCTTCCCACTCTGTTTAATTGTCTGCCTTGCTTAGTGGTTTTTTCTGATGTTTATCTAGAATGTCTTTCAGTATTCTTTGCAAGGCTGGTTTGGTGGTCATGAAGTTCTTCAGCTGTTCTTTGTCATGGAATATCTTCTTTCTTTTTTTTAAATTTTATTTAAAAGGAAAAAGAGAAAAACACAAAACAAAACAAAGCGGTGTAAGGGTACACGTAATACAGAACTACAAAAAAAAAAAAAAGACAGTAAGAAATCACCAGTTAATAGATTACATATTATCATCTTAGAAATAGTTGCTCAAATCACAGTATCAAAGAATACAAAGTGGACATTCAAACAGTGAGACTGCAAACAGCTGTGTTCAATGATCCAACCAAAAACATTAATATGGTTAGCTATTTAACACCCCTAAACACACTTGCTGTTGTATCCTTTAGAGATCTTTATTTTCCCTCTCTTTTTTACAACAAAATTTACACATTTTGGGTTTTATTACTCCTTAGTTCTTATTACTTTTTTTGGGGGGGGAGAGAATAAAGTCAAATATGGCAAAACAAAGCTGTCAGTCAAAACCAAGGATAGACATAGCACATGATGTAAAACAGAGTACAAGGTTATCAGCAATGGTTATCAACGATGTCTCTTGTTTTCTTAAAAAGAATTGTCTATCTCATTAGATATTATACAGTTGAACAAAACAGTAGAGAACAAGACCAATAAAACTTAGGCATTGTAAACATTACAGGACTTCCAAAGGAGACAATAGTCAAACCAGCATGGGCATCTTAGTGAATCTTATTGCCTTCAAAGTAGTTGCCTATACCCTCAAACTTGATACTATCATACAGAATGGAACAGAGTCTAATCAGTCAAAACAAGATCGTGGGAGTATTACAGGACTTCAAAACAAGTTAATAGGAAATCAAAAAAAGTTACTATTATACCTCCTGCTATTTTTTAAAATTTTTCCCCTTAATTAAAACAAACATAAGAAATAACTAAATATTTTTTTTAAAGAATAAGGGAGAGATTGAGATAAAACAGGACATAACAATATAACAATACAGGTCAAAGCATGACTGTTTCAGCAACCTAGTGCTTCACCACCAAATAACCCGACTTAATAGTAGTTACCATAGTGTCTGTCTTTTTCCTTGAAATATTTGAATAAAACTTCATATACTATAGCTTCAAATATTTCCATATCCAGAAGCCCAGAATAAAGCCTTTCCAACTAATAAGTGAAAAGTTTATAAGGCTTCAAGGCCACATAATGGGGAATCATGATTACCACATATTTTTATATATTTGAATCATTACTTATATTAGGGAAACTATTCGGTATTCACACATGCGAGATTGATTTATTTCACTTATGAGTATGGTCTCAAGCTGCACCCATTTATTGATAAATATCTCAATGTGACCCTTCTTTATAGCTGAATAATACTCCATTGTATAGAAATGCCACAACTTTTTTATCCATTCCTCAGTTGATGGACACTTGGGTTGTTTCCAAGATCTGGCGATTACAAATTGTGCTGCTATAAACATAGGTGCACATATATCACTGTGGTATGATGCTTTCAGTTATTCTGGGAATATGCCTAGAAGTGGAATAGCTGGAATAAATGGGATTTCCAATCCCAACATTTTGAGAAATCTCCAGACAGACCTCCACAAAGGCTGTACCAGTCTACACTCCCACCAACAGTGTAGGAGAGTTCCTTTTTCCCCACAGCCTCTCCAGCATTTGTTGTTGTTGGTTTTCTTGATCCTGGCCATTCTTTCAGGAGTGAGATGGTATCTCAGTGTGGTTTAATTTGTATTCCTCTAATGACCAATGATGATCAACATTTTTTCATGTATTTATTTGCCATTTGCATTTCTTCATCTGAGAATTGCGTATTCATCTCAGATGCCCATTTTTGGGTTGGATCTTTGAATTTTGGGGGTCTGAGTTTTTTTTTTTAATTCTTTATATGTTTTAGACAAGAGTCCCTTGTCTGAGATAGAGTTCACTAAAATCTTTTCCCAGTTTGTGGGTTTTCTTTTCACTATGCTGGAGATTTCTTTTGACATGCAGAAACTTTTTAATAAGAAGTGGTCCCAGTTATTGATTCTGGGAAGTATTTCCTGTGCGGTTTGAGTCCTGTTCATGAATTCTCTTCCTACTCCTATGTCTTCAAGGTTTCTACCCAATTTCTCTTCCAATAGATTTAGTATTTCTGCTTTAATATTCAGATCTTTGACCCATTTAGATTTTAATTTAGTACATGGTGATATACATGGGTTGAGCTTTAGTTTTCGGCAAATGGAGAGCCAGTTTTTCCAGCACCATTTATTGAAGAGACTGTCGTTCTTCCAATGAACCTGCTTGGCTCCTTTATGAAAGATAAGGTGGTTGAGTGTGTTTGTAGTTGTGGTTGTATCTTCTAATCTATTCCATTGATCTTTGGCTCTGTTTTGATTACAATACCATGTTGATTTTACTACTATTGCTTTGTAGTATAACTTGAAGTCAGGGATTGTGATGCCTCCTGCTTTGTCTTTGCTGCTTAGAATTGCCTTTGTGATTCTAGGTCTCTTCTGGTTCCAGATGAAATTTAGGAGTGATTTCTCTAGATCTATAAGGTATGTTGAAGGTATTTGTTGGGATTGATTAAATCTGTATAACAGTTTTGGGAGAATGGCCATCTTCACAATGTTTGTTCTTCCTATCCATGAGCAAGAGATATCTTTCCATTTTCTGAGATCATCCTCAATTTCCTTTTTCAGTGTATTATAATTTTCACTGTATGTCTTTCACTTCTTTTGTAAGAGTAATTCCTAAATATTTCATTTTTTTGCTTGCTAATGTGAATAGTCCAGTTTCTCTTATTTCCCTCTCTGTGATTTTGTTGTTTGTGTATAGGAATGCTATTGATTTCTGAGTATTAATTTTGTATCCAGCCACATTACTGAATTTATTTATTGTATCTAAGAGTCTTTCAATGGAGTTTAGGAGGTCTTCTATGTAGAGTATCATGTCATCTGCAAACAATGATAATTTAACTTCTTCTTTTCCTATCTTTACCCCTTTTATTTCTCTTTCTTGCCTAATTGCTCTGGCTAGTACTTCCAGTACTATATTAAATAGGAGTGGTGATAAAGGACATCCTTGTCTTGTGCCTGATTTTAAAGTAAAGGCTTTCAATTTTTGGCCATTTAGCTGATGCTGGCTGTTGGTTTGTCATAAATGGCCTTTATTATATTGAGGTAAAGACCATGTATTCCAATTTTCTGTAAAGTTCTTATCATGAATAAATGTTGGACCTTATCAAAGGCTTTTTCTGCATCTATAGAAATGATCATGTGATTCTTATTTTTGGCTTTATTGATATGGTGGATTACATTTATTGATTTGCGTATGTTGAACCATCGTTGCATTCCTGGGATGAATCCCACTTGGTCATGGTGTATAATCTTCTTGATGATTTGCTGCATCCTATTTGCCAATATTTTATTGAGGATTTTTGCATCTGTGTTCATTAGGGAGATCGGTCTATAGTTCTCTTTTTTAGTTGGGTCTTTCTCAGGTTTTGGTACTAGAGTAATATTTGCTTCCAGGAATGACTTAGGAAGGATTGCTTCCCTTTCAGTCTCATTGAATAGTTTGAGGAGTGTCGGCATTAGGTCTTTGTATTTCTTGTAGAATTCTGCAGTGAATCCATCTGGGCCTGGGCTCTTCTTGGTGGGTAAGGACTTAATTACATTTTCAATTTCATTAACAGAGAGTGGGTTATTCAACAGTTTTACATCCTCTTGATCTAGCTTTGGTACTTCATATGTTTCTAAGAATCTGTCTATTTCTTCTATGTTATCAAACTTTTGAGAGTAGAGGTTTTCGAAATAGGTGTTGATGATCTTCTGTATTTCTATTGGGTCTGTAGTGATTTCACCTTTTCATTTCTTATTGCATGAATTTGAGCTTTTTCTTCCCTTTTTAAAATAAGATTGGCTAGGGGCTTATCGATTTTATTTATTCTTTCAAAGAACCAACCCTTTGAGTCGTTGATTCTTTGGATGGTTTTCTTAGTCTCTATTGCATTGATTTCTGCTCTGATTTTTATAATTTCCTCTCTTCTTTTGGCTTTGGGCTTGACTTGCTCTTCTTTTTCTAGCTGTTTGAGGTGTAGCATCAAGTTATTTATTTGTATTCGTTCTGTTTTCTTGATGTGGGAACTCAGTGCAATAAATTTTCCTCTGAGGACGGCTTTCATTGCATCCCACAGATTCCAGTAAGTTGTATCTGCATTTTCATTTTCTTTTAGGTATTGTTTAATTTCTTCTTTAATTTCTTCTATGACCCACTGATTACTCAAGAGTGTGTTATTCAGTTTCCATGTGTTTGCGGGATTTTTGCAGTATCTTTTATCATTAATTTCTAATTTCAGAGCGCTATGATCCGATAACATGCAAGGGATGATTTCAGCTCTTTTGCACTTGTTTAAATATGTTCTGTGAGCTAATATATGGTCTATTTTAGAAAATGATCCATGTACTGCTGAGAAGAATGTGTATTCTGATGTTGTTGGGTGGAACATTCTGTATATGTCTATCAAACCCATTTGTTCACAGGTGTGATTCAGTTCTGTTATTTCTTTGCTCATTTTCTGTATGGTTGATCTGTCCCTTGGTGTCAATGGCGTATTAAGGTCTCCTGTTACAATTGTGTTACTGATAATTTGACTTTTCATTTCTGTTAATAGTTTTTTTATATAACTGGGTGCTCTGGAGTTTGGTGCATATATATTTAAGATAGTTATCTCTTCCTCTTGGAGTTTTCCCCTTACGAGTATGTAGTGACCTTCTTTGTCCTTTATGGTCTTTGTTGTTCATGTTGTCTGCAAACAGAATGGGTACTCCTGCCTTTTTTTGGATTCCTGCTGCATGAAGTATTGTTTCCCATCATTTGACTTTCAGTGTGTGAGTATCCTTCTGGGTTAGATGGGTTTCCTGTAAACAGCATATGCTTGGATTTTGTTTCTTGATCCATTCTGCTAGTCTGTTTCTTTTGATTGGTGCATTGAGACCATTTACATTAATGATTATTACTGTTAAATGCTGGTTAATTGTTGGAATGTTATCTCTCTGCTGTTGCATCTTTATCTTTCTGTTCTGTTTAATTATTTGCTTTGCTTAGTGGTTTTTTCCTTTGTGTATCTAAACTGTCTATCAATATTTTTTGCAGGGTTGGTTTGGTGTTCATGAAGTGCTTCAGCTGTTCTTTGTCATGGAAGTATCGTATTTCACCATCAATTTTGAATGATAGTTTTGCAGGATACATCAGTTTAGGTTGGAAATCATTTTGCTTTAGGATCTGGAATACCTCACTCCATGCTCTTCTTGACTTTATTGTTTGTGATGAGAAGTCTGCTGTGATTCTGGTAGGTTTTCCTTTATAAGTGGTCTGTCTTTTCTCTCTGACAGCTTTTAATAATCTATTCTTGTGTTGGATTTCTGGGATGGTGATTATTATATGTGTGGGTGTAGTTTTATTTTGGTTATGACTATTTGGAGTTCTATATGCTTCATTGATCCTGATGTCATGATCTCATGACATGATCTCATGATCCGGATGTCATCTGATCTCATGCTTGGGAAATTTTCAGCTATTACTTCTTTAAATATCCTCTTGACATCCTTTATGTTGTCTCCTTTTTCATTAATCCTTATCATTCTTATGTTATTCTTCTTTGTATCGTCTTGCAGTTGTTGAATTGTTGTTTCCTGATTCCTTGTTATTTTTAAAAGATCTTTCCTTTCCTGTTCACTAGTTGCAATCCTGTCTTCAAGGTCTGAAATTCTATCTTCACTTTCATTAAGGTGGTTTTTACAACTTTCAGTGGAGTTTTTTATTTCCTGTATATCTCTGTGCATCTGCATTATGTATTCTGTTTGTTTCTTATATTGCTTTTCTAGGGATTCTATCTTTTTGTTTAGTTCCTCCAATTTTTTATCTGTGTTTTCTTTAGATATATTCAGAATCTCTTTCATTTCTTTTATCATTTCTTCTTTTATCTGGGAGATTGTTTTGAGTTTGAACTTCTTTAAAGCTTCCTGGAGTTGCTTGTCAATTTCAGTAGCTATTGTGTCCGATATTTGAGGTGAATGGCATATATTTTCTTCTATATACATTGCTCCTAGGGTTTCTTGAGATGGGCTGGAGGTTTGAGGTTGTAATTTGGTCTTTTGTTTTGTCATTTTCCTATATTTCTGTGTTTCAAGTGTTATTTGAAAGCTTCCTCAGGATCTGTTGAAAATCCCCTTCTATGTTTGCAGCTACTGAGACTCTGGCACCACTCTACCCCAAGCCAGTAGGCCTGCAGAACCAATGGCCCTCCTCTGCCTGCTCAGAACTCCGCAGTTCCAGACAAGCTGGGCCTCAGGGACACTGTGTGCCCACCTGCCCCTTGGAAGCTCCACAGCTCTCCAATCGCAGCCGGGATGTGGAGGCAGATATAGATGCCTCAAACCCACCTCTCCACTTTGCTGCACCTGGAAGCCTGGAGGGACCCAAACAGTCTGGGCTGAGACATCCACAGTCCTCCAGACACACAGGGAGGCCGATGCAGGTGCCTCAAGATCCGCCCAGCCCCTCCTCTGCACACCGATGGCTAGGCGCAGCAGTCAAAACCGGAAGTATCTTATTTCTCCATCCGTTTTGAAGGGCAGTTTTTCAGGGTACATCAGTCTGGCTTGGAAGTTGTTTTCCTTTAGGATCTTAAATATTTCACTCCATGCTCTTCTTGACTTCATTGTTTGTGTTGAGAAATCTGCTGTGATTCGGATAAGCTTTCCTTTACAAGTGATCTGTCTCTTCTCTCTAGAAGCTTTTAATATTCTGTTCTAATGTTGGATTTCTGGGATGTTTATTATATGTCTAAGTGTAGTTTTCTTTTTGTTATGGTTATTTCGTGTTCTATATGCTTCACTGATCTGTATGTCAGTTTCCATTCTCATGTTTGACAAATTTTCAGCTATTCGCTAAATATCTTCTTTATATCATTTATGTTGTCACCTTCTTTTTCATTTATCCCTATCAATATTATGTTGTTTTTCTTTGCAGCATCTTGAAGCTGTTGAACTGTTATTTCCTGATTCCTTGTTATTTTTAAAAGATCTTTCCTTTCCTGTTCACTAGCTGCAATCTTGTCTTCGAGGTCTGGAATTGTATTTTCATTTTTTGTTGTGGTTTTGCCAACTTTTGATGGAATTTTTGATTTCCTGTATATCTCTTTGAATCTGCTTCATGTTGGTATCTTATATTGTTCATTCAGGGTTTCCATCTTTTTGCACTGTTCCTATAAGTTTTTAACTGTGTCTTCTTTAGTTGTGTTCAGCATTTCTTTCATTACATTTATCATTTCTTCTTTTATCTGGAAGATTATTTCTGATCTGAGTTCTTTTAAGCCTCCAGGAGTTGTTTCTTTACTTCAGTTGTTATCATTTCAAGAATTACAGGTGTATGGCTTACACTTTCTTGTATGTCCATGTCTCCTAGTCTTGCATGGGATGGGCTGCAAGTTTGAAATTACATTTTGCTCTTTCTCACAGTCATTTTCCTATATTTCCAGGTTTCAAATGATGTTCCAAAGCTTCTGCTATGTGTTCTGGAAATCATCTCATGTGCCTTTGGCTCTGGAGACTGAATAGAGGTTGCTGAACATGGCTGAGTCAGCCCCGCAGGACCTCCTGTGCATTCTCCAGTGATTTAGGATACTGGGAGGGGTCTTAATCACTCACTGGGAGCAATGGTCCAAATCTTCACCTGTGCAAACTGGAAATCACCTTTCTTTCAGTAATTCAAAGAATGATTATTTTTACATATAAAAGGATTCACTTTGATTTGTGTTCTTGAGTATATAAGTTTGACAAAAAAATTTTGTGAAAATTTCCAAAGGATTTTTATTTATTTATTTATTTTTAAATTTTGTATTTTAAGGAGAATAAAACAAATGAGTACAGAACAAAGCAAATCAGAACAGAACAATGCAAGTAACAGAGCAATTTACAACCAGACAGCTGGGCATCAACAGTAGCTGCCTATTATGAATTAAGAACTAGTGGTCAAGTTAACGCAAGCTGGATTACATCAGTATGTCACTGAGTGAAGATGTTCCACCTGAGGAAAGTTGCCAGCATAGATAGAGATGTGGAGAAGGAGAAGCTATTGTGTTGAGGTATTGAGGCATTGTGGGTTCTCCTCCGAGTTAATGTTTGAGCTCTTGATTCTCCTGAAGAAGCTCTGGCCCCCACCTTAAGCATTGCTTCCTGGCTCTGGAGGGGGAGACGTGTGCTGTTTGGTCTCTAGGATGAACTTGTTATGCTGGTTTCCTGGCATATACTTGACTGTGCTTTTCGTTGGAGGATCTCAGGGCCTCAGTGTCACTAAGGGTGGCTGTGGTACTTTTCAGGGCAGCCCTGGTCTTTGTTATGAGTGTGGCTTCTTGGCTCCAACAGAGAACTTTCATCCCATCAGACCAGCTCTTTCACCTCACTGGTATGGACTTTCTGGCTTTACCACTGACCTTTGGGCCTTCCCTGAACAGATCCATAAAAGAGACTGGTGTGAGTCCTTTTTGTTGGCTCTGGACCTCCAGGTGGACTTGTGGGAGGCACTGTCATGAGCTCTGGGTTTTCATCAGGACTCATGTAGGATATTGCTGTGGGATTTAGGGCCTTGACTAAATATTCTGTCATTGTTGTTGTGGATAGATTTCCTGCAGTTTCTTGTGTTAACTCTGGGTGGCCATTATAAAATAATATTATGATTGTGGTCTGCACTGCTCTGAGATGAGGTTGAGGAGACATGCGATTCCAATACAGACTACAGTCCTGACTTCTCTCTGAGGCCTGGAGCCAGTACAGCGGTGCTGCCCTGAAGAGAGCAGGAAGCTATGCCACTCTGCCTTGGAGCCAACTGAGCATGGGCTGACTTCTCTACAAACTGGAGAAAAAAATGGCAGCTTGCTAGGAAGCTGGATAAAGAACCTCTCTGGGAAAAACAGCTCAGATGCTAGAATTTGACAACATGGAAAGGGCCACATGATTGAAGAACAATTCTGATTAACCCAGGAGGAACCGAAACAGAAAAATGAAATTAAGAAGAGAAAGGAAAAGCGCGGGTGGAGGGCTAAGACATGCTCACTGAGACCAGTTCTGTGCTGTGGTGGGTGCGCCATGGAGTCAGACAAGTCAGTCAAGATCAGTCCGGAGCCACAGCTGCCAACAACGGGGTGGGTGAGTACTGGGCACTTGGCAGGAGGACACGACATAGTGTGGAGTGAAGCCAAGGTGGAGAGCTTTATTGACTTTCAGTGAGTGCTGGAAATTGGTGGTTGACTAGAAGACATCTTGGAGTAGGGCAGAGCCTGGCACAGCAGTGGTGTCAGTCAACTGACCCTGGCCCAGAGAGGACTGATGAGAGCAGTTTGGGCTGAACTACACCTCTGGTTGGGAACCAATAACCAGGGGAGAAACTGTTCTGACCCTATGATGTCCACTATAGCAAAGCATAACTTGCTGAAGGCACTTGCAGATTGACTGGCTCAGAGAGGAAGGGCCAGCCCACAGTGTTGCTGCACCCACCTCAGATATCAGCAAACTGGAGAAAGCAGCAAGCCCCCAGCCAGCACGCTTTAGAAAAATTGTAAGTAATACAGAGAGGGCCTGAGACCTCCTCCACACACTTGTCTGAAATAATCCAGAAACATGACAAGAGTAAAAGATAAGACAAAACCTTTAGCTGTTGACCCTGGGAAAATAAGACCAGGAGAGGTAAATACAGAAGAGACCCAGTCCAGCAATAATGCTATATTAGCCACGACATCAGCAGACATAAAGAACTACATTTGTGACTTCATTGATGAACTTAAAACTGAAATTCTAACCCAAGTGAGGCAAGAAATAAAAAGGTTGATTAAAGAAATGCTAAGCCCCTCTCAAGAAAACACAGAGGTAAGAAGGGAAGAGCCCGGAACAGGAAGAGAAGCCTTTGGTGAAGAATATAAACAAAATCTAGAATACATGAAACAGATCCAAAGAGACTACCAGGAAACTCAAAACTCCATTGAAAGCTGGCAAAATGCCTTGACAGAAACAAAAGCTAGCTTTTCAAAACTTGAAGAGAGATTTATTGTGTGTGATCATGAAAGAAAAGACCTATGAAAAATAACAAGGAACCAAGAAATAACAATTCTAAGGCTAGAAGATGACAAGATGACCTATAACTTAAGAATAAAAAAATATAAGCAAAGAAGCAGGCATAACCACAAATGAATTACAAAGACTATTCACAGAAATAATTAAGGACAACTTCCCAAGCATAGGAAAAAAATGATAACCAGATAAATGAGTCATACAGGACTCCCACCATCTACAACCAATACAGATCTACACCCAGACATATAATAATCAAGATTCCAGAAATCCACCACAAGAATAGAATATTAAAAGCAGCCAGAGAAAAGAAGCAGATCACCTACAAAGGACAAATCATCAAAATAATGACAGACTTATCAATTCAAGCTATTAAATCAAGAAGAGCCTGGGGGGGAAATAGTCCAAGCCCTGAAAGAAAATAACCTCCAACCAAGACTGATGTATCTTGAAAATCTCTCTCTCAAAATTAATGGAAAAACAAGATGTTTCCAAGACAAAGAGGAGCCGTGGAAGTTCATAGCCACCAACCCAACCCTAGAGAAAATACTGAAGGATATGCTAGAGATAGAAAAAAAAAAATACCAGGATTCCAGCAACAGTAGCAGAGAGGCCTCAATGAACAGGGAGGACAGTGAAATGAAGGAGAAAAAATGGACAAATAATAATAGAAAAATTGTATAGCAGAATTGAGGCAAAGAAGATGGGCTATAATTTTTGATATAGATAGCCCAGATATACTACCAAGAAGAAACACAGGCAGAGTAGATTAGGAGGCAGGATCCATCGAGATGCTCTGAATAGAAAATATACTCAACCTGAAAGAAGATTAAAACTGAAAGTCAAAGATGCAAAAAAGAAGCTTTAAGAGACAGGCAACCAGAGAGAAATAGGGACAACTTGTCCAGCAGCCACAGATAGGTTGGAAAGTTATGACATTTTTGTGCAGTATAGAACTACAAAGCTAGAAGGAAGTAAAACCTTGTGGCTTTAGTAAGTAAAGGATTACAGCTCAAGATCAAGCTCAGGGGTAAAAAGGTTCAGCACCATTCAGATAGATAATGGGTTGACCCCCTAATCTAAAAACTAAAGGAGTTTGTGGGACCCTAAATATACAAAGCATCCTGAGAAAGGGAAAGGTGTGGAATTGCCTGAAAAAGGAAGGCAGAGGACATTGTTAATAGTGTATTGGGATTTAAAATCCATAGTAGCCTTATCACTCGGCTTAGTTTGATTTTATTTTGTTCCGGTCAGTCTACTCATACTAGATTTGAGGGCACAAATAGCTATCCCCCAAATCACAGGCTATACCACGGTAACTATCCTTAATTCCCTATTATCTTAAACTGAAGCCCTGTATTACTTACATTGTCTTACTATGATTGATCTTATTTGAAGCTGGTTTATTAAACTGCTGTTTTGCCTTGACTGATTTTATTTGAATTTGGTATGCTTGATGGTGACCAGCCTAAGAGTACAGGCCACCACTCTGAAGATGACGCGTAATAACATACCCATTCTGGTCTTATTATTGACTGCTTTTAAAGTCCTACAATATTTTAAAGTCCTCTAAAGTTGTGTTTTTATTAAAATAGCTATGTAATACCATGTTCAATTACTATATGTCTGATGATGTGGACAAGTCTGTTGAAAACAACAAGAGAAAGCATAGTGACTACTGTAGATTACCTAACATTGTGGTTTTATATGTCTTTTTCATTCCATGATTTTCTAAGAATTTGGTTTTTTTTGTCTTGTTATGAAATGTTTTTCTCTATAATATATACGTAGATATACATGTAGATATACATGTAGAGTGTAGATATACATGTAGATATACATGTAGAGCGTAGATATACATGTAGAGATTCACACATGGGGAGAATTTCTAAATAATTTACAGGAACAGAGTATATAATGTACGATGTATTGAACAGATACTCTGAAGAAGAAGAAACCTAGTGCTAACTGTGTTACATTATGATATAAAATCTAGCCAAACTATTATTCACTGTTTAGAATGATAGTAGTCTCATCTCTTATGTTCAATTTCAGCATATGTAAAGATAAGGAGAGCTACTATGAAGAGAATGAGGGACATTATGGCAGTCCTATTGACTTCCCTAATGTCAGATCTTGAAGACCTAAAACGTCTTCATCATCCTGTTATGATTAGATTTGTACTATAGTGTTCAGTATGTATTCAATGCATGTGAGATTGGGACTACTATTTTAAGAAAACTAGAGACAATAAGACAGATGGTGTAGGTCTCCAGTGGACTTACTTTGAAATCCGTGCTTTTTAAAATTGATTCCTTAAGATTTGTTTTGTTCTGTTTTGTTATGTTTAATCTTACCCTCTTTAAGTTATGTGCAATTCTTTTGAAGATAGCAGGAGGCATTATAGTAGCCATTGTTGATCACCTTATATTTTGTTTTTACATCATA
The DNA here is from genome assembly GCF_034190915.1 of Cavia porcellus. Classification (NCBI taxonomy): domain Eukaryota; kingdom Metazoa; phylum Chordata; class Mammalia; order Rodentia; family Caviidae; genus Cavia; species Cavia porcellus. The sequence continues at coordinate 36,044,801 of NW_026947498.1, read as the reverse complement.
TATTATGTCTATTCTTGTTTTAACTGACTACATTTTGTTTTGTCACATTTGGTTTTATTCTCTTCAAACAAAATAATAAGAACTGTAGGAGTAACAAAACCTAAAATGCATAATTGTTATTATAAAAAAGAGGAAAAGAAAGTGCTCTAAAGAATATAGCTGCATGCATGTTTAATTGTGTAAGACAGATAATCATACTACGAAGTTTTTGTTGGATCATTGGACAGAACTGTTTGTAGTCTCACTGTTTGAATGTCTACTTTGTATGCTTTTTTTGTAACTTAAACAGCAACTTCTAATATGACAATATGTAATCTATCAATTAGTGATTTTTTTACTATTTGGGTTTTTTTTGAAATTCTTTATTTACTTACTTCCACCCTTTTTTCTGTTTTTCATTTTTTTCTCTTTAAATAGAATTCTTTAAAATAAAAAACAATATAAATTCCATGTCCTGTTTCCAATTGTTCTGTGAATAACTCCTGACTACAACATTACTATTATGACTCTATTCTTTGAAATAGTTAAGCATACCTTTACACACATTATCAATCATAACAATATAGTATAAAACCATTAAAGAATGAAAGCATTACAGAACTTCAAAACCAAATAATAGGAAATGAACAATGGCTACTATAATATCTCATTTTCCTCAAAAACTCTATCTACACCATCATACTTAATAATATCAAATAAACCATAACAAGATAAAACCAATCAAAACAGAAGAACAAAAGCATGGTAGGACTTCAAACAACATGATAATAAATCAGCAATGGCTATCATAATGTCCTGTTTTCTTCAAAATAGCTATTCATACCATCATATGTAATATAATCAAACAAAACAGAGTAAAACCAATCAATCAAATGAATGAAAGCATTATAAGACTTCAAAGCAATATAATAGGAAACCATGATTACCATAATATATCCCATTATATTCAAAATAGCTTCCTCTACTATCTGATAGCATAAAATCTAACAAAACAAGGCAGAACAAAGCCAAATCTAACAAAATTGTGTAAACAATGCAAGAGTTCAAGATAAGACAATAAGAAATTTACACTAGTTTCCACCTTTCCCTCACAGGAATTTCCTCCACTTGCTCATACATTAACTATTTTGCTTTTGGATCCCATTACCTCCTTCTGAGTCTTATGCTAGGGTTCACATGTATGAATTTGAAGTGTTTTGGCCATGAACATGATCTTCAGTTGAGTCCATTTACCTACAGGAGCCTTGAGATTATCCTACTTTATAGCTGAGTAGCTTTCCACTGCATGAAAATACCACATCTTTTTATCCATCCTGTGGTTGATGGGCAAGTTACTCTTGCTTTTTTTGTCTCTTGTCACATGAAACAATTATTTTCTCTCCTTTGCTTTTCAGTCTATGACTTTCCTTTCCAGTTAAATGTGTTTCTTTTACACATGTATTGATGAGCCTTGTTTCTTGATCCACTCTCCCCATGTTTCTTTTTATTGCTGACCAGACGCCACCTACATTAATGGTTACAACTGGTATACATTAGTTTGTCTCTGTCCTGCTATCCTCCTGGTGTTGATTTGATCCTCCACTTTTCCTCTTCATTCAATTGCCTGTCATGTTTGGTGATCCTCTTCTGCTGCTGTTCCTGAAACCATGGGCATGTTTGGATTTACAAGGAGATAGCAGGACATGGAGTGGGCTTCTCCAGACCTACACAGCTATACCCCTGTGATGATGATTAGGGGTGGATGGAGGTGGGGCTGCTTCTCCTAGCATGTGTGTCTACACTGGAACTCCCGTAATGGTGGCAGACACACAGGAGTATGTTTGTCTGATTCTGCTAGTGGGTGATGGCTGCCTGAGGGAACCAAGGGCCCTCAGTTGTGGCCTACAGATGTAGAGGGCTTACCTGGCTGTGTGTCCCTTCTCCTGCTGGCTGCCTGCAGGAAGGAGCCTTCTGATGGCAGCTCCTTGAGGGTGAAGGCAGATCTGCTGGTTCTCTCTGGCCACACTGGCCACCTGCAGGACATGGCCTTTTGGTGGTGGCACACAGCAGGTAGAGATGGATCTGTTGGTCTCCTTCCATTACCACTGAGTGCATGGAAGAAAGGGCCTTCTTGTGGCAGCACCCAGCAGGCAGAGGCAGATCTCCTGGTTCTCTCAGCCCATGCTGGACACACAGAGAAGAGGGCCTTCCAGTGGCAGTGCCTGGCAGGTAGAGGCACATCTCCTCAAAAGGATTATTAAACTGTAACTTATTCTAAACTTTTTGATTACTCTTCATGCATATATTCAATAAAGTATTCATGTCAGAAATAAATCATTAAGTATACATGTTGTATCTTTATTTTCATTTAAGACAGTCTATAAACTTTACACGCAAATCATGCACCATAAAAACAGATTATACCTTCAAAAATTAACATATATGTATTTTTGAGTTTCTAATATTCCAGGTTAGTAGGTAAAAATTTTACAATTAAAATATTTGTGGCTACTTTAATTATTTTAATAACTTGCTAGTTTGAAAACATACTACTTAGACATAGGAAAAAATTAAAATTTCAGATGTTTTAAAACACAAAATTAGACACTTTTATCATACAAGTTTCATGGTGTTAGTTTCTACTTATCTAATAATTTGGTTCACTTATTATATGTGATGAAGTTTGTTGAGAAAGTATTAAAATACAAGAAAAATAAAAGTAGTCATCAAGTATTAAAGTGCTAATATATTTTTATCAGCAATATTTAATTATGATAATTAACCTAAAATATTGTAATATAAATAAAATATATTATCTATAAAATATTTGCAAGGGAACTTAAGATTGAAACAATAGTATACTTAGTTGAAAGGAATATTAAAACGATTAACATGGCTATACTCAATATGCTGAAGAAAATAAGTTTATAGTAATGCAAATAGATATGTCAAAACAGAAAATTTTTTAAAAAATTTGTATCCACTTTACATAACCAGAAAAAGAAAGATCAAAGTATTTCCAAGAAAATATAAAAACACAGTGATTAGTTCTTCCTATTTCCCAGTATCTGTCCTCCTCCTTGCTCCTGTGAGTTGCTGACACAAAAGAAACAATGCCCTAGATAACCTTGTGGGTCTCATTTACTTCATTTAGATTATGGTCTTCAGATGCATTTATTTACTTAAAATTTTCTCATTCATCCTTCTTCATGGCAGAGAAAGAAAAAATGATTTAAAATATATTACATACAGGCAAAATTATGGCACATGTGTTCAAATAAAATAAAATTTTCAAAAAGCTATTTACTAAACTAAAAAAAATAACCAAAATGAGAAAGATAAAATCAAAATCCTTAAAATGTTAACAGATTCCCAAAATCAGTGTAACTGAGATTTCTTATACTTTTTTAAATGAAGATGACTAAATATGAAAGGAAATCTAGCCAGACTGATGAAGAAGGGAAAAAAATAATTATTCAACAATTAACAGGTACTGTGAAAATCTCTATCTATTTAAAATGAATTTTTTGGTGAAAGCCTTAATAGAAGAAAGTTTAAGGCTTGGATGGTAGAATGGTACAGTCTACTAAATGCTTAACACTGTTTTCTACATAAACTGTTATAGACATTTAAAAAAGAAAGAATTATTTCTAAGTCATTTTATGAGACAAGCATCATCCAATACTAAATACTCACAAGCACATTACAAGGCAAGATACCTAAACATTTTTTTCTCATAAGCACAGATACAGATATTATTAGATGTAGTTAAAATTTTAGCAGGTAGAGTCTAGCACTGTAAAATGGTCATGACTCATTGCAGTTTAACATGTCTCCCATGCTAAATGATGGATTAATATTTGAAAATTGATTAGCAAGATTGATTATATTAACTCTGTAAATAATGGTAATTATATGCTTATCTGCATAGGTACAAAGAATTTGAGAAATTCAAAATGTACCCATCATTAAAACTTGTACTGAACCAAGAACAAAGACTTTCTCAATTTGATAAAGGGCTTCAATGGAAATCTACCCATAATCTTCATCTTAGCAGTCCTAGAAAGAATGTTATTAAAAATGAAGTAAAGATGTCTGTGGTCATCTTATCTCAATTTATTTTCTAAAAATTTTTGCAGCTTCTAGTCATTTGTGTAAAAATAGAAAAAGAAATAAAAATATTGAAAAAGAAGTATAGCTGTTTTGGTTCAGATATGATGTAACTATTTATATAACAAATCAGATAATATATGAAAAACCTACCAGAACTGGTGAGTTTAGCAAAGCTTTCAGGGTACATGGTCAATATAAGAAATAAGATGTAATTTTGTTTGTATTAGCAGAAAACAGAAATTAAAATGAAAAATATTGTAGCACTAATACTATCAAGAAATATGGAATGGTTATTAATAATTTTGACAAATCCAGTATGACCTCACATGGAAAACAACAAAACATTGTTGAAAGAATTTAGTGAATGAAGATTATATACAGTTTTTATTTATTGGAAAGCTACTGTTAAATGTCAATTCTCCCAGACTATATGCTTATTGTAATAATAGTGTAAAATATAACAGATTTTTTTTTTGATTTAGAAGCTGACTTTGAAATTAGTGTGGAAAGGCAAAGAAGTTAAAACTGCAAAATGAATTGGAAAAAGATACCACATTTGGAGAGTTTATATTTTCTAATTCAATATTTAATAATACATTAATACCAAAACAGGGTGATATGGTCCCCACACACATATAGAACAGAGTAATGAGTTTACAACTAATTTCAGGAAAATATGGTTAATTTAGTTTTAATCCAAGATTAAAATTTGGAAGTGGGTACAGGAGAGTATTCAAAGAGTGTTGGAACAATTGGATATCAACATACAAAGAAATGGATGAAATTCAATCCACACCTCAATCAAATACAGAAAATAACCTAAAAATCAATTACACACCTCTATGTAAGACCTAAAACTATAAATTTTTACCAGAATACATAGAGTAATCTTTTTGATATTTGGATTAAGCAAATATATTTTAAATATTACACTGATAAAATGGTAGAAACAAATGATCGGTGAATTGGATTTTGTGACAATTTAATGTTGATTGCCATATTGACTGGAGTAAGAGATGCCTAGCCTCTTAGTAGAGCACAATTCTGGGTGTGCCTGGGGGTGTGTTCTCAGAGCTGAATGTCTTGTAGATCAGTACCTCGAAGGGACCCATCCTGCTTTTGACATCATTCAGTAGGCTCGCCACCATGATAGAATGAAAAGGAAAGGAGAAAAAAGGCCTGTTTCTGTAAAGCTCTGTTCCACTTGAGTTGGTGCATCTTCTGCTGCAGCCATTGTCAATGTACACATTAGTCTTCAGCTTTCTTAATGTTTTAACAAGGACTCACACCAGCAACTTACTAGGGAGTTTCCAGGCCTTCAGTCTCACTGTAGCCTTGATCCTTCTTTTCAAATCTTCCAGCTCTGTGCACTGAGCAGCCACTATCTTCCAACTCTCCAACATGCAGATGGTCATTGTGGCTTATCCTCATCTTGTAACCTTGTAAATTCTATAAGCCAAACTAATAAATCCTTTTAAAACACACACACACACACACACACACACACACACACACGAGAACTGTAAGCAATAGAGAATGAAAAGACAAGACCTGAAATGGGAGAAGAGATATTCAAATTATACATACATTGGATACAGCTTTTGTATTCAGAATGCATATTCAACTCTGCAAATGCCATAAGAAAGCAGACAATATAATTAAAAAGGCACAGAAAATTTGAATACTTCAGGGAAGATGAATGACAAACATGCCAACGTGCTTGCCTTTAGTTGTTAAAAAAAGAAAAACTATCAGGAAACCATATAACATACATACTAGAATCGCCGAAATTTTAAAGCCATTCAACAAAGCTATGGTTCTATTAATACAGAATTTATAAGAAATGTGAAGTAATGCAAAACAACAGAAAGCATATCACTGGTAATTTGGAGGTGGAGATGTAGTATATATGTGAGCAGGGGACCCACGGAGAGCTAACAAAGAAGCCTGAGAAAGCTTTGTCGATGATGAATATGCCATTGTTTTTGTCACATGCATGTTTTATAGCTATATCATGTCTCATAAAGTATACATTTTAAATATTTGTAGCTCATTGTATTTTAATTAAACCTCTTAGACTATAAAATGTAGAAAGAAATTGAAGGTTGTGCATTTATCTGTCAAGTGAAAATAATTTAATATGAATTTTATATTTATATTAGAAGAAGTAAATTTCTTAAACATTCATTTGACCTGTTAGTCATGTGTTTTACACTGGTATCTAATCCACTTCTTAAATATTATAAAATGAGAATCTGTTACATTTATGTAGAGACAAACATGCTATAGAAAAGAGGCCCAAAACCTCATTAATAGTTAAAAAATTCTTCTCTTTATAGTTCAATCATATTCTTTCAATCATTGAGTGGAATCTTGGGATCTTTCCCCTCTTTACAGTTACTCTGCACTCAAAATACAACTTTTTTTTTGGTATTCTATACCTTTAAATAATAAAAGCTGAGAAATGTGTTGCAGATTCACTTGGTTCCCTAAAGCAAGATGTAACGTAAGACAAAGTGTCCAATAAAAATGATAAGTTTAGCAGACGAGCATGACAATGAAAACTCTTATTAGTAAGTAAATTACCTTAACCAGTAAAGGATAAGCATCAAGATATCTACAAGATTCATTCCTAGCAAAGTGCGTCAGGAAGGAAGATACTTACTGGAAAGAAAGTACAGTATAGGGTTACTTAGGAAATGAGAAGAGTCAGGACAGGAAAAGGAGATACAATATTCCAAAAGATGAGAAGGAGATCTTCAAAAATCAAGAAACCAATCATGGAAAAACTGGAAATCATGAAGAAGGAAAAAATACAAAGTAGTCCCTAGTCTCGGCTCCCTGAGTGGATTGGCAAAGTACACCCTTGATAAACAGTGGGCTCATAGCTCTAGACGCAGAAGGCCACAGTTTTTGCAAGCTGTAAATCCAATGCAGAGATTTAGTCTTCACATGATTTCTCCAGCATAGCAGGCTAGCTTAGGATAAGAAATCTATTGCTGATTTTGCCATATTGTTGGAAGGTTACAATCAGGAATCTTTTTAAAAGGAGGATTTTTACATTCTGTCTCTTAAAGAAAATTATGAAAAATACAAAAAACAAAAAACAAAAACAAAAACAAAAAACAAAAAACAAAACAAAAAAAACCCTTACATCTTATCAAACCACAGCCAAAGAAAGTCTGACTTCTATTTTGGTTGTTTGATTTCTACTTGATTTTCAGGAAGAGAAAATCACAAAAGATAGAAATACCTACAGCTTGAATAATACACTTTTAAATCATCAGTGGATTACAGAAGAAATCAAGGAGAAAAGTTAAAAATGTCTAGAAACAAAAGAAAATTGAAACACAGCCTACCTGAACCTATGGAACACAGAAAAAAATATCATAGGAGAGAAATTTATAGTAAAATAAATAAGGCATTGCTCTAGTATCATTACACATTTTTTTTAAAAAATGGAAATTTGGCTTTAAGTTACAAACGTGTTTTCAACAATGTTCGTTATAAACACATTTTTCTACTTTAAGAAAAAGCCCTTCGAAATTAAGAAAGTGATAGGTATATACATTTTAAGCTTTTTTTTACTTAAAGCAAATTTAATTTTTATTAAGTTTAAAATTTTTATTTTTTTTCATGATTGTTATCATCAAAGGGTTTAATTATGTTGTACAGAAAAATCCAAAGACAACTTTATTTGTAAAGAATTTAGAGAAAAAAATACACATTTACTACATTAAAAGAATATTTGAGGCTGAGTCAAAAATGAAAGAGTACACAGAATATATATATGATCACATAACTAATAGCAATTTCTCAAAACAAGCATGCTTCATATTTGTCAATGTAACTGTTGTAGAATCATGGCGATGAGTTCATGGTGACTTCACTAAAGATGACAATAAGTGGGTGAATTACAGAAATATTGCTTTGGTTTTAATTTCAGTTTTTCTCAGTGACATAATGTTTTCACCTGAATTTATTTGTTGCCGCTCTTTGGGAAAGAAATCACCCAAGAAAATTCAAAAAGAGAAATAAAAACTATCTTCCAATAGACTTTGCAGAACAAAAGGTAAATGATTGACACAGCAGCTGCAATCTGCAGGCAAGAAACACTTCATAAGCAAAAAGTCTCAGGAAGAATTTTACAAAGAATAAATATCATTCTGTTGGCTTCATTAAACTAATATTCGGCATTCGTAGCAAAGGGATGTAAAAACTGAGTGACAACACACAAAATTGCATGATTGATTAAAAGCTGTCTGCACTTTCTCTTTTACAAGTAAATAATTCAAATGAAAGCTTCACTCCCTCTTTCATCTCATCACTATAAAGACTCTCCCTCCTAGGAACAAAGTTCCCTTGAAAAGTCCATCCAGATGATGGGATTATGCCTTAAAATAACTCCCAAATTTTCCAAAGGAAGACTTACTGTAACTATCAGGAAAAGATAAACCAAAACCAGAAATACCTTCACATGTAGGCCAGCGGATGGAAAGCAGCAGATACGGCAGATGAACATGTTTGAAGATCTCAGATGCAATATGATGAGTACCGGAATTGAAATTGTACTGTACATGGAATTCCTGTTAAATGAGCAGAATTCAATGGTTCTTGTCACAATAATGAAAAAAATAAAGGTAATTATGTGAGATGGTGGATATGCTATTGTGATTCACTATGGTATCCTTTTTATTTGTGTATCTATAACATATTGTGTATCTTAAATATATACAATAAATATAATTTTGGAAAATCAGCAAAATATTTTTTAAAGACACTTTTGGATATAAACTTTTTAAAATATAAATATTTCTGTCATTCTTTCAAAATTAAAGATCACAACCTTTGTTGAAGAGACATTTTCTGTCCATGAAAAAGAATTAGTACTGAAACATACTGAAGAATTTTAAGAAATCACAAGAAATGTTACTAAGAATGAAATTTTCTCTTACTGTCCATTGGGATATTTAATTTTGAATACTGTTAGTTTATAATTATTTTTCTTCTAAATAGATACTAAGAAAATTTGCAAAAACAATTTCTATAAAGTTTTGAGATTTATAGAAAAATTCAAGTGCACAAGTTTCAAGTAGCAAATGGCGGCCATATCTGAGAAATCAGAATTGCAGTTGGGATTAATCTGCCCTGGATCGATGCTTATTCATCGGTGCCATTGACAGATCATTTCTATAGATTGGTTTTATTCGAAGAGGTTAACCTATTTTTTTTTTTGCTTAAATTTAATTTGTTTCAATATTCAAAGTATTTATCTTTAAGGTTCTGGTTCAGGAAATGGCTTCAAAATAAGAAACTTCATATTTGATCAATTCTTTTAGATGTTAAATATAAATCCTTTAACCAACTCTTCACAAAGGAATGTAAACATTACATGCTATACACATGTAATAATGAATTTTTAAAAAAGATATCAAGAATAGTGGAGAGCAATCAAAAGCAGAGAGATATGGGCTTTTTACCTAAAAGAGAATGCATTTACTAATTTGTTCTTTATTTATTCATGGGTGCATGAGTGTGCAAGCATACATGTGTGTGTTTATTTTACAAACTTTATTCAAAGAGATGCCTCCTTTTGGGCCATGCAAGTCTACTTCTAACTCCAAGAAGAAATTATAAATTTTCTGTACTACAAAATTTTAGTTTGAGGCCACAACAATAATTAGAAAGTCACAATAGAGTAATTTAAAAAATGACTCCATTTTTCATACATACTTTGCTATTCTTTCTTGCATTGTAAATTACACATGTAGTACAGACTCTGAATAACTCAGCCAAAGTTAAAATACCTGATTTGAGATTGGAGTGCATGTCCAAGAGACAAAAGCATTGTTTGAATTATACAAGATGTCTTGTGAAACAATCCACTTTGGAATAGTAGAACAGAATGCATTGCAATGTCCATAATGCAATCCAGAGTTATTTGATATATGAAGAAATATGAAAACGTAGTAAAAGAGCCTGGGAATAGAGCTCAGTGCCTCAGCTCCTGCCTGGCACGCGCAAGGTCCTGAGTTAGATTCTCAGTACAAAAAAAAAAAAGGAAAAAAATGTGAAAAGAAAATTTTTAAAGAAAAAGAATAATAGAAACATGTCTTGATAGGAAAAACATTTCAAAATGAGCAAATAAAGGATATAAAAGTAAACATTTGCAATAAGTGTAAGAATTGTGTTTCTCAAGAGAAAAACAGAAGTCGTAAGACAACTAAATGGAAGTTCTAGGAGTGAAAAATACATTCTGTGCCAAATAACTTATTGGATATGCTAAAATAAGAAAAATAATAAAGGCGGGCATTAAGGAATAATCATAGGCAATAGAATTTAGTCACTTTGCACAAGAAATCAGTGAAAAATAAGTTTTTTAAAAGTTGACAGTCTCAAGGCCTCGGACAACATTAAAGGACCTTATAATATGAGAACAGAAGAGAATTACAATTTTTAAGAAATTAAGGACTGTATTGTTTTTTAAAAATGGTAAACTACATAAAAATGCAAAAAAAGCAAGCCCAGGAATATAATAACAATTATACCTGAGAATGTAATAAGCAAACTGCTAAGTAAACTGCTGAAAATAAAATGTAAGAATATTAAAGCAGTTAGGCAAAGCCACATATTACTTGGGTAAACAAAATTTAAGTGATCGTTAAACCTACCCAAAATAATGAACACTGGAAGACAATGGAAATGTATCTTTAGAGGGCTAAGGAAAAAATTCTGTCAACCCAGCATACTATATCCAGGGAAAAAATTTCAAAGTAAAAATTAATTAAAATATTCTTAATTAAATTACATTAGGTTTATTTTATTTGAAGTGTTGAGGATAAATCTCAAGACCTTCAGCTTTCTACCACTGAACTACATCTTTAGCCCTGCTTAAAGACATTTTTAGAATAAAATAAAAAGATGTAAAGGAAATCATTAAAACCCAATATCCAGTTCCAACAGAGCTGTATAGCAAGACACACAAAAAATTTCTTTGAACCATATAAAATTATATAGAATACATCTTTGAATATTTAAGAATATATAAAAAGCATTAGAGATGACATTTCTTTAAAATATTCTACTATTGGTTAATAATACTTTACTTTTACAAAATATACATATTATAATCAATTACATTATATATCAAATATTACATTTAAGTTACTTTGGCATTGAGAAGATACATGATGCAATACATATAAAAGGGGAATGATGGGAAAGAGGATGTGATAAATGGACGTATGTGGCTACAAGTGATACAGCACCATTGGTAATAAACCCTTGAGACATTAAGTATGCACATTGTAATCCCAAATGCTAGAAAGTAATAAATATTTACTTAAACCCACTTCATAAATCAAAACAGACTTCTAAAAATATCAAAATAATCTTTAAAAATGACAAGAAATGAGATTAGAAAAATTATAATATAGGGAACAAAACATTTTATGAAATATTTATCTTAAATTCAAACATCAATACTTACATTAAATATTAACAAACACAGACATTGAAAGGTAGAGATAGTCAGAAAGCTTATAAAACTAAGATATTAACTGTAAAAATCAACATATTTAAATTTTATATGTTTATAATAATTTATGGGAAAATATTTTGTTTTATCACAATCTAATATAAAAGATGCCTTAGAATTCTGTCATATTGCCTATAGTTTTTGATTCTTTCTCTCCGTGATATATTTGTTTCTTAGAGATATACAACTCTGTTTAAGAAACTCAGAGAGGTTTATTTTAATTTTAGTGATGTAAGAAAGTTTAAACCATTAATTAACCAGCATGAAATTATCAACTAATTTCTAAGAAAGAGTTAAACCTCTCAGAAAAAGAAAATCCTGCACATAAGGATCTTCATACATGGGTATACTGAAAAAAATTAATTTATATTTTTACCTTTACTAATAGAAATATCCAGTGCCTATGTTGACCCACAAAAATAAAAACTTAGTTCAGGATAGTTATTATGTAAAATATTACATGCATAGATGATAATTATTAATAAGAAAAATATTCAATATAAAACATTAATTTCAAGGCAGTTTGTTTGTTTCCTGTTAGATCTAAATTATCTTCCTTTTCAGAGATTACATATATTTGCAATGATCATGTTCTCTAACTTTTAAGTTCCTTCTAGCTGCTAGAATTCCAAAATTCCATTAGCTCAACCAAAAATAAAGTTAGCTTCTCCTCTACTTTACGTTTTAAGCCGTCAAGATTCTAACAAATCTGACAATTGTTTGCCCCATTTCAGCTGAAGAATAATCAATATTTTGAGCAGCATAGCTGCCTTCTCTTAAGATTGAACTCACATTCCTTTAATACAAGCATTAGTAGTATAGGTAAAAGCGCTAATATTGTCATCTTCAGATAAAATATTATAGTTTCTCCATGAGACACATACATGCATAAAAGGAAATATTGTACAGGTACACATTTTCCCCTTGTATGCCTCCTCTCAAATTCTATCTCTCGGCTCCCTTCTTCACACCACCTTAAACAGAAGTGACTTTCAGCAATCCATAGTACATGCTAAGATTCTTGTCTTTATTTGGATGAATCAAGAAACTAGACTGAAGCTTGATCCTTATGGCAGTTAGAGAGAAAATAATAAGATAAATACAATCTGATAAAGTAAAAATGATAAAATATGAATATTTTTTAAAAAGAAAGACACATTATGGTGCAAAATTTAATCCTATTGGAAGCTGATGTTCTTATACTCTATCATTTACCTTTCACAAAAACATGAATGAACTATAAAACAATTATTTTCCAACTCTTTGGACATGCGAAGGGTCACAATAACAGCTCAGCCAGTCCCAAGCTATTAGATATTTCAGGCCAGAAGTAAGCATATTAAATGAATGAAAGTCTATTTCCTAAGGTATTTCCAATAATTAGTAATTTGTGTCCCTCATGATGCCTCTTGTTAGTCCAATTAATTCTATTGATACATCTGTTACATCTGGCTAGAGGATGTGCCAACAACCAAACACTACAGAAGGGATAAGAAAGCAACCTGAGTAGGATGAAGTCTTCTACTTCAAGTAACTCACTGGGAAAATCCACTGGGAAAATAGTGAGATGCGAGGAGTGCCGTAAAATGTAAATGTGCAAAAGCACAGGACAGAGGGTTCTGCGACTAATAAGGACTGCTTATTTATCTAGTGTGCAGCAGATACTGAATGATTACATTTTCTAAGCTTCGTGGACTTGGTGAAAGAAAGGAGAAATAAGAGTGTTAAAGGGCACTTAATTTTTTACTGATTGCTGTGTAAAGCTAAGGGGTTAGATTTGCTAAGAGAATAGAGAATATTTTCTCACATATCACTACGCTTTTTAAAGTGGAAAGATTTTTATTTGGTTTAAGGCTTAGTTATGTGATTTTTTGTTTGGCTTCTGTGACACCAATTGTGAAATTTGGGTTAGTCTTCTTTGACTGCAATAAGAAAAATTCACAAATTAATTTTGAAAGTATCTCCACATTACGGTATACTAAGGTATACTTATAAATAATACATCTGTTTATTCTGAATTTATTCAAACTGCTTTTATACTATCCCTATGAGCTCAACATTTGTCTAATACTTGTGAATTAAGATTGTGAATACTACAATCTTATTAGAATTAAAACTAATTATTGAATTTTTCCAAAATTACAAATTATTACATTAAACAAATCTTGAAGAATTGTGTTGTTTTGATTTTTCCATATTTGACTAGTTGTAGAGAAACTGAAACTCAGATATTATGACTAAATACTAGTTATTGAATGATAGGTTACACATAAATAAATAATATAAGCAAATATAAATCAAAATTATATTTTGATACTGTGTATATTTATCTTTCCCTCAGAATCTAATTTTAAAGTTCATATCTACTGTAATAAAATATTTTAATTTATATGTAGGAATATTTTTCTCTAAAGTTTGAATTTCAGTATTCAGCTTTTTATGTTTATAGTAAAACTAATGATTAAAAATTTTGAAGATGGTATGTCAAGTTGTACGTAAGAAATAAGGAAGACTAGCTTAATAAACATGGCCCATGTCTTTGCATTAAAATGTAACACTTTTATTTAATATTCTCAGTTTATGGCTGTTCGTGTGAAGTTGTATGTATAACATATATGCACGCACATAAAACATGTATATGAAGGTTGGAAGAAAAATGTTTTGGAATTAATTTCAATAAATAAATGTACACTGTAGTTTTACATTGTATTTATCAGCTTTCCTGTCTCAAGGCAATATACTCAATACTTATAACTTAAAGAAAAAGAGGTCATTTTTGCTTATAACTCATGATTGCTGACTTCAAGGCAGAAATAATGTTTTCATGGGCACAGAAAAGGAAAGCTTCTGTTCTTGGTGTGAAATCCTGAGTTTCGTGTACCATTTTTGGCTCCCTCAAGACTATGAAACTGGTAAGATCACATAGATAAACAAATAGAAAGACAGACACTAGGACCCTCTGGTTCTTCCAGTCTTTTCAACTTAGGTGTAAGAACTATGCAGAGACAAAGATTCCAGATGATTTGAACCCAAGCCACTTTACACCTTCGTAACCATGAGCCAGGCTCTGATAGACCATCTCAAAACTAATCCCAGTCAGATACCAGATTCATAAGCAAAGCAAATTATTGGAATCACTTTAAGTCACTGTTTCTGAATTGTATGCTCAATAACAAAAATATAGGAAGAGAAAGAAAATATACTTATGAATGGAGAGTACCACAGTGCTAAATAAACAAGGCAGTTAGGATTGCCAGAGCCACACACCAAAATGAGGAATGTATTGCTTCTAACATTCAAATAGGCCCACTAGCCATTGCACCTGTTTTTTACGTGTAGGAGTAACTAGATAACTTAGTAACTTACCCTTCACATTAAAAGGGATATCTCTGCTAACTCCAAACCACTCAACTCCTAGAAATTTCCCTGAAGTTGAGGAATCTTGAATTCCGGTTGAATTTATTTCCCATCTTCTGACATACAAATTCTTTAAAAAAAATTGTTCGGAATGGTTGCCACTTCCTGTTCACTGGATCCAGTGAGTACACTGTAATCAGTACAATGGACCAGTGTGATACCTTGTGGAAGAGAAACCATCAACATCCCTGTAAATTAAATTGTGAGTGGAGTGGAGAGTTACTATCCTCCTGAAGTAGTGAAGTGAAGACATAATGACAGTCTTCATTTTTTACAAAAAGTGTTTAAAAGTTGAAAAGAAGTGAAACTGGAAAATATTTTATACAAAAACATCTTTGAGCAATTGTATGCGTTTATGTTTTAAGCTAAGCATTACAAATAAATGAGTCAAAAAGTTGAAATAACTGTATTTCTAAAGTAAGTAAGTTATACTAAGTTAAGTTTAATTAATTACAAAGAAAGAAAACTTTAAAATAAATTGAAGATGGCCTGATTTAGTTTATAAATTCTATAATAGAGTACATTCATGCTCTAGGCTTTTATGTTCTTACTATTTACCTGCCAACTTAACCAGAACAGCAAGCTCTGTTCACGAGAAACTACCTACATACTCTCCATTTTAATCTTTTTGCTTATAATTTTTGCTTACATGTACTCTTCTTTTTATTCTCTCTGTCATTCTTATTGTACCTTTTCTATGTTCTGAAGCAGAAATATTTGCTATTGTATTATAATTGCCTACGGTGTTCATTGTAGCAACACATTATACATGTTTGTATTCCAGAAACTGTAAGCTGTGTCACCTAATCTAGATGTGCTGTAGGCTGTACCATGTAGATAGATGTGATTGTGCTAGCTGATGTTCACACAGTGAGAAAAATACTTAATGATATGGTCCTCTGCATACAACTCTATGTTTAAGTGATATATTACTGTACATCTAGGGTGCCAAAAATTGATGTTAGATTTTCACCATAGTAACACTCGTCCTTGTGACTTAATTCACTTCGCTTCTTTTTTACTCTCCCCTCTCTCTGTTGCTCAGGTTTAGTAGCCCCTGTGTTTTCTATCGTACCAGCTCTTTCCTGCACTCCTCAAATGTGCTGTTGCATCTATGCACAGAGATTTTTTTAAAATCTGAGTTTTGTTATCTTTTAACTGTAAAATTACTATTTGGTTTCTCTTCATATGTTGTGTTTAATTGCTGAGGCTCCATTTTTTCCCATTTATTTCAAAAGCATTTGTTTATTCACTAAAGCATTTTATTTGACTGCTTTGACAATTTTTCCAGACAATCCTAAGATTTCTGTCATCCAGATGTTGATATATTTTTTTCCACTTGGTTTGAGATCACTTTGATGCTTAGTATGTCAAGTGACTTCAGTTAATACCTGGACACTGGATTTTAATTAAGTTTTCTGAGTTAGGTGACTTTCTGCTGTGTAAAGGGGATGAAAATTTATAGCTTCACTGCTGTCCAAAAGTATAGCAGTTTCATTTTCCCACATTACAGACATTAATACCGCGTGGAGGTGGTGCGGAGGTGCACTACTTGATTTTGAAGAATGGAAATGAAAGTTTCGATTCCCCAGCAGATCTTCACCGGTCACTCACAGGCTTTCAGAAGTAGTAATGTCATTAGACTGCTCTTCTTGTGACCTCCATCAACACTACAGAAGATATATGATCTCATTACTAGAGGTCACGGTAAAAGTCCTGACTCCACTAATTCTCCTCTGAAAATGCTCTAGCAAGAATAGGCAGGGTTGCTTTATTACTATGGGTTGACTGTGTGAAGTGCCGACAACCTGACTTCCCTTCACGCTCTCAGATGTTTCTGGTGAGGGATGGGAAGGAAACTGTGTTCTGTATGGTCAGGTAGCTCCCATTTCCTAGTTATGGTTCTTAGTTTCCTATTTAGCTTTTCTCACACCACTGGTGGCAGGAATTCAAGTGCCTCCATACAGTGAGGGCTGATATCTAACTGATTTAGTTGGCCTTTGTTTGTGTTAGTGGGCATGCTATCTAAGTTTTTAGTGTGGTATTTGATGGATCTAAGAATGGTACTATCTAGATACTGTACCTTGTTATCCTGTTAACTCATTGGTACTTTAGTTAGAAATTTCAGGAGTGTGTGTGTGTGTGCGTGTGTGTGTGCGTGTGTGTGTGCGTGCGTGTGTGTGTGTGTGTGTGTGTGTGTGTTCTTTACCTTTTTATAATTTGATTTTCTGGCTTATCTCCAGTTGTGGAATATACAGGGCATGATGAAAACCAGAGGACATCATTTTTTTCATTCTGGGATCATTCATCTTCTCTCCATATGTCTCTTTTATATGTCCTCATACGTCTCTTTTATATGTAACATCTAGGACTTTCGTTCCATGTTGTGGGACTAACAAGAAAATATGCATCTGCTCCATTATCCCCAGAAGCAAATTTTTTCAAAATTTTTCAATTTACATTTTGCATGTGTTCCACTCTTGATATTTTCTTTGTAAATCAGAAATGCTGAACTTTAAAATGGGAATAAAAATTATTTTATGTATACAAACGTGCATTTCCTTTAATCTTGTATTTATACCTATAAGCACGTCACTTAGGAATGTATCATATTCTGCAGGAGATATCAGCGACTTGTTCTTTCTCTAAGGTACGTTTCATAGCAAAAATATTAATGCCTTCAACAATCAGTTACAAGAATATATACTCCATGAAGTCAGATACCTCAGTGTGTATTTACTAAATGAGTGAAAAGAAGCATGCTTGGCATTGTGCTATGAATTTTATGTATGTTATGCCACTTAAATCATCTAAAATCACAGGTTTCCAAGATTACTGTCATTTTTTAAGATCTAGGTAACAACATTTTAAAGATTTTCAATAATTTGACACACATAATGGATAAGTCACAGAGCAGGGCTCACACCTTTGAGTCTGAAGTCTACGTTTATTCTACTGACAAAAAGAAAAGTCTTTGATTTTACTCAGTATTCTCTCTTGTGCCCTGATTATTCCTTCCTAGAAATGGGGGAATTATCACTAACTCATAGGAGAACACTAGGAGAATGTGCAACAGATGATTTCCAGCAGTTTTAAATTATATTTAACTTTCTCATATTTTATTTTTCTATTAAATCTCGGTGAATTAGATACCATCTGTATTCTCTTTCACGAACACATGCACAGTGATGCTCAGAAGGGAACTAAAGTTAAAGCTTGTCTACTTCATCTTTTGTTTCCCAAGTCCAAAACCTCATCTTATGTTCCAGCAGCTCGTGTGACAGCTGCACCTAAATCCAGATTCAATAGGTTCTTCTTGTCAACTAACACAATCCCTTAAGCACAGCTTATTTGAGTTTATATCATTCCACTACTGACAGACAAAAGCATATTTTCCCCAAAGATGAAATGTTTTGAGAAGATTTTGGCCCACAGATAAAAAACTTTCCTATTCAATGGTTTTTCGAGATAACAGTTTCACACGCAATAGATATAGTTGTAAATTAGATTACTAATCTATTCTGGAAGAAGCAGGAAGATTTAGGGCATCCTAATAAAAGATTACGTCTAAAGGATTAATGTTTTCCAGTCAAAGTTTTAAATGTTTATGATTTGCTTGCTTTCTAGTGTTTACGATGAGTATCAGGGGCAGACTGTTTTCTGAGTATTTTGAAAATCATTGGCATGCACATAGAGTGTGGATATTAATTTAGCCAAGTAAAATGAGCACAGAATAGACTGAAAACTGGGTAAAGAACTTGAAGCTGGAGATATTCTAACTGTGAGAACTTTTAGTTCCAAATTTTGTTTTTGATATTTTTCCTTAATTCTAAAGAATGTAAACAGTTATTACTTTATATTTCCTTGGTCTACTTATAGTCCAAGATCTAATTTTCTACAACTGTCATCTTCTTTGGCCAAATGCTATATGCATACTCTCTGGGAGCCTTTGCACAACTATTCTCCTTGATAGAATGTTTTTCTCTAAATACCTGCATGGATGGCTATTTCAGGTTTTTTCTCAAATGTGTAAATATCTGACAAGAACTTCTCAAGCATAAATATAAGTGCATAAATCCTCAATTTCATGCACCACTTGGCTTTCCGATCTTACATTGCATTGCCTTGTTTATCTAGCACTGTGGTACTCTCCATTCAAAGTATATTTTCTTTCTCTTCCTATATTCTCGTTATTGAGTATTTAGCATACAATTCAGAAACAGTGACTTAAAGGGATTCCAATAATTTGTTTTGCTTATGAATCTGGTATCTGACTGGGTTAGCTTTGAATTGTCTATCAGAGACTGGCTCATAGTTACCAAGGTGTAAAGTGGCTTGGGTTCAAATCATCTGGAATCTTTGTTTCTGCATAGTTCTTACACCTAACTTGAGAAGACTTAGGAATCCTGAAACTGGAAGAACCAGAGGGTCCTAGTGTCTGTCTTTCTATTTGTTTATCTATGTGATGTCTTACCAGTTTCATAGTCTTGAGAGAGCCAAAAAGGGTACACAAAACTCAGGATTTCATAGCAAGAAGCGGGGAGGGAGAGAAAGAGAGAGAGAGAGAGAGAGAGAGAGAGAGAGAGAGAGAGAGAGAGAAGAAGAAGAAGAAGAAGAAGAAGAAGAAGAAGAAGAAGAAGAAGAAGAAGAAGAAAAAGAAAAAGAAAAAGAAAAAGAAGAGGAAGAAGAAGAAAAGAGGGAGGGGAGGGGAGAGGAGAGGAGATAGGCAGCCGCACAGAAGAGGGGAGGAGACAGGAAGGGAGAAGAGGGGAGGAGTGGGGACAAGAGAGGAGAAGAAAGGAGAGGAGAGGAAAGATAAGTTTTATGATCTTCTGTTGTATCTCAAACTACAAAATTCCTGTGAAATTTAATCACTATCACAGGTCTAGCCAATTTAGGTGGGAGGAAAATAGATATTACATCTGGTTGTGGCACAACAATTTGGACTAGAAATATTGTTTTAGATTCTGCAAAACAGAAGTCACATACCACTAAAAGATAAGCTCCCAAACTCAAAATCTTGTTCAGGTCACTGACCTATCCCTAATAGCTTAGAGTAGTGCATGGTATTGGCTAGGAAACTCAATACACATTTTTAAAATGACTAAGTAAGTGAAAAATGTAAATTACTCAGGAAAAACTTCTGTACATGAACAATATTTTATTATATTTAATAGTGATAGAGAAATTGTTATAGAAATTAATATGACTATGTGCTTAAAAGAGGTGGTGATTCTTTGTATACATAGTATCATCTTTAGTAACTCGACATCAGCTTTTCTTTAGTAACTCAACACCAAAATGGCAAATTCAGCAAGACTTAGTCATTTTTAGTTTGATTTTTTTTTGCAATTTTGAGTTGTATGAAGAATTTAAGAACCAGATTATGATTATTTGTTTACTTCCAGTTTCCTACATGTTTAAATGTTCTTGCAGAACCCCCAGAAAGGCCCCCTAATCAGTCACTCACTAGGAGTTAAGTTCATGCCACAGGCTCAAATTATTACAAAATTTCCAATACAAATTGAAGCCATTTGAGCCTCTTAAATTTCTTTCTTTCTTTCTTTTTCTGTGTTATACATGCCAGTCTTCTCTGTATCATTCCAATTTTAGTTTATGTGCTGCTGAGGCATGCACGAATCCCTTAAATTCCAAAAAGCAGCACTGAATTCAGAGAAATTAGAAATATTTCCTAGATTGCATTATACCTAGTTATCTATTGTAAGTGTTAAATTTAATGATATCACATTTATTTTTGTTTACTTTTTATTGATGAAATAATAAAAACCAATTAAATCAATAAAATGTGGAATAGAAAGTTAAATTTAAAGCTATATAATATATTATTCTTGAAAAAAAAGCACATGCTGTAGAATATTATTTTCAGGTTATGTTACTGTGGTTCTTTTTAAAATTTGTCTTACATTTTGTTGTAGAGTATTGTCTATATCCTGAAATAGTTTAATTAAATTATTTCCTAAGACGCTTTTTATTGTAAACTGTACTCTCTTTTGAAGTGCTTGTGTTTCTTGTTACTGGAATGTTTTAATCAAGTTGGTTTCTCTCAGTCAATAAGCTAGTAAATGGTATAAATCCATCTGAAGTCTAAATGTGAACTCTAATCAGTGTCGGGATGTATAATGCATTCCTTGCTCTGATTGTGTGTTTTGTATATGTTCCATGAACATCTGGTGAAATAAAAATCTGTCAAAGTGTAAAACTTTTTCTTCAATATACCTGCATTCTACACAGACAATAGGTTTTATATCTTTGACATTGTTGTCAAATGCCAGAGGTTAAAATTAGAAGAAAAGATCTGCTATCCATGATATGCCATATGATGCTCCACCTTTATAAGGAAAATTCCATTAAATGACCTATGAAAATTTAAGAAAAAATGTCAGAGACCAGAAAATGGAAATGACACACCATGGCTTTGTCATAAAAATATAACCTCAACAGCATAAAGCCTAAAAATCCATGAAAAAATTATAAAAGTCTTTCTAGCTTATTGCAAATCAGAGAACTACAAGTGTTTTGCAGAAATTATTTCCTTCTGTATGGTCTCCTTTTATAATTACATTTTTTCTTTAAATTTTAGAGACAGAGTATGTGTATCTGTGAAAAATAGAGATCTCAAAACGCAAGGCCTGAGCATGTGTGTAGGGGTGTGTGCATATGTATGTGGATAGGTATAGTTTACAAGATATGCAGAATGAGTCATAAAAAGAACTCCAACTATTTTGAATACAGACTAAAAATTTGAAATATATAAAAAGTCTGATCTGTGAACTTAGGTTAAATCCTCTAAACTGTAATTATTTTTGCAAGAGTAACCGAAGGCTTGAATTTTCATAGGGTAGATTAGCCTCAAAAGGGTTGGAGAAATCTTTTGAAAAGAG
Organism: Cavia porcellus; assembly: GCF_034190915.1. Classification (NCBI taxonomy): domain Eukaryota; kingdom Metazoa; phylum Chordata; class Mammalia; order Rodentia; family Caviidae; genus Cavia; species Cavia porcellus. The sequence goes on along the minus strand of NW_026947498.1, from coordinate 36,022,853 downwards.
CAAGAACTGAACTCCAAAAGAGAGTGGAATAGCATTATTAAAAAGAATTAGATTATAAAATTTCATAATATTGGTAAAACCTGTAACTGTTATTATTTTTTTAATTTAAATATTTTAGTTAAAAGAATATGATTTGAAAAGTTCAACTGTAAAATTTAAATACAGGAATGTTCCTCTCATACAAATCTTCCTTTACTCTCCTGTATGTCCTCTTTTTTCTTTTCTTTTTCTTTACTTTCCAGTTTCAATTATCTTTACAAAGCATGCAGTTATATTTATGTAAACTAAGTGAATGTGCACAAAGACTTTTACATTTCACAAATAAACATCACACTATAATTATAATTATACCATAATTAAACAGAATATTTCAACTGCCTGACAATGTACATTAGGTCTGAAGGTTTAGTGTGTTACAGTCCTTTACTATGAGAATTCATCCCAGTATTTGGTACTGCTGAAAGAGAAAAAGATCTTATTGCATGTTTCTCTGTTATACAGGTTTTGGCCAAATAGTGCCAGTATATATTGTACAGCAATTATTTTTGGTTGAATGATTTTCAGCATAATACCTGCTTTTCTTTAGAAATTGTTCTAATTTACTGTTCTTCATTCTGTTGCCTTTTTATTTAAAACTGGCAGCTGAATTTTCTTTTGGCCTCTATTATTTGTTTCACCAAACTTAACATCACACTGAAAGTGTTTTTGGCAAGCCAACAAAGGTTAAAATTTTATTACTGCTGATGTCTTATGTAAGGACATTTTCTCGGCATTTAAGGAGTATAATTCAACATAATGTACCAAGTTCAATAATGAAATGAGTTAGATAACTTGAACCATTGAATAACAACTTGATTGTTTTGTTTAACCATAATTAGCAATGCTGTAAGGTTAAATGCAAGGAAGATGATGAACAACCAAAAACTCTTTGGAGTACATATATATGGGAAATGTCTGCTAATACAAATAGCTATGGAAATTTCAAATTGAAAAATTATTTCTAGGTCATTAATCTTTGCCTTTGTTTTTAGAGAATAAAGCATTATTTTCAGTATTTCTAGATGAGAAAAATGAGATACAGGAAAGGTAAATATTGACCACACAGCAATAGAAAAACTGGTGCATAAGCCCAGTCTTCTGAAGGTAGAGTATATGGATCACTTCTTGGGAAAGATCTTGTGGTGTAATAAAAACAAGTACTCAATCTGTATCCCTAGTTCCTGGCTCTTAACTACTGAACCTCCAAGGGTCCTACTCAGGGAGGATGTAGAAGCCATAGTATGAAAGCTGGTCAATAGAAAGATCAAGTCATGATCAGAGAGTTGCAACTTTTAACTCCAGCCACCATTCCCCAAGAAAACAAGGGATTACAAATTAAATTCAGTCAGTAACATCAAATACAAGTCACATGTCATTCATTTGGGCTGGATCCTGAGCAGCGTGCCTTGTGCAATGGATGCACATCTTAGTCTCTATCAATTCATCATGGGTACCCATACATCATGCTTAGTTAGCTTCTGAAGAGTTTTAATAGTATCAGTCCTATTATCTTTCTTGCTGGGAAAGGCTTGTCAAAGGCCATCAGAATATTGTCTGATTGTAAAACTACACATACCTCAAAGATAATAGTTACATGTTTATGATTCCGAGGGAAGACAAACTAGTTTTGCAAGTCTGTTTGTAAGGAAATACTGACAAAGACTGTAAGTCTAGAACAGTACACAGAGGCAAAGAAGGTATAATTTTCCTACTGTAGGACTGGAGAAATTGTATTCACCACAGCATGATAGGAAGTATCATCTTACTTTTTTGGTAGTTAACTGTCCAATTGTCAACCTTTGTGAGAATACCCAGCTGACTTGAGTCAGCATGTTTGCCAGAATGCTATAAAAGGAGAACAAGTGAAAGGATTTCAGCTGATCTTCCTTGAAGAAGCTTCACCGTGGCTACATTTCTTGAGGAGCTTCAGCTGCTGTCTTTCTTTGAGGGAGCTTTAGTCTTTGTCTTCATGTTGGACATTATTTCCTGCTGTCAGTGTGGATCCCTCAGTTTTTGGGTCACATTCTTCAGCCTTGGGTACAGTCACTTCCAGCAGTGGCCCTTGGCCAACTTTAGTGTAGATCCTCTGGCCTTCCATTCCTGATCCTTTGGTATTTTGTGGGTTCCAAGCCCTTGACCGGATCCTTTAGGTCTCCAGCACACAGACAGATTTCTGGCACTCTTCATATCTGACTGAGATAAGTAATGCCTACTGCTCTCTATAGTCAACAATCATTTTCCAAGTTCCATTTAGCATTCTCATTGCACAGACTGAAGGACTGAAACCAGATTATAAAATTTAACTGCTCTAAATTATTTTTTTCTCTCCAGCTTCAATACATCTACCTAGAAGCTTATACTATCTCAATATCATCCTAGGGATGGGAATGGTAACAGAGTCCTATTTTTCTCGCCTCACTCAAAACTTTACTACCAAAACTTGAATCAAATTCCCCCCCGTAGAGTCCTGTGATGTCTTTTCTAAAAAATATGTATCCCTGGGATGTTTTCAGATTTTGATGATATTAGTACCAAATATGGAGAAAGTTAGCTCTCTCTCAAGGCAGTACTACTTGTTGGGCATCGATGATCTTTTTTCTTGTTTGAGGGGGACCAGTAAATATTGAGTTTCACATGAAGCCCGCAGTCTTCCCCCAGTAACCCTCACCCTGGGATACTGGCCCTACTCTAATCATGGAAAGTAGAGGACAATGTAACCTGAGTAGCAGATAATGCTGGAGCTCTTCACTAATCATATAGAGGGAAGAAAGCAAAAGGTCATAACCGTTGTTCATGCTGAGGTTCCTTCTGTACTGATACTGTTCCTTTGTCTTTTCTAGTGGTTACTACCCTGAAGAAGATTACATAACCACTATTTTTTTATTTAAACCAGATCCAATTTCATTTTTCTCCCATTTTTATTTGTTTCTTTTTTCTGGTCAGATTTTATAAGTGGCCTCACCCTCTCCAGACTATGTTCAGTCTCTTCCAGATTGACAATATCTCCAACAGTAATAGCTTCATCATGTTATATCACAAACATCCTGCCCAGAAACTGGTCTGAGAGTGAGACATAAAGGCTGTAACACTCTCCAGTGTGTAACAGTTTGCTTTTTTTCTTATCATAAAAGTGGCAAAATCAGGTCCCTGAAAGACAGGAGTGTAAGTGGCTTGTTCATGCTCAATTGCAGCAGAATAATCTCAAATTATATTCATGTGGTAGCTCTTGCACTGGAACTCTCTAACTTGGTCATGACCCATTTATGCCCAAGATGATCCAGTTCATAGGGGAAGGACTCCATGGACATAATGGGTATGATGTAGATATTAGTTAAGAGCCAACGAGTAGTGAAATTGCTCATTTTCTTGGCTTAGCTTCTAGCCGTTCTTTTTTATGTCCCATGGCTCACCATTTAGACAGTTCTCATCAAAAACTTGATTAAAATTTTTCATTATCTAGGTTTTCTTTAGAAGTATATTCCTAAAGTTACAGCATTTGAATGGGAGGGCCTCTGTCATGCATCTGAATATTCTGTATCTTTGTTTGTGCCGAATCAATAATCAGCAGGAATGCAAGGGGTATTGATCTTGTCTTTAGTCTCTGGGTATTTCTCACTCCTCTTGTTCCAGTGACTCCAATTATTTGGTTCCATTCTGATCATAAAAATATAGATAACATTTGTTTTCTTTTCTAATGATTTATTCCCAGCAAGCTAGTGTTCTTAACTTTGCATCCTGCTCTTTCAATTTTCTCAGCAAGATTATTGGCTAAGAGAGAGAGAGTTAAGGAGACAATATTCTTTCATGTTGTGACTCTTTTTTAAAATGTCTTTATCTTATTCTCCCTGTCTGCAGTCAGTAGGTATCAGTGGGCAATTGAACTGTCTATAGTAATGGCATCTCACCTCAGTGTAAAAGCATCATCTTCCTTACCAGAATTGGACAAGCCACATGCAGCAAGTGGCAATTTAGGGGTGTTCCCTAATGTATATGCAAGTGGGTCACAAGCATTTAATGTAAGATCTGCCTCTCTCCACACAGTCAGATGGCTGGTCCAAGATTTCCTTCACTGACACTCTCTTTTCCAAGCCTGTTTCTTTATTCTCCTGGCTGACTCATCAAGTGTTTCAGAATGACTGGATTTGTAGTCAGCTGGGCAGAAATGTGGATAGCGTAGGCATCGCACTTGTAGGTAGCAACTGAGGTAGGAAAGCATTGTGGAACTCATTGCTTGTGTTGTGAGGTTTGTCTTAATTCTAGGAGTTGCAGTCAGAACTGAAGTTTTGCTCACTCAGTAGTATTGCTGAGTGAATTGGAAGATTAACAGTGAAGATTAATGAGGAAACAAGGAAGGAAATTAGTAAGGAAAGATTGGAAGGAGCTAATAAGGAAAGACTGTAAGATTAACAAGGAAACAAATGACTAGTATTTGGTGTCAGATAATGACATATTGAAACTGATTAAATATATGGAGAGAAAGAGAGAAACACAGATAGTGACAGAAAAAATATGTAGTATGGTGATAAAAATTTCATTTAAGGTCATATCTTCAATGACAAAAATATGTTTTATTATTTATTAGCTATATAAATCTCCCTATGCCTGAATATTTCCAATTATAAATAGGATGTGCATTATATTTATTGAGAGATACTTTCAGTAAAACACTTAGCCATATAATTTTTGTCAGTGAATGATACTATTTAAGAAAAAAGAAAAGAGAATTTTTCTTTATACTTAAATTAAAAGTTTTCCAAAATTTTATTAATTTATTACATTTTATTGAATATACAGAAACAAAATTAGTGTGCACACAGATAAAATTTTAACATGTATCACAAAGTATGGATTTCACAAATGTTAGAAGAACTAAAATTATTTCAGGAGAAGAGCCCTTCTTAAATTATCTAACAGTTGCTGTTGAGACATTTGTTAATTCTAAACAAGACCTGGAGTTGAGCTTAACCTAGGGAGGAGGACTCTCTAGAGGTAAATTCATCCAATAGAAGCTTTTAAGTGCTACTCACGCTGTTGTGCTACAGCAGAACATAGAGGAGTCCAATTAAAGTGCATGGCTACTTTTTCCTGATGAGATAGTTGTTAAGTGACTGGTATGTGCAAAGAGATGCTGAATTTGGTGATAGTGGTTAGTGGCTTGGCTTAAAAATATCTAAGAGCCTGAATGGGATCTGCCATTACTGAATACTTAGGAGACAAACTCTTACTATAATGAGGGTTGGTTAAATATATTAAGAATCTACAAGTCAAGACATTTGCTGTGTTTTGAAATATAGCTTACAGCAAAAAAAGTAAAACAACAAAAAAGAAGGTTCCAATATTTTCAGTTTTCAACAAATGCCTGGAGAGCATAATTTAATGTATAGGATCACCACTGTAATAATATATAAAAAAGCTTTATGTAAAAAGCTAAAGAAGGCATTAAAAGTTAGGAAAGCGGTAATAAAGAATCAAAGAACAGAAAAGATATACCAAAAAGAAATCCCAGAAGTATAAAAAACCAGTATGTTTGTGTAATTGTATCAGATACACATTAAGTCCTCTATTCATAAGAAGATTGTTTGTCTAGATTATAAAAAAAATGACCCAAATAGGGGCTGGGGATTTAGCTCAGTGGCATAAGCACCTGCCTTGCAAGCAGGTGGTCATGAGTTCGATCCCTGGTACCGATAAAAAGAAAAAAAAAAAAGAAAAAGCTTAAAAAAATGACCCAAATAAATCATGAACATACACATTTTATACTTATACTTTTATACTCAAAACATACATATTTTAAAAAAGCATAAACTGCATTAAAATACTAATAATAGTATTATAAAGATTATATTTATATATCAGAAAGTAATTTTTAAAGCAACAAATGTTAAAGATGAAGAGAAACACTTCATAATGATGTGGATCATCATAAAAGGTGAATGGAAAAATCTTGATTCCTTGTACCACAAAGTAAAATTGACAGATCTCATAAAAGAAGTATGCACAATTACAATTCTAATTGGGGATATTTAAAATACTTCTTTCAATATCTGCAGAAAAAAAGGAAATAAAATCTTCAGTAATATATGAATTTTGTAAAGTCATGTATACAATTCAGTGGAGTTTCTAATGCCAACAATAAATTCTTCTATAGAATTTATAAATTATCTACATATCATTTGCTTCATCAGAAGTTTCAACTATTTAGAGACAAAATTAAATGAACATACATGTAACACCTCTGCAGTGAAAACTACAGAATACCAAAAATTTTAAATGCAAAGTAAATATGAAAGTGTACTATCTTTACAAGTTAGGAAACTATTTTTTATTTAAAGAGAAAGCAAAACAAAAAAAGGGAAGCAATAATACAAAATTCCAAAAATTAAATTAAATTAAATTAAATAAACACTAAGAAATCACTAGTTGACAAAATACATGCTGTCATCTTAGAAACAGTTGTTCAAGTTACAAAATTAAAGCACACAAAGTGGACATTCAAACACTGAGACTGTAAACAATTCTCAATTATCCAACAAAAATTTAGTAATATGGTTATATATCTTACACACTTAAACACACATTTGAAAGGTACTGGTTATCTTCAAGTTGATCTATAGATTCAATATAAAGGCAGCAATAATTAATATAGCTTTTTTGTTTTATTTTGGTCTTGGTGGAAAACCTTTTTTGAAAAAAATTTATACGAAAGTTCAGTAGACTATGCAGAACTTATTCAATTTGAAAAAAGACAAAGGACGAATGGCTTTCTCTATTGTCTTACAAATCATGGTAATTGTAGTGACATTAGTTTGTAGCTGTGTGTTCAGAATATCAGAGCAACAGAGCATAAAAGACTTCAGAACCACATGTATATATTCTTGGTCAGTAAATTTATGTAAGGTGCATCCCTTTAATGCAAAGAGGCAACAACTTTCTTTTCAGTAGATGGTGTGTGTTACAGCTTATATCTAAATGTCCCTTCAAAGCCTCACGTGCTTATAGCTTGAGCTTTTGGGAAGTGGCCGCATCATGAGTGTGTGATACTGGATTAAGGATACTATAAATGGATTAGTCAACTGATTGGTTTAGCATAGTTCTGCGTGTGGAAAGTGGGAAAATTCACACTGGGTGTGGGTGTACCAACCAACAGGCTTGCAGCCTGGCTGCTTCCCTCATGGACTGCTTCTCCTATGCCATGACCCTTTATCCTGTTGCCCTGCCCTGGAGCCAGTGGACTAGGGACAAAAACCATTACAAACGGAGCTAAAATAAACTATTTCTCCTTAAACTTGTGGGTGTTGAATATTTTGACCCAAGATGAGAAAACAGAATAATGTGAGTCAATTATATAAGTTGACTTATGCCAAAACAAAAACAATTCCAGCTGAAAGGTAGATTTAAGAAAAAAAAATATTACAATTGTAAAAGAACTATAATAGAAAATAGTTTCAACTTTGAAAAGGGACATATGTATAAAATAAGTCACAAAGTGCTAATTGTATAAAAGTTGTGAGCCATGGTGCTCTTTGCCTGTTCCCACAGTGACTTGGGAGATTGAAGGAGGAGTGTCACTTAAATTTACGTATTTGAGGCCATCCTGGGCAACAGTAAACCCCATCTCAAAAAAAAAAAAAAAAAAGGAAAGAAAAACAAAAAAGATACATGTTGGACTATCTTGTAATTTAATCTTTTGAGTAATCAGTGGACAACATTAAAGTAAAAGGCTAAATATGACAGTGACAATTATTAAAATTATTTAAATATAAATTTAAATATGTAGCACACACATTTTCTGTATGTCTTAGCCACTTCTCATTCCTGAGATGCAACACTAGATACTCACAATTTGTAGGAGAAGAGGTTTATTTTGGTTCACACTTTAATTCAAGGCAGACCATCCTGGCAAAGGTGCATAGCAGAGGACAGCTGTTCAAGTCATGGTTGCTAGGATGCAGAGAGAGTGGGGGAGGGAGATATGCCTTCCCACTCCAACTTTCCATAACTCCGTCTCCTAACAGCAAGTCATGATTGAATGGCATCAGCAAAGCAAAGCCTTTGAATACACTAGGCTGTTGGGGGACATTTAAATATAAATCATAAAAGTACAATTTTATAATGTATAATTTACACATATAATAATACCTAGGTTTGTGAAAACTTCTATTTGCAAATAATTCAGTTCACAAACACAAGTGTTCTGCAGAATTTTGCTTTCCTTCATGAACTCTGTATCAGGTAACAAACATGGCCTTGGACATCTACACATACACAAAAGGGGCAGCTATCTTCTCCAAATCATAAAACAAAGTTCATAAACTGAGAGGTACCACTGTATGCTATACATTTATATTTATTTAAATTATATACTGTATATGTTTTAATATATTTACTATATGAATATATAGTATATCTAAAGTATATAGTATATATATATATATCTAAAATACATAAACTACATGTGATTACATGTAAAATTTCTAGTTCATTAGAATTATGCATCAACATGTAATTTACATATAAAAGAATTTATTTGTCTTATCTCTTCTTTTTATCTTTTTACCTTGTTTATTGGTATACTTTAGACATACATAATTATCAGATTAATAAGAAATTTCTACCTGTACATTATATATCTAGATTTTTCTTTTTTCCCATTCCTACCTTCTCTTCAATTCCTCTTCCCTTCATTTAAAAACTTTTGATTCCATTGTGTCCTCCTTTTCTTGTTTTTTTCTAATCTTCCTTCCCTACCCCCACCAGAATTCTCCTTCCATTTTGAAAAATTTCTTCCTATTTCACAATATCTATTACACATTTTGGTCATTATTTATACTTTCAGATTCTCACATCAGACAGAAAATGCAATACTAACATGTGACCAATTTATTTCACCAAAGTATGGTCTCGAGATATTTCTACTTATGTAGAAATGTCTCATGTTTATCCTTGGTTATGTCTGAGAAGTACTCCACTGTATAAAAAGAATCTTCATCCATTAATTTGTTGATTGGCATTTGGTCTATTTCCAAGATTTAGTTATTACAAACTGTGTTGCTATAAACACAGGTCTTCATGTATCACAGTGGTATGCTGCTTTCAGTTCTTCTGAGAAGATGCCAAGAAGGGCAATAACTGAGTCAAATGGGACCTCTAGTCCTATTTATTTGAGGAATCTGCACACTGTTTTCCACAGTGGCTGTGCCAGTCTATATTCCAAACAACAGTAAAGAAGGGTTCCTTTCTCCCTACAGCCCACCAATGTTTGTTATTGGCTGGTATCTTGATAATAGCCATTCTTTATGTAATAAGGGAGAATCTTAGCATTGTTTTAATTTGCATTTCTTGAATGATCAGTGATGAACATTTTTTTCATATATTTATTTTCCATTTATACTACTTCTTCTGAGAAGTGTATATTCACTTCTCAAATGCTCTCTCACCTAGGCCTTTAAATTTGGAGAATCTAGTTTTTTTTTTTTCATTTCTTTGTATGTTCTAGAAATTAGTCCTTTGAGGAAATACTGACAAAATTTTTTTCCTACTCTATGGGTTATCTTTTCACTCTGTTGGTAATTACTTTTGCTGTGCAAACACCTTTTAAATAAGATGAATTGCCAATTGTTGATTCTTTGTTAATATTTCCTGTGCAATTAGAATTTTGCTTATGAAACCTGTTATGATTTATGTCTGAGTGTCCCCCAAAGCCTCATGCTATCATGGAGGCAACTGAGTCTAGTGTTTGTGACTGATTTGTTTTCTAGTGCTGGGCTTGGTGATCACACAGTGGTGAGTAGCCAGTATACAATGCAAAGAAGGGAAGGAGGTTTGCTTTTCCCTTTTGCCCTTTTTACTATCATGGCTTATAGCCATCAGGAGCTGTTAAACCTCAGCCATCCCACCCTGCCTTGGAACCATTTAAGTACGGACTGAAACCTCCAAAAAAATGTAAGTTTTCCTGCTTTCATTTTAGGCATTGGATATTTCGTTCCAGCAAAGACAGAAAAGTAACTAAGTTACTAAAAAGTAACTATTTTGTCTACACTTATACTTTTAAGACTTCTATCCAAAAAGTAGTAATATTTATATCTTTGATCCACTTTTATTTTAGGTTAGTGTATGGTAAGAGACATGGGTCTAGTTTAATCTTTGTCATGTAGAGAGCCAGTTTTACCAGCACCATTTATTAAAGAGGCTATCTCTCTTCCAGTGAATGTGTTAGGCCCCTTTCTCAAAGATAAGGTGGCTGAGTATGCTTGGACTTGTTTCTGTACCTTCTGAACTATCACAGTGATCCTTGTGCCTGTTTTTTTTTATTATAGTAACTCTGTAGTATAATTTCAATCCAATATCTAGAATTGTTTTTGGGATTCTAGATCTCTTCTGGATCCAAAATAATCTTGGGAATGCTTTTTCTAGGTCTGGAAGCTATGCTACTGTTATTTAAATTCAGATTGCATTCAATCTATATTACAATTTTTAATATGTTGGTTCTTCCTACTCAAGAGCTAGGGATATATTTCAATTTTTTGATAACTCTTTGATCTCCTTTTACAGAATGCTGTAGTTTTCAATATAAAGATCTTGCTTTCCATTGTTATATTGATTCCTATGTATTTCATTTTTTTTCACTGCTATTGTGAAAGCTTTTGTTTCCCTGATTTATTTCTCATTGAGTTTGTTATTTTTGTACAAGAATGCTATTGATTTTTGAGTGTTGACTTTGTATCCAGCTACAAAACTAAATTTGGTTATTAAATCTAGAGGTGTTGGGGTGGAGTTTTTGGGGTCTTCATGTCATTTGCTAATAATGATGATTTAACTCCCTTTCTTATCTTTATTCAGTTTTATTTCTTTTTCTCTTGTCTAATTGTTTTGGCTATGTTTCCAGAACAGTATTTAGTAGGAATGGTGATAGTGGACATCTTTGTCTTGTCCCTGATTTTAGAGTAAAAAATTTCAGTTTTTGACCATTAAATTTGATGTTGACTGTTTATTTGACATAGATATCTATTATCAGATTGAGTCTAAGACCATCTATTTCAATTTTCTACTGGGTTTTTCCATCATGAGTGGTGTTGGATATTGTCAGATTTGTTCTGCATCTGTTGAGATGATCATTTGATTATTGTCTTTGGGTCCACTGATGAATATTGCAGTTTATTTTGCCACTTATTTCCAAGATCATTGCATTATAATTTTATATTATCTCCAGATAATTTCAATTCTTTTGCATTTATTTAAGCAGGTTCTACGTGTTAGTATATCATATATTTTGGAGAATGTCCCAAACACCACTGAGAAGAAGTGTATTCTAATATTGTAGGATGGAAAACGTAGACATCTGTAGACATCTAGTGAGTCCATTTGTTCACAGGTATGGTTCAATTCTGATATTTTTTGTTAATTTTTGTCTGGTTAATCTATCTGTGATGGTGAGGTATTAAAGATACTTATTACAATTGTGTTAGTGTTTATTTGTTTTTTTGTCCATTAATATTTGTTTTGCATAGTTGAGTGCACCTGAAATTGGTGCAGATGTGGTTATGATTGTTATATCTTCATTTGGAGTTTTACCTTACCAAGTATATAACAGCCTTCTCTGTTTCACTTGTCAGTCTTGGTTTGAAGTTCACTTTATCTGAAAATAGCCACATCTGTCTTTATCCAGATTCTTGTTACATAAACAATTGTTTTCCATCCTTTGAGTTTCATTTTATGAATTTCTTTTTGCATTAAATGTGTTTCTGTTATGCAGCTTATTGTTGAATCTTTTTTCTTGATCCATTCTATCAGCTTGTTTCTTTTACTTGGTAAATTGAGACCATTTACACTGATGGTTAATACTGATGTATGGATTTATCCTTGTCATACAATTTTCCTGTTGATGGTTTCGTGTCTCTCTTCCCTGTTTAATTGCTTGTGCTGCTTGGTGGTTTCTTTCTATTGGTGTTCTTGCACTGGTGGTGTAACTATATTCCTTTATAATGTATATTTCAGAGTAATTTGTAGAGCTGGTTTGGTAGTCATAAATTTTCATTAGTTGTTCTTTGTCATGGAATTATGTTATTTCTCCACTAGTTTGGAAAGATAATTTTTTGGGACACAACAATTTCAGTTGGAGGTTATTTTCTTTCCGGAGTTGAAATACTCAAGATCTTCTTGACTTAAGAGTTTGTGTTGAGAAGTCTGCTGTTATTATGACAGACTTTCCTTTATAAGTGATTTGTTTCTTTTCTTTAACAGCTTTTAATATTCTGTTCTTCCAGGAATCTTGATCTTTGATCTCCTGGATAGCTGCTTGAATCTATTCCATGGATCCCATTTCTTTCCAATGCTGATCCTTCATAGTTTCCAACATTTTCCTAAGCCTATTTTTTTTTAAATCTGTGTCTATTCTAGATTTATGAGAAAGTCCTTCATTTTAATCTTTATTTCTTTTTTTTTACCTGAGATATTATTTCTAAACTGATTTTCTCTATAGCCTCATTCATCTGCTTTTAAAAAATTTTTCTTTTGTATTTTAATGATAGAAAAATCCAACAGAACAAGACAGAAATAAACAAAACAATGCAGAAGAATTAGTACAGAACTGCAGAGCAGGATACCAGAAAAACAATAATGATTACCATAGTATATCTTGTTATCTTCACAATAGATGTCCTTTCCATCAGGTATGGCAAAATCTAACCAAAACCAAAACACTATAAAATGAATCAAAACAGAATGTTGAATAAAACAAAACAATTAACCAGACCAAAGCCAAACAGTGAAAACATTTGACTTCAAAGGCAAGGTGGAAGCGAATCTTTCATATTTGCTATATTGTGTACTATCATCCTCCCAAGAGATGCTCAGACCACTGACCCCAGGCTTACATAATCAACCAAACAGTACAAGGCATTTAGTTGCTTTATGTCCCTTAGTGCTATCAACTCAGGCTGACCTCAGAAGCATCTGATGGCTTGTTGGAGATGGGGGAGATATGGACGGTGCTTGATTCTAGCCAATAGGTTCACTAGCCAATAGGAAGACACTATCTGACTTTTCTCTTCCTGGAATGTGTGTGGCTTGCACAGTTTATCAGAAAGGCTGACTAGTTGATTTCTTGGTTGGTCTCCTAAGTATCAGCATGGCTGATTCTCAGGAAATGCTGACTTTTTTCTCCCTGGAATGCATGTGGTTCTGCTGTTCTTATTTCAGAAAATTCAAATGAGTGGTTCCCAATTGTCTCTATCTCATCTCCAGGATTTATCCTGTGTGTGCTTGAGGTCTGGGATGGCATTATGTTTCTGAAGTATGTCCTTATGTATTATCATTATGTTAAAAAACAATGAGAATGATATTGTCAAAAACAAGACAGAAGGAAATCCACAATACTTACTATATTGCATATTGTTATCCTCTAAATAGATGCTCAGACTACCAGCTTTAGATATGCAAAGTCAAACAAACAATACAAACATTAAGTTGTTTTTTTTATTTTGATGCTTATAAATTTCTTATGTTAGATAGTTTTGCACTATTTTCCAAATTTTACCCCTATCCTTAATCTATTTTGAAATGAAGAATTCCTTCATCTTTTTCTTCTCCACTGACAATAAGATCTCTTTCATAATCTCTTCTTTTTGTGAGACAATCACTTACAATCTTGCAGCATATTTGAGAGAGAGGAGAACCACTGACTCAGTCATGATCATGTAATTAACATCACATAGTAATGGTATTGAAAAACACTTCAAGACAATGGAAGGCATGGCATAATATTATATGCTCAAATTAGCATGTGCAAGTTTATTTAATTATTCTCTACATAGGTAAACATTTAGATTGTCAGTCTCTTCTACCCAGATCAATGAACATCTTTTTTTTTTTAATTTTAAAGAGGATGAAACAAAACAATAAAATGAAACAAACAAACAACAACAACAAAAAAAAACAATTTGAATGATATTGGCAAAAACAAGACAGAAGGAAATCCACACTATATACATATTGTTATCTTTTAAATAGATGTTCAGGCTTTAAATTTGCAAGGTCAATTGAACTTTACTAGCATTAAGTTCTTTCTTTACTTCAATTGCTATCATCTCGGCCTGCATTCTTCCAAATCAGCCAGTTGCTCATGGGATGTCCCAAGGGCCAGGAGGAGAATCTTTTGTGCCTGCCTACATGTTGGGTGACTCACAGGGAAACACTGCTTCTTGATTCTTTCCAACTGCTGCTGGTGCACAAGAGGATGCTACTGCCTCACGGTTCTCTCCTGGCAGACCTGAACAAACACCTTTTAAATACTTGTTCCAGTACAACTCTAGATGCTTCCATTGGCAAATCTGCAAAACTTGATACATAGAACTGTAATGATTCTTGATATAGTGACTTAAAGGTGTTTATTCTAAAAAAAGACAATGTCATTTACATTTTATATGTTCCACTAATATTTCTATGTGTAACATGCGTATAGTTAAGAATGGTGACCTTTTGCTTGGGTTTTGCATTTGATTTGCATTTTCCTGTTAACTAATAAGATTGGATCACTTTCATTTACGAATTCTTTTTTTGCCAATGAAAGAATTGCAGTTTTATTTTGTAGTTTTGTCACTTCCCTTATGATTTTAATGCTTCATGTGTTGTAGATATAAACATTTTGCTCTTACTATGTTAGTATTTTTTTAACTTTGTATGTTTTACAAGATCTTTTTATATTTAAATGTATGCAAACTTATGGTTTATTATTTTTTGTTTTGTATCTTGCTTTAAAAAGCTCTCCAGAATTCCAAGTTGTGAATATATTCCATATTTTCTGAACTCAGTTATCCAGGAATTTACTTAGACTTACTCAAGTGGTGCAAATTAGGTTTTTTAAAGAATAAATTTTCAGTTTTGTAGGAAAGATTTATTAACTTATCCTTCATATATTTATTTAAAAGCCACCTACACCATTTATATACCACTTATATATTCTTGTCTGACACTGGAGCTGTGCTAATAAATTGCCATAATTTTATGTTTTAATATCAAGTAGCAATAGTTTGTTAGTTTCCTGCACAACCTCATTCAGACAGTCATGTTGGTATCTTTATAGTAGCTTTCCTCCTAATGGTACAAACCACCTGACACACTAAATTTAAAGGAAGAGAGGCTTAATTTGACTCACGGTTTTGGGATTTCAGTGCATGGTTAGCTGCCTCTAAAGCAGAAACATGGCAGAATGGCATAACAGGCAAGGCAGCTTAAGCTGTGGGAAAGCAGACCAGAAAAACAGAAAGAGGAAAAGCAGTGAGGGACTGGATACCGACTCGGGAACTCCATGACATACTCAGAAATATACAGAAATGTGCTGTGCATATGCCCTGGTTGCTCCTAAGCCAATGAAGCTGACCATTTTGTTGTTGGACTACATGGTGTTCAGTGCTTCCTGGCTCTTTCTATCACTTACAAAGAATTGTCTGGGACAATTATGAACAGGTAAATTCAACTCTTATTTAAAATAAAGGAAGAAACAGAAAGTGAAGAAAGCAGAAGAACAAGAAGAGACACAGGCAGCAGGTGGGATAGAGCACTGCAGAAATAGGAAGAAAGCAAACAGGAAGATCACGTGGAGGAAGTTAAGGGTGCTGTCTTTCACATCTGGACTGCCCACCCATCCTGGCTGTGATTGGCAGGTCGCATTCTGTTGTTCACCCTCCATCCTAGCTCAGCTTGCATCCTTTTTTCAGGTACCTTGCCGTACTCTAATCTCCTGCTTCAATTTGACAAGTAAACTTAGTTGTTCTGATCTCTTTAAACACATGTTCTTACTTTGACTTCGAAATTTTTCAAAATATGTAAATGTGACCTTAAGAAATTTTTTAGCCTGGTGTGACACTCAGTCTTTTAATAGATAAACCTCAGGGAGCTGTTTATTGAAATAAATTGTAATTATGACATATATAACCTCAAATATTCTCTATTATTTCCTTTTCTATTTATTGTGTGTCAAGTTCCAGTGTCACGTCTTGACTTTTGAGATTCTGATAATCATTTTTGCACCATTTATTTTATTCAAATATTTCACTGGTTTTTCCTCCTAATCATTTCATACTTTTATTATATCTTTTAAATACTACTTTTCAAAATAAATTATAATATTATCACTACCCGTTGTCTTCTCATTGAGCACAAAAGAAAACATATTTTTATTTCCATTTGGTCTTTTCCAAACCATCTCACCTTACATGTTGATAATATTTAAAAGTTTTCTGTATTTGAGATTATACTATGTGGATTTACAGCATTTTCTGGCCCCTCAAATTTTGTTCTGTTAAGGTTTTCTATCATGTATGAAAGGAAAACATGAAAAAATCCTAATGATAAAACAAGACAATAAAATATCCTAAGTGGTATAAATTTCATTTGCTATTATTCACATTTTAACAACAACAACAAAAAAAAACAAGTTATGGTGAAGTAGTCAATTAAAAATACTATGGAGCTATTCTTTTTATACTTTATAGTTAGATATGCCCCTCATATAATCATTCTAGTCCAGTATTTTGGGATAACAATACATTCTTCTAGATCTAGTTTTAGACTGTTTCTAGATAAATGGGCCATCCTTGCTGCCTAGAATTTCTGCTTTTCTATTTAATTCCACAAAAGAATAGTATGCATGTACAAATAATCATTTCCAATGAAATTAGTTACACCAAATGTATAGCAAATGCATTTTATCTAAAATTATTCTATAGAACTTGGATTGTGTTAGTTATGTCTAATGTTCTATATATTGATGATTACTTCCTATAAGATCTGACATTTTATTTTTGTAGCTCATTGTGAATTATTTCTATACATCTCTGAGCCAGGAGATTAGAGGATGGAGGGCTGGCTAGAAAACAGAATGTAACCTGACAATTGCAGTGGTCCAGAATGGAAGCTGAACAATGGGGCCTGTCAGTCAGGACCAGGATGCTGAGCAAAAAAAAATTTTCAAACAGATCAGATAAAAGATGACAGCCACTGACTTCACAGCCACTGCAATCTTCCTTTCTGTGCTCTTCCTCTATCTGTAGTGACTTATCCTGCTTTTGAGATGTGATTCTTCTTGCTCTTCTCTCTTCTTTTTCTTTAAATAATAGGTGTATTTACTTGTTCTCAGGTTGTCCTGGCCAATTCTTTGGCAAGGACAGAGAAAACCTGGAACCAGGAGACATTGTGCTATCCAGCAACAATTTCATGTAACAATCTCAAAATCTAATTAGATGATGAAATGGCTAAATTTATTTTAGTGCTTATCCCTACCTAAGCATGTATATTATTTTCTAGAGAAATAATTTAAATTTGTAGAACACTAATGGGTCCTTGCTACAGATTCTTTTATTTTCTTTGCTAAGAATTTAAGTGATCAACAATTTAGTTATCATGATTTCTTAGGGTTATATAATTATGCCAATACTATTCATATGATTGAAATTAATGGTATTTTTTGTTTTTTTAAAATAATGATATTTTAAAGATATATCTTCCTTATTTAACTGTACAGTGATACTTTAGTTTATGAATTTAATTTGTTTTATGATTTGGGACAGATTGTTGCATGGCCCTAGTAGTGTTTGTCATATGATGCACAGTTTGCAAATGGAAGCAAAATTTTGGTGAATGCTTTTGTTTGTGAACCAACTTATTTGCAAATAGCAGTGATTGTTACCTAAGGTACTATGGTACTTTAAAATTTTCCACGTGTTGAGTTGATGAATTAAATCTTTGATGATATTTGATTATAACATTTGATTTTAATATTTTCTTCTTTGTTAAAAACTTTGCTGTTTCTTTTTCCCCTGTATTTTTTCTATACAATGTTTTATTGATATTGAGAACATTGCTGTGTATTAGGTGGCTGAGTGAAGGGAATTCAGGTGTTGTAGTTCAGGTTTGCAAGAGAAACAATTTAACACAGGACACATAACTTACATGATTATTTTACAGTGTTAACCGAAAGAATCAAATACTAAACAGTACAGGAAATCTGTCCACATACTAGAGATGAAAAGAATCCATCTGAAGGTCTGGATCCAACGGCAATGTCCTGCATGAGTCCAGCTGAAGACTTAGACTCCATGACAATACCCCCAACAAGTCCAACTGGGGGCCTAGAGCCCAAAACATTGTCTCACGCATGTCTGTTTCATGGATCTGCTGTGGGAAGGCCCAAAGATCAGTGGTAGAAGCAAGAATGACTGTGCCAACAGGGTTAAGGATCTGTGACAGTAGGTTGAGGGATCTGCACTAGAGCCAGGAAGCCATGTTCAAATTAATGACCAAGCTATCCGAAAGAGAAACACAGCCATCCTCAGTGACAGCATGGCCCGGAGCCACTCTGATTATGAGAATACCTGAATTCGTATCAGGAAAGCCAGAGTGACAAGCTTCTCCAAGAGAGACTATGGAACCACTTCTTTCTCTTTAGTTCTCCTTTTAATAAAAAACAAAACCAAAAACAACCCATAAAATGATGCTGGCAACAATCCTCAGGTGGGCCCTCCACACCCAGCACCACTCTGGTTCAGTTCAGATGGGTGTTACAAGTTGACCAGCAGTTGTCAAACCACCAAAGCAGGACACCTGCTGTTTTCCTGGGAATGGTTGCTTCCCACATCTTCTGGAAGTCTCCATTCACTCCCCCTCCCTTGATTAAATGGCTATATAAACAGTTCCTGCCTATAGTTGCTGGCTTTCTCAGTAGACTGCAAGAAGAAAGGTATAAGAATTTATTCTCCAGGCTACCCATTTTCTTGTACCCCAACTAACTACCCTACTAACTTCTGCTTAGCTTATATATTCTTGAATCTTTCATTATATACAGGAAATACTCCTAGTAATCACCAACTTTTCTGAAAAATGAGACTATTTCTTATTTTAGGTTGAAATTTTGATTTTCAATAGATCTCTAACAATTTCTGTCTTCCTAGAATTTCTCCTAGTTCTTATTTTATAAAAATGTTTTCCTGCTCCCTCTCTTTTAGAGTAATATGAAACTATATTTCTCAAACTCAGACAAAACCTGTGGTTTGCATTTATCCCACTTCTTGAAGCATTTAAAGGACCTGTTTGTCAATCATATTAAGTTCATCTGAAATAACAGTGGAGATAAACTATTTAAAAATATCTGGATTATATATTCTTTTGTTTATATTTATAATAATTGATTTTATATAGCATCTATTATAAAATTATCTAACTGAAAATTACATTATAATTTTTTTCTATTTCATAGCTAGATAGTGTCATTCACTCAAATTAGAATAATGAAAGTAGTTTAGTTAGGTATGTAATCAAAATAAATGTGAAAAATATTTTAAAGTTTTCATGATAATTATTTTACATTGTGATATGGGTAGCTTTAGAGTAGGAATATTTTCAAGTTTTAGTGACATTATACCATTCATAAATTTATACATGAAATATGAAATGTATTGATTAGCTAGATTAACAACACAAGAGAAATTAATAAAATTTCTAAATAAGATTTTCTGTAAGTCATAGGATTACGTTAGCAGTGATATTTATTGCATAATGAATAGACTTTTGTTTCAATTTTAAAATTTATACTATGCTATGTATGTGACTTAATTTTGGGGTAAATAAGTTAGGGAACTCTCTATACTATGTAATTTAAAAATTCCAATATCTTTGCAAAACAAGAGAATACTTTTTAGTCTTCCAAATCTTCCAGAGGGATTGATAGCTAGGAAGAGGAGAAGAACATGCTCCTCCAATACTTCTAGAACCTTGGTTTTTTAAATCTATTTAGTTTATTGCTCAGCATTTGGATCCTCTGAATATTTATGACTATGAGGTAGACAAAGTGTGGTAGTTCACAGGTAAGCTTTCTAAACCAGAAGGGCTTATATGGTATATCAAGTCCCACCAGATTCTATTAGCCAAGCTTCAAGCACATCATAAATTAATGTGCTAAAAATGTCCACCAGCTGCATGTCCAAAGAGAAAAGAATAAATATACCTTTAAGTGAGTGTTGTTCATATACACTACTTAGACTTAAGTGTAACAGATAGTCGGCATACCCACTGCAATTAATTAATTAATGTCAGAAATATCTTTCATCCTCTTAATAGGAAGGAATTTTGGCTTATGTTTAAGATTGACTTTCAGTTACTCAATTCTAAATTATTGTTTGATAATAGAAGATCAACATTTTGCTGTTTTGTTTTCTGCTCCAAACTAGAATGCTAATTACCTTCAAAATATAAGTCTTGTAGAAATAACGGTAGTAATAGATTAAGCTATGGAATTCACTTTCTACGATTAAAGCATTGAATATATTCTGTATAAGGAAAATAAGTAAACAAACAAAACCTCACTTTTTCTGTTGCATTTATTATCTTTATTGTTTTTTAAAATTTTCCTAAAAAATAATTTATTATTTTTTTCTGTCTTTTTGAGAAAGATTGTCACTATGCAGTTCACCCTGGCTTTGAATTTATATTGCAGCCGAGGCTGGGCTTAAAATAGCAGGAATCCTCTTGCCTCTGTCTCTCGAGTTCTGGGATTACAGGCATATGCCACTATGCTTGACCCCTAAAAAGAAATTTATTCCAATAAATATAAATGTATTTAATCTTGAGTTGATAATTGTTAGTATAAAATACACTAAAATAAATGAATTTAGTGAATTAGAAGTTTATAAAAATTCGTTCTAAATAGCATATTCCTCTAAAAAATGAGAGGAAATGATGTTTGGAGTAGCATTATCACAAATTCTATGAAAAAATACTTGATAAAACTCAGTCATAAAGCATATCATGCACATGCTAAACAAAACAATGTGAGAAATACAGCTTTGAAACTTTTCTCTGCCATGTTTGCTCTTTTCACCTCCTCTTCCTTTCCCTCCCCTCCCCTCTCTTCCCTCCCTCCTGCAGTAATTCCCCTCCCCTCCCCTCCCCTCCCTCCCCTCCCCTGCCCGTCTCCTCTTCTTCTCCTCTCCTCTCCTCTCCTCTCCTCTCCTCTCCTCTCCTCTCCTCTCCTCTCCTCCTCTTCTCCTTTCCCATCCTCTCCTCTGAGTCTGGAAACAGGAAGCCAAGGAATAAAGGTAGAAATTTAATTGCTGAATCTTTCCTGCCATTTTTCTGTTCTTGGGAATTAGTACTTCACACACTTGGTTTGTTTAACCTGAATGATTCTCTAGGAAGTCATCAAGGAAGCTCAAAAATTCTTTGAGCATAATCCAGTCATCATTCAGACAGAAACTCTTTTCTTGTGAGTGGGCACCCCACAAAGGATTCTTCTGATTGTGGTGTCAGTGGTGGCTTTTAGAGCTGTAAAGCCGAGTCTAACAAGGGATACTGGTAGAACTGCTCTAACCAATGAGCAAGGCAAGTGGCCAGAGCCAAGGAAGCTGTCATCGAATGGATCTAGAGTAGCATTTAACTGTGTCAACATGATTCACAAAATCATCCGTACTGGAACAGAGCAACTTTTCAATGAAGATAGTGAGAAATGAATTTAGCTCATATCCACCTTTTCTATATGACTCTAGCATGTTAAGACTAAGGTGACCAGAAAAACAAAACAAAACAAAACAAAACAGAAGCTTTTAGTCAGCAATAGACAGAGCTTACCTAGCTACTATAAAAGTATAAGCATGACAAAGAGGAAAAAAAATACAGAAGTTGTTTGAGTGACAATTAACTGTAGCAACACAAAAAACAGAACAAAAAAGTCTTGAGTAGACACTGCATGAAGTTGAATTATTCCCAAGTTTATAGTTTGCATTTGGATTTACTCATGTTAGTTGAATTCTTTAGCTTTGGCAAATGCACTATGATGAGTACCCACCATTTCATTTTCATACAGAATAGTTTTACGGCCCTAAATGCCCTCTGTGCTTACCTCACTCATTCCCATTCCCCCTTGCACCTCTGAGAAACTTTCTAATATATTCATACTTTCACATTTTCCAGAATATACAATCAGAATCACACAGTAAATAATATTTTCATACTGATCTTTTTAATTCAGTAATATGCACTAACATTTCTTCCATCTCTTGGCTTGATAGCTCTTTTATATTTAGCACTGAATAGTATACTACACTGTCTTTTTCGTTTTGTTTTATGTTTTGTGGTGCTGTAGGAATGAGCCTAGGACCTTGTGCATAGTAGGCAAGTCATTAAGCTATATGTCTGTTTCCAATTGTAAAGATGTATCACAATTTGTTCATCTGCAGAAAGATGGCTTCAGTATTTAGGCAATTCTGAATGAAACAACTATAATCGTCTGCGTACCGGTTGTATATATAAGCATGTTTTAAATTATATTTAGTAATTACCATGGGGTATGTTTTTTGGATTGCATGGTAAGGTTTAGTTTCGTGAGTAATACCAAACTGGTTTCAAAGTGACAATACAGTTTTGCATTCCTATGGGAAATGAATGAGAATTTCTGTTACCCTGTACATGAACCAGCATTCACTGTTGTCAGCGTTCTCAACTTGGGTCACTATACTTTGTGTATGGTGATTTCTCATTGTTTTTATTTGGAGTTCACCAAAGAAGATTTCCTCATATACTTACTTGTGACCTCTATATCTTTGGCGAAGTATACTTTAAGGTCTTTTGCCAGGTTTTTAATCTTGACTGATCATTACCTTATTGCAGAGTTTTAAGTCTTTTTTTCAAATTTTTCTTGTAAACATTTTCTCCTGGTCTCTTATTCATTTCCTTATTTTCTTATCTTGCCTTTTGAAAAGTAAACATTTTTAGTTTCAAAAAGTTCAGATAAGCAATGTCTGTAATGGTAAAAAAAAATAACCTCAACTTATACTGTTGTCTCCAAAATAATGTAAAATTAAAATATTGTAATAAAAGAATAGCACAATTTGAGTTTCAGAAAGAACAGATTAAAAATAAGTAGTTGGCTGAAATTAATCAAATTACTACCACTGCTGTCTTGAACTTAAAAGTATGGAATCAAAGTCTCAGATATTTTATTCCTATTATGAATCAATCAATTATAGAAAACAAACAAAGAAAAAAATAATTTTTAAAAACCTGTTTCTAATTCTATTCCTAGTTATTGCCTCAGACTTGAATTTTGGAATCAACATACTTCAAATGTGAAAGTGAAAAGGATCAATTCAATAAGTTGAGGTTTTAGATTTTTAAATTTTTAAAATTTAATTTAATTTTGGTACTAGGGATCAAACTCACGACTTTGTTCTTGCCAAACAGGCACTTATGCTGCTGAGCCAAATTACCAACCCCTCCTTTTTTGTTACTATGAATATTATTAGCGTTACCCATCTCTATTTAGTATTTCTTTAAGGATAAGGATGTTTTTCACATAAAATAAACTACTCATGAAGTCAAAATTTGTTACAAAGGTCCAAAATTTAATCCTGAGTGTTTTTTTAACTACTTTACATTTAAGATTTTCCCTAAGGATAATGCAGTTAACTTGCTTTTCATATTATTCTTGGAAGTTCACTTTCCATTATAAATTTAAAGACATCAAAAACCATTTGTCAACAAATTTCTGGACTGCATAACTTACCCCAGGAACTTCCACTTCATGTTGCCTTCAGGCTATTTTAAAAAGAGAAAAGCAAAGCACTAGAAAATAAGTAAATCTCCAAATATAGGTCTTAATTTTTTATAAAAATATGTTGTTGATTAAAGAACTCAATTTATTCTAATGAGAACCTGAGCTGTGGGAGGACCAATCTTTCCATCTTTATTCTACTATGTCCAAAGTTCAAAGGAGGCCATATGCTGAAAATAGTCAAGTAGATTTATATTTAATTGATTGTGTGAACTTGAGCAGTTTAATTAAGAGTGACAAGTTTTCTGATAGTGCCAATCCAAAATGGCAAAGAGGCTAACAACAATGCACTGATTGACTTTCTCCTTCTTCTTTGCTGATCCAAAGACAAACTTCCTGTCCCTGGGCCACATGTGCCAAAGTGATGCCCAATCTGATATGAATATGACTTCCCCACTGGGCCACTGACTCCTCCCCTAATGAGACCTAATAAAAATCTGAGCACTCCTTTTTTTCTGGCAGTACCCTCTTGGGTCTCCCTTCCCATGCTCTCAGTAAAGGCCTCTTTTCCTCCTTTCTTTGTCTGTCCCTCTTGCTCTCTTACCAGAAGATGAAATCAAAGAGAAGCTTAGCTAAATTGGCTCAGCAAATTCCACACCCTGGGATGTATAAAGGGGAAATGAGGAAGGGTGGTTCTATTTCTGTTTCTTCAGAGTAGCTCGTCTTTACTATCACCTTGAATATTTCTTCATTTCCTGTGCACACTCTGGCTTCTGAAGTAGATCCTTCAGTCTTTTGGTATAAACTCTTCAGCTTCTACTGAAGACTCATTGGCCTCTTGAAACAGACTTGTGCAGGATACTGCCTTGAGCTTCCGACTTTCAGCTGATTCCTTTAGTCTCCAGTATGCAGAGAGACCTTGTACACTCTTCCTTGCACACTCTGCGGGTGGCCCCTGAAAGCCAGTCTTGTAAATTCACATATATTTGTATATCTTCTGTTATATCTGTTTCTTTTGTAAACGTTGACTGATGCAAGGTTGTTGAAGTAGTTAATGTGCATTTTATTTAGAAACTGGGTTATCACAGGTAAACAAGGCTGATATGTACCTTGATGTGGCTGTAATAGAGATCAGTTTAAGCAGGAGGTCAATTTTGTTTAGTTCAGTTATTCACCGGAAAGTAATGTAGCAAAGAAAGAATGAATATTTTGAGTGAAACTAACAGGCAACTATTTAGGTTGTCCCATTCTATATTTGTACACTTTTGTTGACTATGCTGCAGAAAAGGAAACATCATTCAAGTTCACCTGAACCTATGGTAGCTTGGATGTGCCTTTCCTTGAGAGGAAGCACATGCAGGTCCCAGAAACATCCATCAATGCAGCATTTTACTAAACTAAGCTCTGTGCAGCATGATTCATAGTTTTTCTGCGTATCCCATTAGGGTGGGATTGTGACCAATTTTCCTTTTAAAGATAATTGTGTTGTTCATATTTGTTTCTATTACCTTTGGGGATTTGGGGAAAAGAAATAATCACATGTATTCATCCTGATTTCCTATCTCATCAGATACATGCCTTTATAACGTATTTACTTTTGATCTAAGCGGTAGAATAGATTTTCAAACTCAGAAGTAAAGGCAAGTGGCAAATTTGTTAATCTAGAAATTCATGGCATAGATGTAAAAATAAGTCAAATGGCATATGCAAGCCAGAATATTCAAGTTTATTTCAGACAAGGATTACTTTCTTATTCCTAAAATCCTGTACTAGGATTGTTGTCCTCTTTCACAACTTTTATTTACTTATTTGATTTATTTTTCTTGACAGATTCTTGCAAGGCTTCCCAGACTGGCCTTGTAATCTCAGACACAAGTGATACTCTTGTCTTAGCTTCCTTTGTAGCTTAGGATACAGATCAGTTCCAGTGTGCTAGCATAGCTTCTGCACTAAGCTATTAGCCACTAAAAATATGAAAGCCAAGTTTGAGTGCTACCATAAAATATTCTGCTAAAACAAGTTTCTTCTTTTCTTTTTAAATAACTGTATAAGTTATATCTTCAATCTGAAGTTAAAACATAAAAGAGATTTGGGTATACCCTTTTGGTTCTCCAGAGATCTCTATGCCAGAAAAAATATATCTTATCATTAAATAGAAGAGTAAGCCTTCAGTGTATGGCCATTTATTGTTTTTCTTCTTCTTAGGCTGAATCTGTATGATTTTTCCTTAAATGAAATTTCCTTCTTTAAAGTTTTATTTTAATGTTTCACTGGATAATTATTATTTCCTAAATCTGAAATGTTTTTGTAAATCATAGGTATCCACATGAAGTTCTAGTCGAGATTCAAAAAACAAGGAAATTTCAGTTTGTTATAATCAATTATACTACAACTTTAATTTTTATTTTTATTACTCATTAAATGTTTATTAGATTGTACTTGGTATGTTGGTTTTAATCATCCAACAGCACAGAGCTCATAACTTGAAATGTGGGAGTTGTAAAGTTTCTTAATTATTCTCTTCTTAAAGTAAAATATACTATTATATGAGATGATAAGAGGAGAAGAGAGTCATGGTGGCACAGTGGAGTTATTTCCTTCCTTCCTTCACCCCATACTAACTGCACACACTGTCCAAGCTATTACGGATAAAAAAGTTGTGTGCTGTGACAATATGCTACCGTTCTTTCATCATGTGAAGACTGTTTTGTCTTTCTTTCTGATTACTGAGTCATAGGATTATCCATATACAAATTATGAAACTAACACTGAGAAGGAGCATAAGGATCATTAATTATAATCATTTAGAAATAAGTAATATGCATATTTTAAGTGCATTTTCTTTTGAAGGCCAACATTGTTTTTAATAAGCACTGGTAAGTAGATTCACTAAAACTAAATAATTAACTTTTTATTATATTACCCATGTGTTTAATATTGTTTATCATTATGATATCAATGTGGATAGATAGATAAAAACTTTAGTAAATTAAATCAGTATCAGTTAATAGTTTTTTGAATCATTATACTAAGTACTGTATTAAGTGCCTAATGTTCACTGTCTTGACTAATATAGGCTATCTCTGTAATGTAGGTTCAGCTTAATATTTCTACCACAGTGTGTAACAATGAGGGAAAATTAGAGCTTGGAGGTTAAACATCTTATCTCGGCCACCCTGTTAGAATGCATGATTACTAGTACTTGAATCCAAATCAAGTATTTTTGTATTGGCAAGAGAAAAGTATGATGGTCATAAAGAGCTCTTGCCAATATGAAAAATTCTTAACTTGAATTTACCGTCATTCTTTCTGCTTCAATCTAGATAGCTTTGTAGTTTCAGAAGCAGAATTTAGCAAACTATAAAGTCATTTTTATAGCTTAATGTTCTAATTTTCATCTTTATCTCTAATAGTCTTTATCATGGCAATTTTATGAATAATGGTACACTGAATAAATTAAAATTTGTATTCATTTAGTTTTCTGGTTTTTAGGTACTGCCATCCTTTGGACTCACTCTGTTCTAGTACACAAGTATTTTTATCCTTAGAAAATACTAAAATAAACTTAGATCTATTGTGGAATGTTGGTCTCAACCCAGGGACATAAAAATGTAAACCACAGCTTTGAATTTTATGTGTCCCAGTGAGAATAAACTTAATCTTTTCCATGGTAAGGGTGTGGGCATATTCAAAATTGCTTGATTAGGTTTGGCTATATTCAAACTCCTTTAATTCACATATGGAGTCAGAGGAAAATTAATACTGTTTTGAAATGAAAAAACAAGTCTCAAAACAAACAAGTAAGTTTGCAAGAGTGAGTGAAATTGAACATAAGGGATCAGAGTTAAAGGTACTGATATGTCTGTACTTTATCATCAGATGAACTGCTTTTATTGGTGGATTCTGCCACCAGTAACTCTAATTTAGTAAATATGCGATAGACTCAGTGCTTCTAATCCACAGCTAATGTGAGGGGCTGTTGTAGTGAAGGGTTGTGAGGAGAACAATTAGAATCAGGACACAGAAGTTATAATATTATTTTATGATGGTCACCCAGAGTAAAACACAAGAAAGTTCAGGAAATCTGTCCACAACACTATAAGACCCAGAATATTCATCCAAGGGCTTAGATCCCAAAGCAATGTCCTGCATGAGTCCAGATGAAAACTTAAAGCCCATGACAATGCTTCCCACAAGTCCAACTGGAGGTCTAGAGCCCACGAGAAGGACTCACACCTGTCTCTTTTATAGATTGTGCTGGGAAGGCCCAAAGGTCAGTGATGGAAGCTAGAAAGTCTATGCCAGTGGAGTGGAGGAGCTGTGCTGGTAGGGTGAGAGCTCTATACCGGAGCCAAGAAGTCATGCTCATAATAAAGACCAGGGCTGTCCTGAAAAGCACCATAGCTAACCTCAGCCACACAAGGTCCTGAGATCCTCCAATGATTAAAAACAGTCGAGTATATGCTAGAATGTCAGCATGAGAGCTTCTCCTGGAAACTGAATGGCACACATGTTACCCTCTGGATCCAGGAAGTGATGCTCAATGTAAGGACCAGAGCTCCCCTAAAGTGAACCGCACCACTTTCACCAACAAGGTCCTGAACTCCTCTGATGACAGCGGTCAAACTCACACTGGGGAGTCATGACAAGCTCCTGCAGGAGAACCAATGGATCAAACAGCAGCACTTAGATAACAATGCCTCACTCATCTTCTCCACATCTTTGTTTATCCTGGCAACTTTTCTCAGGTGGAAAATCTACATTCAGAACCATGCTAATTTAATTCAGCTGGTGTTAAGTTGACCACCAGATTTTAATCCATAACACGGGCCATTGGCATAAATGAAAGAACTGCAGTATAACAATGAAAAAACTCTGTCATTGTGCCTCTATCAGGGCTTGTCCAACAGGCTACAAGAAATCTTTCTATAGACTTGAATAGAGTACTACATCAGTAGTGAAGAAAAACATCTACAGCTACAGAGAAGCTTAGGAATAACTCAAAGGTTAAGACCTGTGATAATTATTGTGTCAACTTGTCTGGGCAAGGGAATGACCAAATAACTAGTAAAACACCATTTCTGTTTGTGTCTGTGGGATTGTTTACTCAGTCAGTAATTTGAGTAACACTAATTTTCTTCATCCTTGTGAGTTGGTATCCTCTAAACCCTTAAAAATCCAAAGAGAGTTAAAGAAAAGTGTAGAGAGTTCATATTTTCAATATAGTAATAAATAATACTAAGGCAAAAGATCTTGAATATTGCTTTGCAAATTAACAAAAGGTCAAATTGTAATCAAAATCTATCACAATGTACTCCATCCCCTACCCTCTATACCTACATTCTTGACAAGATAGTGAAAAAAATGGGATTTTTTGATGCAATTGATAGTTTACAGGTTCAAGATGTCTACTGACAATACATTTATGATGTAATAATTTACTCACACTTGTTATATATATATATATATATATATATATATATATATATATATAACAGAAGTTTTTAATTTGCATTTCTTCCTCTCATTGAGATCTGCTCTCAACCATCTGGCAAGTAAGAACTCTAGACAATTGTAGTTAATTCTAGACCTGTCTCCACCTAGTTGGTTATTTCAGTTTAAATCTGAGATTATTAAAATCCATATGTTTCTGAAATATGATCTCAGTAGATTGGTTCCTTGGAGAAATATTTATTTGCCAATGTAATCATACAGGACCAAATTCCTGGTAGGCACTTAATATTACTGGCCACAACAAGTACGAAGCAGATGTTCTGTCTTCATTTGTATTTGGGACCCAAAACCAAAGGGAAATGAAATATAAGAAGTTCAAAACTAAATACTTACATAAAAAATTAAATATGCTCTATTACCTGAGGCAAAAAAGCTACAGGATGTACTTCTCACAAGAAAATGACATCATTCTATGATTTTCTAAGTAAGACATTTAAATTGTCCATCTTCCACTAGTCTACAAATGGAAATTTCTAATTTGAAGTTCAAAATTTCTTTATTTTGGTGTTAAAATTCCAATAATCACATTGAGACATTTATAAATAAATGGATGCAGCTTGAGACCTTACTCATAAGTGAAATAAATCAAACTCACATGTATAAATACCACATAGTTTCCCTAGTGTAAGAAATGATAAGGATACATAAAAGTATGTGGTAATCATGATTCCCAATCATATTGGTTTGAAGCCATATAAAGTTTTCACTCATTAATTGCAATGGTTTTAACCTGGGTTGTTTGACTTTAGTATCTGTGATAGTACGAATAGCTATTTTGAAGAAAACAACACAACATAAAATCTAGTGCTGATTTAATATCATTTTGTTTTGAAGTCCCATCAAGCTGTTGTACATCTGTTTCCACTGGTTTTAACATGTTGTATCTTACGATATTTTGCTATATGCAATAGTATAAACAAAAATTTTTATAGGCAAAGAAACTGTTGTTTGTTTTCTATTAGCTGGTTCTAAATACCCTGTAATTCTTTCATTCTCTTGAATGGCTACATATTGTCTTGATATGCTTGATGCTATAGCATACAAAGTTATATTCAAATAATTCAAGGAAAGAGGCACTATGGTGACTACTATTATGTTAGATTATCTGATGGTGAAACACAAAGATGCTTAAATTGTTCGGTTCTGACCTGCGTTGTTCTGTTATAATGTCCTGTTTTAATCTCAATCTCCACCCCTTTTTAAAATTAATCTATTTTCTCTCATTTTTTTAATTATGGAAAACTAAATTTAAAAATAGCGGGACATATTATAGTAACTTTTTGTTTTCCTATTAAACTGATTTGAACCCAGTATTGCTCTCCCCATCTTGTTCTGTCTGACTATACTATATTCTATTTTGTTTGATAGTATCAAGTTTGAGGGTACAGGCAACCACTTTGAAGGCAATAAGATATACTATGATGCCCACTGTAGTTTGACTATTATCTTTTTTTGAAGTCCTGTAAGGTCTCCAGTGTAGGTTTTATTGGTCTTGTTCTGTACTGTTTTGATCAATTCTATTATACCTGATGATATAGGCAACTCAATTTAAAAATAGCAAGAGGCACAATGGTAACTACTTTTGATCACCTGGCATTCTATTTTTGCATCATGTACTATTCCCATCCTTCTGTTCTGACTCTGTTTTGCTTAGTCACTTTTGGTTTTATTCTCTTCAAGAAAAGTAATAAGAACTGTGGGAGTAATAAAACCCAAAAAGTGTAATTGTTATTGTAAAAAAGAGAGGAAAAGAAAGTGGACTAAGGGATAGAACTGCAGGTATGTTTGAGTGTGTAGGATGGAAAACCATATTACTGAGCTTTTGTTGGATCATTGAATGGAACTGTCTCCAATAACACTGTATAAATGTCACTTTATATGCTTTAATTTTATAATTTGGACAACTGTTTCTAAGAAGACAACATGCAACCTATTAACTAGTGATTTCTTACTGTATATTTTTTTCTTGAAATTCTGTATTACTTGTATCTTTTTACTGCTTTGTTTTTTTATGTCCTTTCTTTTCTCTCTTTAAATAAAAAAAATGCCCTTGTCTACTAAACGTATGTTTAAAACAACCAGAAGCATTATTTTTTAATTTCCTTGGGAATACAGAAGTTAAATTATTAGTTAATGTAAAGATATAAACATCAAATGGCTTTTTTTCTCAATTCAGTGTGTGTAATAAGATGTAACTGCTACAATTAGTACCATATATTACAGGCTCAAAAAGTGACATTTCCATTCCACAAAATCATGTTATAGCGGTGTTTAAAGTTAAAAATAAAACAGCCTTTGAGGAAAATATTACAGCCTAACTATAAGATTGACAACTTTTGATATAAATAAAAACATCGTTTTACTTTTAAGGTAACCTCAATTATCAAGATATCAAGTTTAGTTTATTTTACTTTAAAAATTTTGTGCATACCACACTATTGTTCTTTCTTTTTATGTTTCAGACTGTCCTAGTAATTAATCTATGAGATGCTGTTAGTTAATGAAACTTAGTTTCACATACTTGACAGGAAGTTTAAGAGATTAGTAGCATTCCTTTAATATGGCAGCACAGAGGTACAGAAAATTTTAATTCTCCTTGAGAAGATTAAAGTGTCAGAAGAAAATAGTGAGATTCAAAATGTTAAACCATCATTAAGCCCTTGAGAACACATTTGAAAGAAAACTTTACTTATGATTTAAAGTGACAATGATAATTAGTTTAAAAAACACAACTTAGATTAAAATATGATTAAACCAAAACCATTATGAATATATTCCAAAGCCTCAGTGTACGTCTAAAACCCAGAACAATACCAAGCCTTATGTACACAATCATGATACATTTTAATTTATAAATTAAGCATACTATGAAATTAACAACAGTAGGTAATAACATTTAATGCTAAAATATACTATGATAAAACATGTCAGTGTGTCCTGATCAAAAGAAGTTTATTTTTAAATTATATGTTATTATCAAAGGTGTGTTATATCACATGCACACAAGATTCTTTCATTATTTTCATGTTCAGAATAATGGAGATTGACAGCAGGTAGCTGTTCATCATCAAATCAACAGGGTACTCTTTCAAGTTTTTCTGAGAATGTCTGTTTTATGATAATATACACAAAGTGATACAATTTCAACTGATTTTAATTAGTGAAGAAAGGCAACTGACCTTGACCAAGGACTCCATTGGTATTTAGACTAGAGTCTATCTATGTTACACCAGCAAAAACATTTGTTTCATTTTACTCCTGTCCTGAGACTTTTTAGGAGATTTGAGATTAAAGGAAGTGGGATTATTGATTTGACTGAGGAAATTTCAAACCAGCTCAACATTCTGGGTGTTAAAAAAAAGCACATCATTCATACTGGCTACTTTTGGCCAGATTGATACCGAGAATCAGGAGCAAAAAGCCAAAAAGAACAATTAGAAAAACACACACTTTGGCCTAGACAAAATCATGCATATAAATATGGTCAAAGAAGGTATGTTGCTGAAGAAATTAGCACCATTGAAAAGATAACAAGCACAGTGTACAGATATAAAAAGAAAGATCCCACCCACTGCAAGTTAAAGAGTATAAAAGCATTAACTTTCACTGAGAAGAGGACCCTTAGGTTCTCTGCTCCAGTCTAGCTTCCTAGAGAAATGTTTCCCTGGGATTTATATCACTCTGATCAGTCAGAACAGAGACAACTGTTGCTGTGGTCCAAGGTCTCTGACTTGAGCCCCGGCTGGTGGCAGGTCTTAACATCTTTCAAAGGATGCTATTTTTTTCTGTCATACAGAATGCAAAAGTTGTAAGATCAGGGAGGCTTCCACTCAGATTTCATTGGAAGGCAAGCAGCAATAGATAGATTAGTGGGTGATGCTGTGGGAATGAAGCTGAAGTTGCTAAAAAAACAAACAAATAATCATAGAAAACAAACAAAAAACTCTGGAAATTAGTGGTACCAGGAACATGGAGTATCAGTTGATAAGATCTAAAGGCCATGAGTAGAGTCAGCACAAAAGAGGGAATGTAGGCTGAAACCAGCAGGGCAGTAGCATGGGACTGCCCAGCTCTCTGGATCCCATAGCTCACCAACTTGTATCTGAGATCCAGCTATGGAACTCCCATTTTACTGCTTGGTTTGTTGGATTTCATAATTCTTGTGATCCAAATTTTTCCTATTCCTGTATTTCTTCCTTTTGTACTGAGGATGTTTAAGCAGTGCCATTACACCCTGATATTATGTAACTTTTTTTTAAAACAGAAGTTCACATCTAACAGTCTGTTTGAGTTTCAAAAGATAATTTTAATTGGAATTTTGAAGAGTTCTAGGACTGTTGAGTATTTGAGGTAGGGATTGTTGCGTGTCTAGTTGTAAACAGGGTAATTGTATTGGTTGGTAGGATTATGAACTTGCTATTATCTTTAGTTA
This sequence comes from Cavia porcellus, assembly GCF_034190915.1. NCBI lineage: Eukaryota > Metazoa > Chordata > Mammalia > Rodentia > Caviidae > Cavia > Cavia porcellus. The sequence continues at coordinate 35,989,332 of NW_026947498.1, read as the reverse complement.
GTGATTAAGTATTTTTTAACATGTGTTTGTGTCTGAAATTGTGAAGGACTGGGATATGTCAAATAGAGTGGAGTGGCAAACTGACTTGGGAATCTCTTAGGGGATTGGTAGAGCACTTCTGGGTGTGTCTGGGTGGGTCATGACCACGTGGGCCTCCACTCAGTGTCCACTACATGACCCTTTCTCTCTGGTGCTGTTCCCTGTCTCCTTCCCATCTACCATGAACTAGCAGTTCCCTTTACCCCTCTTCTTCCATCTGCTTCAGAGCCAGGCAACCAAGACCTGAATCCCTGAAACCGTGACCCAAATTAAATCTCTCTTCCTTTATATTGTGCCAGGTATTTGTGCAGCAACAAGGAAGGGACTAGTACATGGATGGTGGGAAAATAACAGGTTAGTAATTTCAAGAACTTTCTCCTGAATGAAAGAATTCATGAAGAAGAATTTCTAATTGAAAAGTATCATTAAAATAGAGGGAAAGCTGATGAAAGTGGACCCATAAGATGATATTTCCTGGGGGAAAATATCTAAATTCTAAGAAATTAAGGAAAAAAATCCCTTAAGATGAATGACGGAAGAAGCAAGGTGCCTGCAAAAGAGAAAAAAGTGATCTAGAGAACTGTTGGATGGCTTCTGCATAATGCTGACCCAAAAGAACAGCAACCTGAACTACACCACCAGACTGCAGAGGCACCTGGCTGCTGTTTTAATGCTAACCTGATGTTTAGAGAGCCTCTTATCCCTGGACACCATTTGCAGAAAACTGTTTAAGCAAAGCCTCAGTATCTTTCAGAGTTCTTTTAGACAGAAATATTATATATTCTGGATTTTTATGCAAGTAAAATTATTAAAGAAGTAATGATATAGCGTGTCCATGAAACTGAGAGTGTCATGGTTAAATACGATTCACTATATTTTTCTATGAATTTCTCTACATTTATGTCAGAAAAAATATCAAGAAATTTTTTTTTACTATCCTGTGAATAGAAATAAACAGAAAGGACAGAGGGGGAAAACCCAGAATAACGACTAATAGCTTAGAACTGTGATGAGAAAAGCCAGGGCAGGAATAAACGATGAAAGTGGTGGCCTCACTCAGTCTAGACACAGGATATTGTTGAAGTATTTTATAATCAAAATACTTTCAAATGCTACAATATTGTGAAATACATTAGAATTTTCTACTCATTATTTTAAAAAGAAAAAATGGATAAAATATATCAGCACTGAGGATTTTGTCTTTAGAGAAGTATATGACTTTTGGAAATTTTAAGCAAAGCTTTCATTTTGGGCTAATGAGTCAGGTGAAATTAATCAGTGTGAAATAAAATTTTGTGGGTGTATGAGGGATAAGAAAAAACAGGGTGGCAGTGGCCTACATGACTTTCTTACACCCAGGATTTAAAGGACTGACTTTGCCTTAATGGGAAGTGAATACACCAATACACAAACGTCATCATGAATTAATTGCCTCATCTTTTCATTAGCAATTTCTCAAGTATAAATACCCATTGAAAAGAAATGTATAAAAATTGGAGTTCTGTGTATAACCTGTATCTTTTGATTTGTATTACAAAATATATCAACATATATTTGTAAAACACAAATCTAGGGAAGATCCAAAATACGATGCTCACTGTGAAAACTTAACAGAGATTATAAGAAAGGTAAAATAAAAATGACTTCCTTAGGTTTTACAATGAATTTGAGGATTTGTCAGTTTTTCCGGTTTGCTAATCTTTCCGTTAAAATGCTTTTAAATGTATACTGGAGAACAGGCAGGGGAGAAAGGAAAGGGAAAGAAAGGAAAATACATTTTAAAAAAGAGTATAGAAGGGAAAAAATGGAAACAAAGTTTTTGTAAATGAGGGGAGAAAGAAAGGCTGAGGAGAGAGAGGAGACTGGGAAAAAGAATTAAGACAGATCATGCAAATTCGCTATGATGGACGTCATTATGACTGGTAAACATATACTAACAAAAAATAAACAAGTTTATAAAAAGGAAACAAACTTAAAGTACTATAAAATAACACAATTGGTTCATTTTCTTTGTGGACAGAGCAAGTCACCATACAGGAGTTGTTTAGATGAGAGTTAATGAAATGTACCTTATTAAAAATGCAAATATGAAACATATAGGAAGAAACTGCACCTAGAGAATTGTGTAATAAGATGATTGATATCTTGAATTTCTCCCAAATATCTCTGGGATGCACAGCTGCTCAGTAGGTAAGTGGTTGATATATGCAAATTGTGGCAGATAATCTTCTTGAAAGAAAAGGATTGAGATCATACCTTTTTAAGATATAATGTAATTAATAAAACTCTTCTGATGGACTCTCACTAACCTGACTGATATTGGTTGGAGAGACACTTATTAAAAACATCCAAAAATCTTACCATGAAGCAGAAGTAATCTTCATTATTTATCTAAGTTCACCACTAGGGCTGGATGTTTCAATGTAAGTTCTGGTCCCAGGAAATATGTGGCTACAAGTGGCTGTCTTTTCCAAAATCATGCTGATTAGCATGGAGTATGAGCTAGCATTTGAGACTGACTGTAATGAGGTACAATGCTGAAACTCAATACTACATTTGGTCTAAGGATGTGGATCTCAAAATTAGAACGCATGCTCTGGATTCATTAGGATCTGTGGGGATAGTTTCCAACAGCTGTATCAGAAGATCAAAACCAAAAACACTAGTATCTAATCAGCCTGGGTTTTCATGTCAAAAAAACCATGAATTATGTGGATTAAACAATATAAACTTATTCCCTAGAGTTCTAGAGGCTGAAAGTATGAAGCCAGAGTGCCAGCATGGTCAGGAAATGTACAACTCAATATTGAAACTACAAATAACCCAATTAAAATTGTGCCAAAAAAGAACAGATGGGTCTCCAAAAATCAAAGATAAATTGCCAATTAAAACATGAAAATTCACTTGACAAATCCATAATGACATAACATTTTGAATCCAATAAATGGCTATAATAAAAAATGTTTGGCTTTTTTGAACTATCATTACCATCATATAATGCTAGTAGGAATATATAATAATACAGGCACTTTGGAAAACACTCTGACAGGTTCTCAAAAAACTAAGCATAGAGTTCTAAAATTCAGGAGTTATTTTTCTAGGTGTATAAAATGATATGAAACTGTAAGTTCGTGCAAAAATTTAAAGATGAATCTTTATAGTAGTATTACTTACAAGAGCAAAAATATGAAAACAAATGACCCAAATTTCTGCCAAATGAGTGGAAAAACTATGTGGCATGTCTGTCTAATGGAATATACTACTATTTGGTGAAACACAAGTATTTATATGTGCTATATAACATATCTAAGTCTTGTAAATATAACGTGATAGACACAGAACTGATAATATATCATTTAATTATATGAATTATTCACAGTAGAAAAAATGCATACAAACATAAAATAGAACTGTAGTTTTGGGGAGAAAGGAAAAGGACTCATAGTGGATAAGGATATATGTTTTGCTACAATAAAATTATATCTAAAATTGTGGTAAATGGTTGCAGAGTTTTATGAACATAAAATTTCAATAGGTGGATTTTACATTACAGGAATTATGTAGAAATTAAACTGTTGTATGTTAAAAACAAAAAAGTGACTATAGGGGGGAAAATAATGAAGAAGCTCATAAAAGTTGGACATAGAATATTTTTCCATATCAGATTCTTTCCTCATAATTTATATTTTACATTTTGAGTAAAAATTATCTCTTAGACAATGCATTAGTATCTGTGTTTTCATAATGTGTAGATTTCCTTACATTGGGATAAGTTTGTGTTTTAATTGTGACAATAGGTTACCTGAAAAATTAATGTTTTTCTCTTCTGGCCAAAAAATGTAGAAGACAGCATATGGCTTTAATATCTCTTTGTTTTTGACACAAAGCCACAGACTTTCTAATGTCACTGCTTAGAAGACAGCTTCCCTCACTCTGTTTTTGTGTGAGGAATAACAAATCTTTATTTGTATTAAAGGACTGAGATGCTAGAAGTTGTTTGTTAGTGCAGTATATATAAACCTAACCAGGCTACTTAGAGTAGTGTCACAAGCATGCTGATTTTTTTTTTTTTTTTAGATTTTGATAGTTTATTGGGATCTCATTTAAGCCTGTTCAAGTAATATCATAAAGTTAGGTAACCTTATGGTTTGGTTATTCTGATTTTATATTATAAACATAATGATGGACACTTTCAAGGAAAACATGAAATGCAATAAAACTTTGGAATGTGAGTAACTTGATCTGCAAGTGTTTGCAAGATGAACAAACATTTGAAATAAATTTTGACTTGACAAAGGCAATGTCTTGCAATACAAGTAGTACACAATACTGAATATCACATGATCGCAGCTCAGCCAATGATTCCTCTCTCTCTCTCTCTCTCTCTCTCTCTCTCTCTCTCTCTCTTTTTCAGCAAGAGATTATGGAGGAGATTTTATCTGCAGAGATGGAAGAGAAAAAGGCAAAAAGGCTGAGGAATCTTTCACTTGAAATTAGGGAGATATGAACAATAGTTCAAAATTCAGTAGAAACCAACTCAAATAAGAATGTAACAATGCCAGCGATGAATCTGTTTAATGACAATGCAGTGTCACATTTCTACAAAATCCTCAAGAAAGAGCAAAAGCAATGTTACTGCATAGATTCCTTGTTAACGTTGCATGAAAAGAAAAAGATTCCATTGAGCCAAGAGACAGCAGTGATTCCATTAGTGATAGTGAAATTTATCACTTACAATAATCATCTCTTGTCTCCCCATCAGTCTCTAAGGTTTTCAAAGGTATATGCAGGTAATTTATATATTTTTCTTCCTAGTTTGTATTTTCTTCATTTTTAAAACTTTTTATTACAGTATTATAATCAATTTATATGGATATTTTGGGATTGTGGAATGAATTGTCTGAGTTTTCAGTATTTTCTATGGGGAAATTTGCTTTGATACATAAGTGCTAATGGATTACAAGCATGCTTTGGGGACAATCTATGCTCACAATCCAGTTATACTATAGTTTGTTGATTTTTTAAATTGTGAAAATGGAGGTAATTCTGTATATATATGCCATCTATGACTCATAAGGTATAAGTGACACACACTTATTTGAAAAAACAAATCATAAAATAATGTGGTAGGAAAAATCATAATGATAACCCTGAGGTCATGTAAATGAAGGCACAAAGGATAAAGCAGGTTCATTTTGGAGAGAAAGATCTCTCGAATTCCTTTCTCAAATTGAGTTTTTAAAATAATGGAAGGAAGCCAGGTCAAAGTAACAGGTCATAGAAGGAATACACTGAAAGTTCCATTTCCTTCCTCAAATTTCCTGCCATTGAGAGCTGTTGATTGTAAGAACTTAAGTGGAAGTCCAAGCAGAGGGGAAATTTGGGCTGTGGTCTACACATGTCATCTTCTCCAGGCAGAGACAGATGCAGATGGTGACCAAAATCTTACACATATAAGAACTTGTACCTATTGAAATTTTGAAAGCAAAATTACTTCAAATTACAGAAGTTGCACAGAAAAAGAAGCGCTGCATATTAGCCTGCTTCTAAGAAAGCAGATGCATTGGTTGCTGGATTTGCAAAGTTTGTGATCAAGTAGGTCTGGATTGAGACCTAACAATTTGCATTTTTGTTTATACTTATTCATATATATATTTATATAAGTGTATATATATACTTACATAGGTGTAACTTTCCAAAAATTAATGGTTAATCTCTGACAATATTTACTGTTCATTATGCCTTAAGAAAATGCACATAAAATTTCTTACATTTTATGCTTATTTTAATTTTTAAAAGATTAAATCAAGTTAGAAACATTAATGTTGTACCAAGCTTGAATAACCTTTTGCAAGCAGACACCTTTAGGAAAATTGTACTCAGTATTCCCCTTGTTCTTTTTCTTGTAGTTTATTGTGTTATTTTGCCTAGTTTATTCACTGAGAGAGCAAACTCTGGAATATGTAATAAAATTCTTTGCTTAAAATGGCCCCACATTGGGGCTGGGGATTTAGCTCAGCGGCATAAGGACCTGTCTTGAAAGCAGGCAGTCGTGATTTCGATCCCTGGTACCAATAAAAACGAAAAAGACAAAAAAAAAAAAAAAAAAAAAAAATGGCCCCACATTATTTTTGTCTTCATTGTTTTTGTAGTCTCTTCTGTATACTCTGACCACTAATAGCTTTTTTTTTTAAGAGCAGAAATATTTATTGAGAGAAAGAAAACTTCTGAGAGAGACAGAAGGGGTCCCAAGTGGGTTGCCAGGGACTCTATCTTTTCTAGGGATTTTATAGAGTAAAATCATGAGGTAAAGTCGGTCTAAAGTGGGGAAAACTGGGAACTCATGAGGTAGATGGGTGTGAGGTGGGACAGAGCTGTGGTCAACACGTAAGTTTAATTTTTGAGTTTAAATTGACCACATCAGGGACAAATGGGGAAGCAAGCCATGTAGCAAGTGAGCCTTCTTTAAGGATCAGTGACTCTTCCTATAGGGGGCTGGGATGGTGACTCCAGAATTCTCAAGGTGATCCATGCCTAATACCTAAAATTTATACTTAAGCATGTGGTTGCATTTGTTTTGCCTTCTGTCTTGAGAGCTGGCCCACAGCAAGAGATATGTGACTCCTCCAAGGTCACCATACATTTGGTCCTCCATGCCAGC